>NC_064243.1:64309090-64611136 GCF_003254725.2 Canis lupus dingo
TTGGAGGAGAGGAAACCAGAATATCTGCGAATGGAGGAGAAGGCACTGCATGGTCATGAAGAGTGAGGGCATAAGATTCTTGTTTTGGAGAGTGAGGCACCAGGAGTAAATATGACGAAGCACCAAATGAATGCCAAGGCCAGTGGGGCGTGTATTGAAAGTGGTTAGGATGAGGAACGAGAAGCTGTTTTTATGGTGCTAGGTGGTGCTAAGTGAAGGAAGGATCGGAGACCAACCCGTCAGGTCCCCCGGAGGAGAACAAAGACAAACGCAAGGTCCAGAGGAATAAGAAAGATGAGGGTGTTTGACTTGCAGAAGGATGTAATGAGGAACATTCTAGAGATGGCACGGCAAGCCAGGTGGTAAATGTACGGTGCAACCTGTATAGTCTCTTTCCCAGTGGCCTTGTCCCTTCTTTGGCCAGTGGTGCCTTGATTTCCCCATTCGTGCCAGCTTTATTTAGTCTTCATGGCTTGCTCTCCTGGTGTGTGCAATGTGCTTTACAAAATACAGGGCAGTTCTCTATGCCTTGTGTAGTGAGCTAAAGGAATGTCTCCAGCTGCCAAAGTTTTCAGGAGTTAGAAGACATTAAGGTGATGAGAAATGATGAACCCGCAGATGTGTAGTTTCTGAGAGGCCCTATTTGAGAGATGATGATGGGTTTTTTAAAATATTTTAAGATTTTACTTAAACTCAATTAATTAACATAATGGATTACTGGTTTCAGAGGTAGAGGTCAGCGATTCGTCCGTCTTATATAACACCCAGCGATCAGATAATGGATTTTTGAGGGGCTTTCAGTATCCAAAAATAAACGGTTATGACAATTCAAAAAGTACTGTCAACGTTTTGCTTTTCTAAACTCCAAAGATTGATCAGGACCTGTAACAGGGCTTGTTCTTTCCCTGTCATCAAAACTACCAGGAAGGAAGTGACTATAGCACATGGACGAGTGGCCTCCCAGGGATGTCTGTCCGCTGATGCCCGGAGCCTGCGAATTACACGGCATAAGGGGAATAGCAGCAGTTGGAATCCAGTTTGTTAAGCAGCTAGATCTGACATGGGGGGTCATATTGGATTATCCAGACGGGCCGAATGTAGTCACAAGGGTCCTTGAACGTGGGAGAGACAGAAGATTAAGTACTGGAGCAATGCCCTGTGAGAGTCTACTTGGCCATCGCTGGCTTTGAAGATGGGAGGAGGTCATGAGCCCAGCAGCCTGGGCAATCTCTACAACTCAGAAAAGGCAGGACCATTAGATTCCAGAAAAGAACGCAGCCTGGCCAACACCTTTATTTTAGCCCCGTGAGGCCTGTTTTGAACTTGTGACCTCCGGAGCTGTTAGATAATGAATTGGTGTTGGATTCAGTGTTCTAGGTTTGTGGTGATGCGTTATAGCAGGGATAGGAAACCGATAGAGCGACTAATCATGTTGGATGACCTTGACCACCCCTTTTTACCAATTACCCTTTTACTCTTTCTTTCTTTCTTTCTTTCTTTCTTTCTTTCTTTCTTTCTTTCTTTCTTTCTTTCTTTCTTTCTTCTTTTTTATTTATTTTTTTTGAAGGGAAATTGGCTAGGCTGTTTGCACGCTACCAAACCAACGACTTGTTTTAAGGACCTGTTGGCCAATCTGTAGCACTGGGGGGAAATAGGCATCAATTTGCTCCTGCAGAAGGGTTGCCCATTTTAAGCCATGGGCAAGGAAAACTATTTGGCACCATGTGCCCAAGTCAGTTAGAAGGAGAGATGAAGTTGGTAGACTCTTCCTCGGGCTCAGTGCACACTTGAGGCAAATCCGTGAATATCCTGAAATTGTCTGCCAAACTGGGTCAGCTCTGAGGATGTTTCTGGCGATCAGACCCTTAAAGGGCAGAGTGAAGACATTGCTTTGGTGTAGCAGCAGCACACGACACTCCGGTCTGGGTGTTCGGCACAAGCTGCCGTGGGCCAGGCCTCCGCGAGTGACGTGTGTGCAGCAGAGCTCTCCCCGTTTCAGTCCTCTCGGCCTCTCTCCGAGACAAGTCCCACGTTGCCGATGAGAGCACCGCACTGTGCACGAGCTGAGCAACTGGCCTAAGGCTCGTAGCCAGTGAACAGTGGCTGCGGACTGTTGCCCTCTGTGTCTCTGTCCCCCTGGGACATCCGCTGCCCCCCCCCCCCCGCAGCAGGCCATCGGTCCCTGCTTCCCATCACCGTGCGGATAAGTGAGAGCCTAGGCGTGAAGCAGCTTCCGCAAACCGTTATTTAGGTAAAATACTGGGGAAGAGAACGGATGGTGACAGATCGATTGAGAAAATTCTCCCTGACAACAATCATAAGGACGCGTTAGGAGCTGACAAAGAGCAGAGACACCAAAATCCAAGGTTTTTTGTTTTTTTTTCCCCCCTAGAGATATTCAGAGAGGAAACACTGCTTCTGCTTGCTGTATCTTTACGGATTAAAGGGAGTTAATAGTTGATCGTTACCAGGGATGCCAAGCCTCGGGGTGATTTGGCCTCAAGGGAACACATGGCCAAGTTGGGAGACTTTTTTTGGTTGTCACAGAGTGGGGGTGGCATGTAGTGGGCAGAGGCCAGGACTGCTGCTAGATTCTACAAGCACAGGCCAGGCTCCCAGCACCAAGGGTCACGAGTGCTGAGGTTAGGGAGCCATGGCCTATGTGGCCAAGGAGAAAATGCTTACAAACAAATTCCTTATTCCTTTTCCAGTAGCAGAGAACCGATGGTATGTTTATATTAAAACGAGTAAAAAAAAAAAAAAAAGTTTTACATGTAACCCCTCTTTCTTTCTTTCTTTCTTTCTTTGTAGCATAGGAAAGCTCCCAAGCGTGGCCCTGGACGGACAGGGGCATTAAAGGGCATTAAAGGTGTTGACCCTTGAGATGACCTGGCAAAAGCAGAGCCAGGACCCAGCTCATGCCTGGAAGGTGTGGGAGCGAAGGAACGTCATAGAAGGAACGTTGATTCAGGAGGAGGTTGGGCTTTGTTCCTGCTTTGCCACTTCTCTGGCCCATGGCCCAGGGTAGCAGTTGCCACAAAGACGTCGGGGTGGGCTGCTTGCCCCGGAACCACAGGCCCTGAAGGCTTCCTGCTGAAGCGGCCTGTGGTGGCCGCAGGGTGGCCCTGACGTGGCCGGGGGATGTGCCTTCTTCAGCCTTCTTCCAGCGTGGCTCCAAGCCACTGGCCACTACAAGGCGTGACAGTCACCTCTGCAGTCCCCAGGGTGGCGAGCAGGTTGGGGGGGGTGGTCTCTGTGTGGCCAAGGACGACATCCCCGTGTTGTTCTGCTCTCCACGGTCGGAGCAAACGGTTCCTCCCGCCGGTCCTCCCGGGAGGCTGCAGGTCTCCACCGACGTCCGTCTTCAGGGACCGGAGCTTTCCACGGCTCCACCGGGACCTTCAGCCGCTGTGTTGCCCCTGCCTCGTCCTCTGCGTCCGGCTCGAGCTTGGACATTCTCCGACTGCAGCAGCTCGGGCCTGAGCTCCCGAGCCGGTTGTCGGTTGGTTTTCTGAGGATGGGGACACCGGACGGAGGGGTTCCCGGGGGGGGGGATACGGTGTAGCTGGGGAGGCGAGGGGGGAGCCCGGGGTAGCGAGGCTGTTTGCAGGCTACCAAACCAATGACTTGTTTTAAGGACCTGTTCCCCAATCTGTAGCAGAGTGGCCCAGGCCAGGAGCTCGAGGCGTGACTCGGGGGGCCCGGGCCTGAGCCTGGCCAGCGCTTCCCAGCCTGGCCCGGTGCCCTCTCAGTCCCCGCAGGCTCTCTGGGCCGCACGGCCTGTGCTGGAGGCAGGTGGCAGCGTGGCTCCGGGGCAGCGGTGGGCCCGTGCGTGCCCCGGGGGCTCCCTTGCTGCCAGGCCCGCCGTCCCCGGGGAGCACCCATCCAAGCATCTCTCGGCTCGTCCAGCCAGCAGGCCGACGGGGTCCGGCAGGGGGGTGTCCTGCCGAAAGACGGCAGCCCGGCCGTCACATCCTCCCAGCGCCTCCGGGTCCAAGATGCTGAGCCACGGCCGACCTGGCCTCGAGGTTGCAGGACCTGCGGCCCGGTCCTGGGGCACCCGGGTTCCCCCTGGGGCTGGGATCAGCTTGTCCTCCCAGATCCCACCCGAGACGGGCGAACGAAGGCCAGAAGGGTGGTGGCTCGGGACTTGCTGTGTCCCAGGGATGCGGGACCCCGCGTCTGCACCGCCCGACGCCTCCACCCCGTTCCAGCTTGGGGATCCTCGGCGGTGCCTGCACTCCCCGATAATCTGTCTTTCTTTAGGCTTCCACCAATGGTGACCATTTTCTTCCTGATTTTGAGAAGAGGAAAAAAAAATTTCTCCGTGCAGGCCGAGGACTCGGTTCAACTTGCAAGTCTCAGAGCATCGTGGCGTGTCCTCTGCTGCTTCGGGATCAGCCCGTTCATCGCCGCCTAGGAGCCATTGAGCTGCTCTGCAAGCACAGAGGGCCTCAAGCAGCCACCTGGCCAAGGGCTGTTGAGCAGACCGGGGTGCACACCTCCTTGTTGGGGGCACGGGGGACGGCGGCCCGTCCCCAGCCTCCGGGTGGACCCAAGGAGAGCTTGTTGCAGGTGCCTTTGGCCAGGACTCCCCGCCTGCCACAGGTGTCACCTGTAGTCTCAGAGGATGGGCACAAGGGGGCACCATCCCACCAGTGTTCTTTCTGGTTCTTTCTGGATCTGGGAACCACTGCCCTGTACTCGCTAGTTTCCACTGAGTGTCAACTTTCTGCTCTCCCCACGCTTCCCTGGCTTTTCCTATCTCCTTTCCCGTGTTTTTCTTTGGTTCTTGGGAATCTGAGGTACAGAGTTGATGGCCTCAATGATGGTGGTGACCATCATGCTAGTAGAAAACCTACAGAAACACTGATAGTGACCTGATATTGGAGGCTTATTATGTGCTAAGGGCTTTCAAGATATTATTTATTTGTTTAGTTGTTTATTTTTATTTTTTTTATAAAGATTTTATTTATCCATGAGAGATGCAGAGAGAGAGGCAGAGACACAGGCAGAGGGAGAAGCGGGCTCCATGCAAGGAGCCCCATGTCAGACTCGATCCCGGGACCCGAGGGTCACGCCCTGAGCTGAAGGCAGATGCTCAACCACTGAGCCACCTGGGCAACCCTCCAGATAGTATTTAAAAGTCTCACTGCAACTTTGCAAGGTTGTCTTCATTTTATGAACAAAGAAGCTAAGGTTCAGAGAGCTCCAGCAAACTTCCCAAGGACATACCTGCAACAAGGAGGTAAAGAGGAGCAGGGTGAAAGCAAGTTGATGCAATGTCAGGGCATTACTGGTCTTTGGAGCATTTACAGAACTTGCACATGGGGTATAGTGGGGGGAAAAACCAAACAGGAGCTCAGCCTTTGTGAAGTTCATGATCTAAAAGAGGATATGGAGTAAAAATAAAGGGGGAAAGAAGTAAAAGCAAAAATAAAGGAAAAAGAGCAAGTTATATCTGTGATGAGAATGAAAAAAAGGACACATATATATGACATTTGTAAGACTGTATATTTAAAAAGGGTGTGAGATTATTGGGAACACTTTCCAGGTGTAGAGTCAAGAAGACATCCTGAAGTTGATTCTTAGCTTGGAGTAGTTCTGAAGACAGGAGTGATAAGGTCAGAATAAAGAGCAGTTATTCTTGGGTTCAGCTCTCAAACTTGTGAATCCTTATTGTTAACTGTGGGTTTTGTTCTTTGTTGTTTTTTTGTTTGTTCATGACACTCGAATTTGCTCCATGTCCTTGGAGGTGAAGTCTCAGCTACAGCTCTATGTATAGGTGACAGAGACCTAGGTAAAATGTTTTGAGGGTTTATACACCCAAATATTCCAGGTTATCTATCCCATAGAACCATAAGAACAGCAAGAGCCAGGAATCTTCTCATACTAAAATAAATGGAGGTTTATTTGCTGGGGAGCTGAGCATCCCACCTGGGACCTTGGATATGTCACTGCATTTAATCTTAACACAACCCCGTAAGATGTGCATTAATCAGTATTCCCTCAGGACGTCGAGCTTAGGTAGGTTGTGCAAATTCACCAGAGAGTAATACTTTTTTTTTTTTTTTTTTAGAAAAAGATTTCTTTTATGTATTCCTGAGAGACCCAGAGAGAGAGGCAGAGACACAGGCAGAGGGAGAAGCAGGCTCCCTGCCTGGGAGCCCGATGCAGGACTGGATCCCAGGACCCCGGGGTCATGACCTGAGCCCAAGGCAGACGCCCAACTGCTGAGCCACCCAGGCGCCCCAGCCATGGTAATTCTCACTTAAATTCGATTTATAAATTTCAAAGAATTTTCGGGTTATGCCTCCACCAGAGAGTGTAGTAACCTGGGTTAGGTCTCAGAGCAGCTAAGCGGCAGACACTGGACTCAAACCCAGAGTCCATTGCCCATTAGCCCATTGCCTTTCTCCTGCAATGGCAGCACCGCTTTATAGCAAATAATGTATTACACCACCAGTCTACCACTGGCGTTCAGAATACATCATCTCCAAGAACTTCTGTTAAAAATCAAGCATGTTATTTAGGAAGAACCGTATGAACATCAAATAACACATAAAGGCATCTGTTTTTATACCTACTTACAACTTGCTGTAAAAAGAAGAAGAATCTAAAATGCTTTTTTTTCAAATATTTTACATGAACGATTTTAGAGATACACGCAGTGATCTACATGACTATTGAGAATCAACACCTGTGTTTTTTTGCGTGTCAAAGAGAGATCTGTACTTTATCAACACAAACAGAACACAGTGGATGCATAGAGGTAAGAAATCTGTTCAAATGCAGCCTAATATCTTAGGCTGTCAGTGTTTATACAGTCCCAATCTTTCCAGTACCCTCTAAGCTGCAAACTTCTGTGAACCCAAGTGGGGGAAGAGTGGCCCCAAAGAAAGGGCCCTAGGATGGTCGTCAGTGGGTGTGGAGTAACAGGGCAAGTGTAAGACGGAGTCACTGCACCGCTCTGGACCCCGGGGTCCCCATGTGTAACAGGAGGACCCCAGAAGACCTCTAAGATCCCCATCATGCTGAGGAACATTTCTTAATCTGAATTTAACATTTGGTTATTTGTTTTATTCAGAAGATCCAGAATTTTTTAAGACCAGTCCAGACTGAGACACAGGTGACACATTTTCCATTGCTTTTTATTATGTTTGATGTCTTATGGAAATTTGTGATGTTTTAGGGAATTTTTTTCCATAGGTTCCCAGGAACCTAAGACCTGGGCACATCACATAAAACCAATTTCTGGCGGGGGCAAAAACAAAACAATCAAAACCCACAATAGGAAAAAAAAAAAAAAAAAAAAGAGGAAGTTAACACTGTCTGGGGCCATCATAGCAGAACCAAGAGAATATATTCTTTTAAAAAAAATTTGGGGGGATCTCTGGGTGGCCCAGCACTTTGGCGCCTGCCTTTGGCCCAGGGCGTGATCCTGGAGTCCTAGGATCGAGTCCCGAATCAGGCTCCTTGCATGGAGCCTGCTTCTCCCTCTGCCTGTGTCTCTGCCTCTGTGTGTGTGTGTGTGTGTGTGTGTGTGTGTGTGTCTCATGAATAAATAAAATCTTTAAATTTTTTTAAAATATATTCTTTAATTGAGACATTCTAGGCACTTCCTAAAAAGATGGGACGCTTCACGAATTTGCATGTCATCCTTGCACAGGGGAGACGCTCATCCTGTATTGCTCCAGTTGTAGTACGTGCGCTGCAGAGGCAGGTACCCATGGACCTTATTACTTTTTTTTAAGATTTTATTTACTTATTAATGAGAGAGAGAGAGAGACAGAGACAGAGAGGCAGAGACACAGGCAGAGGGAGAAGCAGTCTCCCTGCAGGGAGCCCGACATGGGACCCGATCCCAGGTCTCGAGGATCACACCCTGGGCTGAAGGCAGGCGCTAAACCACTGAGCCACCCAGGGATCCCAGGCACCCCACCCATGGCCCTTAAATGGGGATTCACAGATGGGGACAGAACATAGGGACAGAGGGAGCCCAGGCTTTGTTTCCAGAGCACCCACCTCCTATGCGCTCTCCCTAAGGCAGGCAGGATGGGATGCACAGTGTCAGGGACTCCGCCGCTGTTGGTGGACAAAGTCATCAGATGCTGTGCAAACAGGGAAAGGCTGGTGGACAGACAGAGCCACTGGTCCGGGGATAGGTCGTCAGACTCCGGCCCGAGGGCAGCCGCACAGGTCCCCGATGAGAGGTGGCGCTCTTCTCCAGGAGATCACCACGGCCACCTGCGGGCTGGGCCCAGGCCTGCCCCTCCTGCCCCTCCTGCTACTCGGCTACTTGCCTCTGATGGGCGGCAGATGTTCCGCATTAATGAGGGCGGGATGCATCCCTCGGATGGCAAACTCCATTCAGCAGGAAGAGAAGAAGAAAGGGTGAAAAGGAGAAGGAAGAAGGCAGAGGGTTGGGGGGAGGGAGAGAAATCCCTAGAACCTTCTGGTGTTTCGAGAAATGGTTGTACTCTCCTGGGGGTCGCCCTTAAAGCTAATTTGAACCGTTGGCTTCGGAAGGAGTGTGAGCAAGAGGTGCGCTGAGCTTTTGATTCTGCAGGTAGAAGCAGTTGGGTTTTTCGGACCCGTAGGCTGCCGCTTTGGGCTTCCGTGCATCAGCTTCCTACGGGGCTCTAGAGGAGAAGGCCAAATTCGTGGAGACTTTCAAAGGTACGAATGGTTTCTTAGTTTAAAAAAAAAAAAAAAAATCTGGGAGTACTGTAAACAGAAATTAAAAACTTAGGATTTAATAAGCTGTGGTTCAACATCAACACAGAACTCCCAGAAAACAAGGCACAAGGATTTGGTCCCCTGGTTTGAACGGATGATTTTACAGGATGCGTCTTTTTATACCTTTCAAGTAATGAATCTCTTTGTGGTCACGAAAGAAGGCTTGGAATTTTTTTCCCTTGGCCTTGGAGCCAAGTTGGCTGCCGCTCTGTTGGCTTCCCAGGCCCGGTCGACTATCCAGCCGATGTATCAGAGTCCCCAGCTTGTGCTTGAATTCCTCCATAGATGGAGAACTCACTGTCTCTCCTGACGGCCCGCCTTGGACGGTGCTTCTTATTAGATCATTCCACTTCTATTAAAATGAAATTTGCTTCCTAAAGTCATTTCTTTTTAATTCATAAAATAAAACAATACTTCAAAGAGCATTTTGGAGCATCTGCCACATGTCAGGCCCTGTGAGGCCTTAGGAATAAAACGATAGGAAAAATATATATAGTTTAGCTGATCTTGTGGGATGTTTAGTCCCATTTGACAGATCTCAATTTTTTGCATCCTAATATTCCTAAGAAATGGGTCATGCTCCTATGGACAGCAGTGGCGCTAGATACAATCAGCCCCTGGCGAAGTCAGTATGTGGTTGATGTCCTAGCAAGTGAGTGTCCCTGCAGGCTGGTAATCCTCAGCATCTCAGCAGAGAAAGGGGTCCCTAAACGACTCGACTTACCATCACACCCTCATTGAAGAATTGCTGCTCTGAGGGTTTGATATCTGTGGAAGTCCAGTCCCGCTTCAGCAGGAGGTCAGATCAAATATCTGAAGAAAACTGTCCTCTTCCCTCCCACCGTGATCACTTCTTCCGGCTAAAGCATGCCACAGAATTCAAACTATGATTATCGCATTCCTGAAGGAAGCAATGGGCTCAAAAAACACGGTCGGTGGCAGCTGCAAAGGCATCCACACGTGTGCAAAGTGCAACTGGACCCATCAGGCCAAACCAACAGCTGAGAAAGAAGAGAGGTGATGTGCAGGGGGAGGCCTGAGCTTAGGGTCGTGCCCCGCAGATGCGATCTTCCCCAGAGAGCATCGTCTCCAGTGACCAACCGAGAGCACGGGGAACATGGATAGAGACGGAGAGGTGGAGGTGCTTAATGCCCCACCTTCTCGCCTGCCTTCGTTCTAAGGCACAACCGATTGTTCCTCGAGGGGGGTTAGAAAGCAGGTAGGGTAAAGCATGTCCTGTACCGCGGCAAAGTTAGGATTTAGAGACAGAGAAACAGAGAAAGACAGAGGTGGGGGGGCAGGGAGGAAGAGGAAAGAAAGACAAGCTAAGATAAAAATCGTTCCAGCTTATATAGCTGGAATGTTTATAATGTAAAGAGACAGCTGCATTAAAGGATTAGACCCCACTGCCTGATTAACATCATTTGATCTTTTGCTATTGAAAAGACCCTGTGTATTTTCAAAGGCAGTGGGCTTCTTAAATAAAACCAGGAGTCTGGGCTAGCAGAGAGCTGTTAAAAAAAACAAAAACAACTCACTTTTAGTTTAGCCATCTTTTTTTGTCCTACCTGCCTCATAATGTTCGGTTTCCTGCTTTTGTATTATTGGGGGGTTGCACCTAAGTCTGAAAATTGGGGCTCTGGGAAATTCGATATGGCAAAAAATAAGCATGAAAAAAATCACGATGACTTAAATTGGTCAGATCAGATTTTCCCCCCATGAATATCATCCTGGGGAGCTTCTTTTCGGTTTTGTTCTGAGTTTATTTTTTGTTTTTTATCCTTTTCTTTTCCATGGCCAACAATCACCACACAATTTCAGCGAGAGAGATTAGCACATCATTATACCATACCATTTTCATGTTATACTTTTTATCTTGTTAATCTGCGTTTTTGTTTTTTTTTGGGGGGGGGGTGGGTTTCTTTTTTCTTTTCTTTTCTTTTTTTTTTTTTTTTTTGCAAGTTTCAAGTGAGATCAGAACTCTTACGGAATTAGAGACTGATCATCAGGAAGCCAAAATTTTCCATTAGCCAACATGCGGCACAACGTTGGTGGGAGGATTCGGAGCATCTCCACATCCACGCTGTCATCCCAGGGTGGCCGGGCAAAGAGGTGGGAGGGCCTCTGGTCATTTGAGAGGACCAAGCAGTCGTCATAACTGGTTCAGTCTCTGTGGCCCATTCAGCTCTTGGCATTGCTGCCAAGCCAGCCAACAAAGGAGCATTGTAATCCTGACAGTTTCCCAGCATTGACTGGACAGGCGCAGACCACCAACCAGCTCCCTACGCTTCTACTGTTCACAAGTGAGACCATGAATGGAAAAAAGTCAGTGGCAAAAATCCCACATCCTGCTGAAGTTGGTGTGTAGATGCTTTTCTAGCAAATGAGTCTCCCTCCAGGCTGGTAATCCTCATACCTGTTTCCTTTTTCTTTTGTGTTTGTTTGTTTTTAAATATAGAGTTAGCTTGAATGATAATGGATAATCTTCATTGAGGCCTTCCAAAAAATTAGGTTTTGAAAAAATAAGCATAGGGCATGCAATAAAACGGAAAGTGGGAAGTGTAACAAAAGTGAAATGTCATAAATGTATAAAGGATAAATTGAGATGAGCTTCCAAGTTAAGAAGTTAGCGGGAGAAGCCACAATGATTCTTAAGAAATTGAATTTGAGGGTGTAAGAATATGGTTTTCAGGTATAAAATGGAATTGTTTTAACTCAAGTTCAAATTGTGACTACGCACCATACAGTCTGCCCTTTCTGTACACCAGGCCAAGGACATCTCCAACTCTGATTAAAAAAAAAAAAAAAAAGAATAAAATGTTTAAATGAAGTGTAAATTCAAAGATATTATCATGTATTTACCACTGATTGTAAGTCAGGAAGTATTTTTAACAATCAGATAAAATGATCTTTTCATACATTCAATGGTAAATGTGGCAAAATTTTACTTGTTTAAATCACCTTTTCAAAAATGAGTACGGATTCCAGCAATGGGATGCCACGTTTACTTACCAGTTATCATGATATTCAAAGAAATGACAGTGCACCATGCTGGTGGTGGAGGTGAAATGAAAATTCGGTGTTTAAGCTGAACCCACAGTTTTAGAAAGCAACGTAGTCGAACCATCGTAGTACATCCGTCCCTTAGATTCAGTTATCCTACCTCTTACAATATATTTATGTGTCTATTTATTATATACATATATGCATAATATAACATTGAAGGCAAAATAAGAAAATAAAGGCAGTTTTATTCATCAACCAAAAAAAAAAAAAAAAACAAAAGCAAAACAAACAACTGGAAGACACAAAGCCCGCAAGCAAAATGAGAACAATAGAGTTACTTTGTAAGTGAATTGCTATCCCAAAGGCCCTTTACATGATAAGATACTATGTAGCTATTAAAATGGATTGTGTCTGAGGATTCTTTTTTTTTTTTTTTTAAGATTTTATTTCTTTATTCATGATAGAGAGAGAGGCAGAGCGAGAAGCAGGCTCCAGGCAGGGAGCCCAATGTGAGACTCGATCCCGGGACTCCAGGATCACGCCCTGGGCCAAAGGCAGGTGCTAAACCGTTGAGCCACCCAGAGATCCCATGTCTGAGGATTCTTAATACTGTGGGAGAATGCTTATAGGAATGTTAGGTGCTGTGATTGAATAATTGGTAATGATCTTAGTGTGCAAAAGTG
This sequence comes from Canis lupus dingo, assembly GCF_003254725.2. Lineage (NCBI taxonomy): Eukaryota > Metazoa > Chordata > Mammalia > Carnivora > Canidae > Canis > Canis lupus. The sequence continues at coordinate 64,321,519 of NC_064243.1, forward strand.
CAATGAAACACTGTTGGTCATTGTCTTGGTCGGCAGGATTATGGTTGATTTTTCATTGTGACATTTCCATATTTTGAAAATCACTGCCAAAGAACATAGACCTTTTGTAATCATTTAAAATATTATTTAAAAAAACCAAAACACCTTTCTGCTACTGTAAAAAGACTCTCCAAACTTCTAAATGTCCATCTCCTTTATCCCTACAGATTATTTTACTAAAACATGATACAAATGACTCGATACTTTGACATGTTACCAGGAAGTCCTGCCCAGGCAAATTTGGGTGCTGAGTAGACTGACTTTGCCTTCCTTTATTTTCTTCTTGAACCACCCCTAAAAATGTACAATAGGTTAAGCAACATAACCTGGGGTTATTCTTCTCCTGCTACCCCAGGATTGCCTCTGGGCTTGTTTGAGATGGCTTATCGTGGAGAGAATGCTGAATCCCACACTGATAAAAAATCCAGCATGCTGGAACCTGTGCACTGGGAAATAGCTGCCTTTACGGACGGCGGAGCCACAAGATGCCCCTCATGGACGGTCTCACCAGATGTCACATGTTTGAAAACATGATGACGATCAGAGTGCTTTTGCTTTTATAACCCAACCTTTTTTCAATTGTGTCTCATGGATAATATGCAAGTGTTTTTCTACTAAACTCCAACAACTAAACTGGGTCTCACATGCAATCATTTGTTCAACTAGCAATTTTCAAACATTTGAAATGCTTGGGTTCTACGAAACTATTTAGCCCAGTGGGTAAGAGCATGAGCTTTGGAGTCACACCCAGTCTGACAGCACTAGCCTCAGGCCGAGGCAATGGGTGGTGGTCCCTGGGGATCTGTACCAGGCTCCGCACTGAGGAGTGTGCAGGGTCAAGGGGCACATTCTCCTGGAGCTCGCGCTCTTTGCATCCATCCTGCAGTTTAGGCCATCATCCAGGTACCAGGGACCCTAGAATTTTCTGCCCAACAGCTCAAGCCTAATTCCATCCTGCTCAGGCTACTTGCCAAGTCTGTTTCTCTGAAAGTGCTTTATAAGGCAGGGGAATCGCTTGGAGGCTCCGAGAGGGCCAAAGGACACACCTTTTGGGGGGTGAGGATGGAGCCTGGCTGTACAGACAGGCACAGAGTCATTGTGAAAATGGAAAATGTTCAATACAGTCCCTACCACACAGCGGATGCTTAGCAAATGTCATTTCTGACATACTTCCTTAGTATCTTATTATGTGGCATTTCTGCTTGGGATGGGGGGGAGAAAGCAACCATGAGAATACAAGCTTCTATAGGGGAACGCCATTTTATTTTATTTTGTTTTATTTTATTATTTTTAGTTTTATTATTATTTTTTTTAAGACAGGGAATACTTTATTCAAACCCATCAGAGAAATGGACAGCTTGGGTCTGTAACAAAGCGTTGTGTTTTAAAGCATAGGTCAGTAATTGTATAGGAGAGTATACACTGCTACATACAAATTAACTGATCAGAGCACAACTTTTCAATATTCAAAACAGAATAAGCTAGGGGAACACCATTTTAATTTTTGATATCCAAAATGGAATTCTCTTTTTTCTTTCTTTCTTTCTTTCTTTCTTTCTTTCTTTCTTTCTTTCTTTCTTTCTTTCTTTCTTTTCTTTCTTTCTTTTTTCTTTCTTTCTTTCTTTCTTTCTTTCTTTCTTTCTTTCTTTTTTTCTTTTTTCTTCTTTCCTTCTTTCTTTCTTCTTTCTTTCTTTCTTTTTCTTTCTTTTTTTTCTTTCTTTTTTCTTCTTTCTTTCTTTCTTTCTTTCTTTCTTTCTTTCTTTCTTTCTTTTTCTTTCTTTCTTCTTTCTTTTTTTTTATCAGTTACTTGGCTGTTGTCCTGGCCCACTTCCAAAACTCTGTATTCAAGCTAATTACATTCCTCCCCCACTGGATAAATTATTCTTCACGTCCCCCATAAAAACCATCATGTTATACTTGTGAAACAAAATAGCTTCTGTGTCCTACCACACAAGCAAAAATGGTTGGATTTCAGTCCATACTGTATTTCTTTGTGTGACTCATCTGGGGGCTGCACTAGGATTTATTACGGTGAGATGTGAGTTCAGTTCGATGATGCATCCGGATAACGACGGATTCCCTGCTACACGGAGCACTGTCACAGATGCGTCCTCCTGGTGACTTAATATACGCCAGTTTTTGAAAGCATTATTTGGGTTGAGACGAAGCGGCTGTGAGCTATTGAGCTTACCTCTAAGTCCTTACTCTTCAATTTGATTTTTTTGATGCCAGAGGCCTGAGCATTTTGGGGAAACGGCTTACCAAGTGTTCTACTTTCATCCTGAATAATTAAGAGACGTGGTTTTTTAAGATAAAGCTGTTGAAACCGGAGACAAAACCACTGAGGATCCTTGGGAAGTCACCCTCCTCTTTTCCTTTGCTCTGAGCTCAGCACCACTTAGGTCCAAAATCCTTTCTTTGTTGTTTGCTTTAGGAACGTGAGCTTCATCTCTTGAGATCACGGATGGGAGCGGTGTGTGTGCTGAGTAGACTGACTTTGCCTTCCTTTATTTTCTTCTGGAACCACCCCTAAAAATGTACAATAGGTTAAGCAACATAACCTGGGGTTATTCTTCTCCTGCTACCCCAGGATTGCCTCTGGGCTTGTTTGAGATGGCTTATGTGACATCTCACCATGTTACGGTGGCACATTTTCACGAGGGCCCAGCGGCTGGGGACTCAAGGCAGCAGGGCTGAGAGCACAAGGGGCTCCCCTTTGAGGAACATCCCTGGAAACTCCATCCCTCAACCTAGACGCTTCTGAAGCCAGGTGTGTCCCCTCTACCCCCCACCACGAACTCGGCACCTGCAGTGTGTCACTTCGCTTTATCAAGACCTTTTGTCGATGACTTAAAGAAGTCTGCAGAGGATTTTCCCATTTAAGATTTCCCATCTTAGAGGGGAGAAAAGTGCAGAGCAGAAATAGCACTCAGCGTTTGTTTTGCAGAGAAGCTGCGGCCGGGCCCCCAGGGACAGCACCCTGGGCATCTCCCAAGGACGGCCGGAGCTCTGAGCTGCATCTGCAGACATAGGTGCTTTATCTTCTTTTGCGCATCCATTAGCAACACCGTCCCAAGGTGTCAAAAAAGCCTAAGGGGGGTTATTTCTCGAGACTGAAAACACTTCACAATTTTGGCATCCAACGTAGTGGCAGCGACTGTCTTCACGTTAAGCCATGTCAGCTTGACAAGTGTGTTTACAGGGACCCTCTGCCTACGGATAGTGGGGGGCCCGTACTTGGTCTTCGGGCTTCAAGCAGGAGACAGCTCTCAGAAGAGTTAGCCTTCCTGCAGGGTCCTCGGGGGAAGGGGACCCTGATGTTATGAATCGGGAGTTGGGCCTGAAGATGTGATGGTGCAGCCCCGGGGTGGGGCGGGGACCACCGTGCATCTCCGGCCCCCGAGGACCTGCTGAGTTAGTGTCCCCGCTTAGAGCCGAGGTTAGCCAGCTCCATGACCGTCCCCGTCCAGGCTTTACTCTCTACACGTCCAGTCTGAAATGTGGTCTGAAATGTGAATAAAATCTTTTAAAAAAATAAAAAACAATAAAAGTCTTAAAGTTACTTAAAAAAAGAAGCCACCGCTTCTCTAACAACTCGCTGCAAAACAAAGGCAATCACTTTAAGACTTTAAAAAAACAGTCTTAAAGTCTCTTTGGAAAGATTGGCAGTGGAAATAATTTACATTAGATTATCATCCCAGTTATTGGCATTATTTTGCATACTAGATACAGCCATTTCTCCAAACTGGACTCAAATTGGTGACTCCAGAAGAGAATTCTTTTTTTTCCTTTTTTTTTTTTTGGATTTATTTATTTATTCATGAGAGATGGGGGGAGGGGCAGAGGGAGAAGCAGGCTCCATGCAGGGAGTCCGACGTGGGACTCGATCCCAGAACCCCAGGATCACTCCCTGAGCCAAAGGCAGATGCTCAACCACTGAGCCCCCCAGGGGTCCCGAGAATTCTTTACTATGGTCCCAGAGTAATTGGTCGTCTACGCAATGATGTTCCACACAGTTTGGAAATGCTGTACCTTACTTCGCAAGGTGTGTCTCCCCACAGATGATGGACCATAGACATGGAAGGAAAGTTTCTGTGTTCGGATTCTCTGGCAGATTGATGTGCTTGGCACATGGGAGGTGTTCAATCCACTTCATGCTTTACCAAGTAGAGAAGGAATTGGGGTGCTTGGTAAACCAATCAGCAATCCACTTGAATGACCAGTGAATTAGGATCCAGTTCAAAGAACACCTGCTAATTTTGTGTCAACTACAGGAGCAACATGTGTGGCAGGGGAATGCTAGATCCTAGAAAAGTGAAGTCCGAGCCGGTGTGAACACCGTTTGTAACCATGGATGAGACCTGTTGAAGTTAGACTCCAGTCTGGGACGCGTGGATTGATCACTTACTAGCCATGTGCTTTGGAATAAGTTTCTTAGCTCTTTAAACTCCGTGCCTAAATTTCCTAATCAGCAGAATGAGGATGATTGTAGGCTTCATTGTGCTGTGGTGAAGATTTATTACCGCAGTGCGCACAGAACGCTTAGCATAATACTGGGAACAAAATAAATACTTCAGAAATAGAAACTTATTTTTGTTTTTTGCAAGACTTTATATATTTATTTCAGAGAGAGAGTGTGTGCTCGAGGGGAGGGGGAAGGAGAGGGAGAAGCAGACTCCCCGCTGAGCATGGAGCCCACCGTGGGACTCCATCCCAGGGCCCTGAGATCATGACCGGAGCCAAAGTCAGACGTTCAACTGACCTGAGCCACCGGGTGCCCTGAAAGTTATTTTTATTAAGAAACTCATATCACATTCTGTTATACCTCAAAAGAAGGAATATTAATAGATTGTATATACATTCCCTTTCTAAAGAATAAAAAAAGAACCCGAAGGATAACTTACATATTGTGTTTTTAGCCTTTGTTCAGGCCTTCAAGGAAGAGCAGCAGGAATTCAAAATTTCATTTAAATTTCATGAGTTTCACTGTTCTGGAATGCTCAGGAAGAGAGGGAGAATAATCGTCTCTTTTGAGCAAGCATCTCTTTCTGCTTCCCATAGTTCTCTCAGGACCACGACTGTCACTGTTTGGGCTCCAAACCCTCATTTTTAATGGTCGCATCCCTTTATCCCACGACCTATCAGTCTCTGTGATCTCCTGGCAGATCCTTCCTTTCTGCTTGCATATCCACCACCACACCTGGGTGTTTAGATCACTTACGCTGACCTGTGCAGTGGTGCCTGCTGCCTGCGGGTGCGGCCGGCAGCCCTCCTCTCCCCAGCCCCTGTTCCCGAGAGCCGGAGGGGGAGGAGTCGGAGTGGAACTATAGCATGAGGGCATGTGCTAAACCCAGCTCAGGAGATGCCCTGGGCCCTCTTGCCCTCACAGCTGCTTGCTCTCACCTCTCTGTGCTTCCCTTCTCAGACTCCTCTTGCCTCACCATGAGGTCACTAGGCCACCGAGGGTTGAGTATTATGGGACTTCTTGGCCCTCCCTTTTTTCTTTTTGGCCCTTTTTTGATTTAAGCTCTTGTCCTGACCCCAGTCAGGCAGACAGAGTTCTTCACACCATCCATTCATCAGGCTTCAAGCAGGAGACATTACTTGTTAGGAGTCAAGACTCCAAAGTATTAGAGGACGTGCTTTTGCTGGGCTTGGTCCCATGCACATAATTTCCCTCGGGAATGGCTCAGTGCTGTGGTCAAAAATAGTACTTGAGGATTCTGGTTCCTGGCTCAGTCGTCCCCTTTAAACTCATCCAGTCTCCAAATAGATCTTCTGTCTTCATTTGGCTCTTTCCTCAACTTCCCAGTCTAGTTTATCATCATTTCTTAAACATGACTTTCAGCTTACTATTTGCTTGCTCAAAAGTGTTTGATACCTGCCACTGATTAAGGGTAGAGACCAGATATCAGATATGTGATTCACATGGCATTCAAGGTATTTCTGGATCTGACTCCAGTTTAGCCTCCTGACTAATCTCAAAATGTTGTCTGACCTTCCCCTCCTTGTCCTTGTAAATAGCTGGTGTGACTCCCAACTATCTTATACCACCACCACTGCCACCCCTGCCGAAGCAAACCCACAGAGAGTGGAACATTGTAAATTAAGGGTATGGACCCTCCTGGAGCAAGGCTGCCTGGGTTCAAATACCAGCTTTGCCACCAACTCACTGTGCAAGCTTTATTATTTATTTTATTTCTTTAAAATATTTTATTTATTTATTTGTGAGAGACAAAGAAAAGCATAGACACAGGCCGAGGGAGAAGCAGGCTCCATGCAGGGAGCCTGACATGGGACTCGATCCCATGTCTCCAGGATGATACCCTGGGCCAAAGGCGGCGCTAAACCACTGAGCCACCTGGGCTACCCACAAACTTTAAACATATTACTGAACTTTGTACCTTAGGTTCCTCATCTGTCAAACGGGGAAATAACAGTGCCTACCTCTGAGGGTAATTCACAGAATCAAATTAATTTAATAAGTATAAAGTCCTCTAAATCATGCCTATTGTACATAAGAGCCCCACAGTTGTTAGATATTTCTAGACTCAACTTAAAAGCTCATACCCTCGGGACACCTGGGTGGCTCAGTGGTTGAGCATCTGCCTTTGGCTCAGGCTGTGATCCCGGGATCCCAGATTGAGTCCTGTACTGGGCTCCTTGCATGGAGCCTGCTTCTCCCTCTGCCTGTGTCTCTGTCTCTCTCTGTCTGTCTCTCATGAACAAATAAATAAAATCTTAAAAAAAAAAAAAAAGAGCTCACACCCTCTTTGCAGGATAATTCTTTCCTACTTGGTTCTATGTTCTTTATGAGGCACTTATTAGATCCTGCCTTACGGTACTAGTCAATTTAATCAGTTTTACTAAATATCGAACACACAATAGAATATTTCTGGTGTATTTGAGAGGTGTAATGATGAACAGCAACACAAACGTCTATATCTCCATGACCAAGCTCCAGAGAATTGCCCACCTTTTAGGGAGGTGCTTGGCTCTTCCTTCTGAATCTCATCCATTTTCATCCCTGTCCCCATCCGTTATTTCCCTTCAGACATTTTTTTTTCTTGAAATAATAGTAATTATCAATGCTGATGATTCAATATAAAGTTTCAAATTTCCTTTTTTCAGAAAGCCTTTCTTGATTTACATATTTTAGCATTTGTCCTATCCCATTATTTGTTTTTTTCCCCCCCTTGGGGGTTTCTATCTGCCTGTCTTCCATATCTGTTTCATGTTTGTGAGTCTTTTTTATCCTATCATTTATTTTTGAATTTTAAAATACCTTTTTAAATCTAATTCCCATAAAAATACCTTTTATAATGGCTTTATTGAAAGATAGTTCATATACCATATAATTCATCTGTTTAAAGTGTACAATTCAATGTTTTTAAAAATATATCTATGGAGTCGTGCCATCGTCATCAAAATCAATCTGGGAATCTTTCATCACCCAAAAAAGAAACACTATACACAATAGCAGTCACCTCCCAATTTCCTTTCCCCTCCCCCATTTTCCTTAAGCACCCCAACCCACCCAGCCCCTAGGCAACCACTAATCTACTCTCTGTTTCTATAGATTTGCTTATTATGGACATATCAGATAAATGGAATCATAAAATATACGTGTTTTGACACGAGCTTCTTTCACTTAACATAATATTTCCAAGGTTTTTCCATGTTATAATGTGTATCAGTTATTCATTTGTTTTTATTGCTGAATAATATTCCATTGTATGGATATACCACATTTATTGATCCATTCATTCAGCAATCAATGAACATTTGAGTTGACTCCATTTTGGTCTATTATGCATAATGTTGCTACAAACATTTGTGTAGTAGTTTTTGTATAGTCATGTAGTTTCATTATTCTGGGATGTATACCCAGGAGTAGAATTGCTGGGCCATATGGTAAACCTGTAAAACCTTTTGAGAAGTTGCCCAACTGTATTCCAAAGTAGCTGCACCATTTCACATCCCCACCAGCAGTGTATGAGGATTCCAATTTCCCCACGTCTTCATTTACACTTGTATTATTTTTGTGATTATAACAATCCTTGTAGGTTATAAAGTGATATGTCACTGTGGTTTTGCTTTTCATTTCCCTGATTGCTAATGATGTTGAGCATCTTTTCATGTTTTTTTTTCCTATTTGTCTGTCTTCTTTAGAAAAATGCATATTCAGATCTTTTGCCCATTTTTTAATTGTTTGTCTTTTTGTGTTGAGTTGGAAAAATTCTTTTTATATTCTAGATAGAAGCCCCTTATCAGATATATGATTTACAAATTAACTTTTACTCTGAGTCATCATTTCACTTTCTTTTCTTTCTTTTCTTTTTTTTTTTCATTTCACTTTCTTGATCGTGTCCTTTGAGGCACAAAAAGTTTTGATTTTGATGAAGTTGAATTTATGTTTTTCTTTTGAAATTTGTGCTTTTAGCATCATCTCTAAGAAACCATTGCCTAAACCAGGGTCTTCAAGATTTATGCCTTTGTTTTCTTCTAGGAATTTTATATTAGCTCTTACATATAAATCTCTGATCAATTTTGAGTAAATTTTCATATATGGGGTGAGGGAGGGGTTAAATTTTATTCTTTTGCAGTGTAAATATCTAGTTGTCCCAAATCACTTGTTGAAAAACCTTTTATTTCCCCCACTGAATTATCTTTGCACCTGATCGAAAATCAACTGACTGAATGGGAGGGTTTATTTCTGGACTCTTTATTCTATTGCTCTGTATGATTGCTGTATATGATTATATATTCTTATACTGTTTTCATGTAGCTTTCTGGAAAGTTTTGAATCAAGAAAGTATGAGTCCTCCACATTTGTTCTTTTTCAAGGTTTTAATTTTTTTTAATTTTATTTATTGTTTCCATTCTGGTCTCCTTGAATTTCCATATAGATATTAGAATCAGCTTGTTAATTTCTGCAAAGAAGAAGGTTTTGATTTTGTATTCTGTGATTTCTTTCATCAATGTTTTGTAGTTTTCAAAGCATATAATTTGGATTTCTTTTGTGAAATTTATTCCTAAGTATTTAATTCTTTTAAAGCTATTGTAATTACAGTTGTTTTCTTAATTTCATTTCATACTGTCCCTTGCAAATGTATAGAAACATTAGTGATTTTTGTGTATTGATTTATATCCTACAACCTTGGTGAATTTGTTTTTTAATTCTAATGGTTTTAAAATGGATTCCTTGCGATGTTCTCTATATAAGATCATGCCATCTACAAATTGAAGTAGTGCATTTCCCTTTTTTTTTTTTAAAGATCTTATTTATTTATTCATGAGAGACACAGAGCGAGAGAGAGGGAGGCAGAGACATAGGCAGAGGGAGAAGCAGGCTCCATGCAGGGAGCCTGACGTGGGACTCAATCCCGGGTCTCCAGGGTCAGGCCCTGGGCCAAAGGCAGCGCTAAACCACTGAGCCACCCAGGCTGCCTGAGGTAGTGCATTTCCAATTTGGATGCCTTTTAATTCATCTTTTTTTCCTACTTGCCATGGCTAGACTCTGCAGCACAATCTTAAATAGAATTGGTGAGAGCAGAAATCCGCAGAAATCCTCTTGTTTCTCATTTTATTTTATTTATATTTTTTAAGATTTTATTTATTTATTCATGAAAGACAGACAGAGAGAGAGAGAGAGAGAGAAAAGCAGAGACACAGGCAGAGGGAGAAGCAGGCTCCATGAAGGGAGCCTGATGTGGGACTTGATCCCTGGACTCCAGGATCACGCCCTGGGCTGAAGGCAGGAGCTAAACCGCTGAGCCACCCAGGGATCCCCTAGTTTCTCATTTTAGAGGAAAACCATTCAGTATTTCACCATTGAGTATGATCTCAGCTGTGAGTTTTCTTTTTTCTTTTTTGTAAGATATTATTTATTTATTCATGAGAGACACAAAGAGAGAAGCAGAGACACAGGCAGAGGGAGAAGCAGACTCCCTGTGGGGAGCCCGATGCAGGACTTGATCCCAGGACCCTGGGATCACGACCTGAACCAAAGGCAGATGCTCAACCACTGAGCCACCCAGGCACCCACTTTGTTTTTAAGATTTTATTTATATATTTATTTATTCATTCATTCATCTGTGAGTCTTCATAGATGCCCTTCATTGGATTGAGGACGTTTTCTTCTATTCCTAGTTTGGTGAGTTATCTGATTCGTCCAAGACATTATCTGTTGTGTTTACTTGCTCCTGCATTCCTCCTAGCTTAGTCTTAAATTATATCATTTTTATTTTACTTCTCATTCTGTAACAATTTTTGTCACCTTTCTTTTCAAATTTTCCTTTTCTCCAATCACTTCATCTTTGAGTTTTCCCTAATTCTAATTTGTCATTCTTTTCTATCATTGTATTCATTTCGTTTATATCACTTCTAAATATATATATATATATATATATATATATATATTTTTTTTTTTTTTTACCTTTTTGTGGGCATGTCTCTTTGACAATTTTTACTGTTCGTAGGGATCTTATTTTGCTCCCTTCTCTCTCTCTCTCTCTCTCATTGCATAACTTTGTATGGGACTCAACTCTGCTATTTCTGATGTGAATTTTTAAGGGAAACAAATTTTCTAGTATTTTTAGAGTGGCAGTAGTTATTTTGGGAACATTTTCTAATTTTGTGATTCTTGTGCTTCTGTTCTTAGACCACTCGGCCAATCACCCCTTCTCTCTTCTGTTCTTTACATGATACTTATCTGGACCTTCTCTTTCTTTCCTTTCTGTTGTCCCTGCCTGTTCAAATGAGATTTTACCCCAATAATTTCTTCTTGTTGTGAAGCTTTGTCCTGAAAGAGTCCTTTGGTGGAACCCCCCAGGGTAAGCCGCTCTCTCAGGTGGCTGTGGGGCCCTCATTGCAAGGGTTCTTCATTCTCAGGGTGGCCAGACGCCTTGCTGACTTTCCTTCCTCCTGCACAAATGATGGTCCTATGTGGGTCTTACGGCTATGGGAGCTGTGGCTCCTCATATTTTGTGGCTTGTGGGGCCTGTCTTGTTACCTAGTTTGCTGCACATGTTGTCCATGAGTTTTTGGGTTTTGTTATCAGAGTTGCCCTACAAGTTCTTTATGAGAGGATTCAAGAAGATTTAAACACCCTGCCTTCACAACTGCCATCTTCACAGAATCATTGTGAACCTCTTACTATCCTTTCTGTTTTGAGGCAGGTTATAAAAGAAGCAAATAAGTAACGCCTAACATTCTTCAGATACTTTATCAGCTTCTATGTTACACATAAGTAAATATATACAGATATACCCTCATCAAAAAAGAAATCTGGTTCTGCTTTTGCAGTTCCTGAGAGGATGCTTGCTTATTAATTAGCTCTTTAAAGACAGTATTTTGGTTTTTGCTCCTCCCTATTTCTAGGAAGGACAGCACTGTCAGTATTTCCAAAGGTGAGACTTTGATATGATCTCAAACCAGAGAGGCATGTTTCATTTCTTGTCTATTCCTTCACTCAACTGCTTTTCCTCACCCATGTGACCTTGGGCCTATCCTCATTGAAAGTAGAGAATGGTGGGGTGGGGTCATGCTGTCAATATCCTCAGGGACCACTTGTCAGTCTTCTCTCTAAAAAAAAAAAAGATTTTATTCATTTATTCATGGGGGAAGGGGGTAGAGACACAGGCAGAGGGAGAAACAGGTTCCCCTCAGGAAGCCCGATGTGGGGCTTGATCCAGGGACCCCGGGATCATGCCCTGAGCCAAAGGATGACACTCAACTGCTGAGCCACCCAGGTGTCCCTTGCCAGTCTTTTCTAGGAGACTTGATAATCTTAATATCACAAATACAGACATATATGTGAATTTTGCTATCAGCTCCAGTGTTTCTTTCAATGGGTGTATCCCAACTGAGTAGTGTACTTTGGCAATACTGTGTGAATGTTAAGCAAGAATTAACCTTTGTGCTTCTAGAGCCTATTATGCATACTTTGAGAAATGATGATTCCACACTTCTAGAATAGTCCTTTTGCATTCACTGAGTCCATATTTTTCCATTATTCTCTCACATAAAAAGTCATTCTCAATAATTTTATTTGTATAATGTATTTTTTCTACCTCTAAGTTAGCATGCCATTTTTCCCTGTGATTTTAGTCTGTTTCCATCTGACCACATTCTCAAATTACCACGATCACATGGAATTCAGAGCATATCCTCAAAGGCAGTAAAAAAACGGTTTTGGCCCTGAGGTATTGATATCCAGGCTTACATTCAAATATTCAATCATGCTACTGATGAAGTTAGTAAACAATGCTGAATCAGAAGTGTTCAATTGTATATTTACAATTTAATGCTACACTCTTTTATGAAACCCTTTGATGGAATAGTTGCAATACAATTGTAAAGTTGCTTCTGGAACCTGTGTAGATAGTGCCATGCTAAGCATGGAAGTGTTACCGGTCAATACTGTTGAAGGAAGGAAAGACCAAAGAAGGAAAGGGAGACAGGCACAGGCACGTAGGAACAAAGGAGGGAAGGAGCTCTGGTATGTAGATGAGTGCTAAGTGATGATATCCTGGAGTCCTTGCAAAATGCCCTTAGGGGATCCCTGGGTGGCTCAGTGGTTTAGCGCCTGCCTTTGGCCCAGGGTGTGATCCTGGAGTCCCAGGATCAAGTCCCACATCAGGATCCCTGCATGGAGCCTGCTTCTCCCTCTGCCTATGTCTCTGCCTCTTTCTCTCTCTCTGTATCTCTCATGAATAAATAAATAAAATCTTTAAAAAATACCCTTAAAAATTAATAGCTTATTTTTTAGGTGGTGCCTGGGTGGCTCAGTCAGCCAAGTGTCTGCCTTTGGTTCAGGTCATGACGTCAGGGTCCTAGGATAGAGCCTCCCCCACCCCGCCCTGCATCGAGCTCCCTGCTTTTCCCTCTCCCTCTGCCTGCTACTCTCCTGCTTGTGCTCCCTCTCTCTGTCAAATAAATAAATAAAATCTTTTAAAAAATAGCTTCTCTTTTATTCCTTTGTAGGAAAATGCTAAATGAAGGTAGCAATATTTCATTTAAGCAAAACGCTGAAGAACCCTTATGCTATACAAACAAGTGCAAAATCAGCAAATACCCTCTGCTATGGGGAAAAACTGAGAAAACCAGATTTTTTCAAAAGAAAAACTAAAGGGTTAAAATTGTGCTTTTATAGACTATCATGGTTTTAGATTAAAAGTAAGAATCGGTGAAAATATTTTATGAAGTTTACCATTTCCTTTTAAGTGGATTATGCAGATGTTCTTAAAGCTAACACATCTTCCATTAAAAAAAAAAAACTTTCCTGGGATTCTTTTATTTTTTTTTTTTTTTTTTTTTTTTTTTTTTTTTTTTGGATTCTTTTATTTTATAGCTCATCTTTGAAGCCGAATTAAGCTGTAATTGCTGTGTCACACGGAACTCTTTTCCTGTCAACAAACATTAAATCAAAAGATAAGATTTTTATTTTCAATGACTTTTGTTTATTAGGATTGTACAAATATAGTCAAACCTCATTGTGTAATGGTTTATTCTCACATGGATTCGGATACCCTGGTGACCAAAGAAGAGTTTTATTTGATAAATTGATTTCATAAGTCAGAAAGTTTTTTTCTTCCTGTTCCCAATGAGCATTACCTTACGATTCTGCTATAAATATATGTGAGTCTGTCTTTGGGTTTTTCAAAATGAAGAGTTTAAATATAAACCCTGTAGATTTTCAAGTATTATATAATTTATTGCCCAATTCTCTTTCCGCTTGACTTAATAATTGTTGAGCTTTCAGTACTATTTAGCAAACCAAATATTCAGCTGTATGTGCTTCCTTGTCCCATGTGGCCATTCTACAAGTATTTTAGATGATCTTAAATATGATAGGTGGCCAATACCTGGGTTTCCCATGCAGGTGCACACATCTCCACTGTGTAAATGTGTTTACTGGTTTGTCTCTTGCCTCCTTGAGGCTAGTGACCAATGTGCCCATTTCTAAGTCCCAAATGCCTAGGACTGTTCCTGGCAGAGAGGAGACATTCGATTAATATTTGTTGAGTGAAATAAAATTTAAACTTTATGGAGGACACTAGACCTTTCTTCAGTCATGACCTTGAGTCTCATTATTTTGTGCATTATGAATAGTATTCTCTCTTTCCCGAACACTAAAACACCATGAACATTGAAGACACTAAACTATAGTAAAAATCTAGAGATAAAAGAAAACATCTCCTGACTGTTGGTGGACATATTATGTGATGGTCTTTGTACAAGGTACTCTTTGTAACCTGGCATGCAGCATTTTTCATCAGTGCATCTTACATACTGATAAGTCACTGCAATGACATCAGGAGGATGATAGGGTGGAAGGATGACTCAGCAGGGAAACACAGACATTGCTATGGAAGGTATCGATCCCATGACTCTGGAGAATGTCACAAATGGTGAAATCGTTGCTTTTGTCAGGCAGAGTTCACAATGGTTTAATAATATGTTAGACTTGGAATTATTGTATTCCCTGTGGTCATAAAATGGGTTGATCAAATTCGTATCTTTATTTCCTGAATATTTTTTTTGTTAGGTTATATCTAAGAGTATAACTATGGTATTTTTTAAGCCCGTATCACTGTTATTTTCATTTTGAAACTTGGCTTTAAATGCTTGAAGAATGAGAAATAATTCGAGTATGACGGCTTTAACAAACATAGTTGCCTATGACTATGATGGGTTTGTTGTGCAAGATGGCCATGTTCTGACCAAATATCAAAACAATGATCTGGTTAGTTTTATCTGGCCATTGGCCCAGAGAAACAGATTGGGCTTCTAATTTTTCTATGACTTGATATTTTTCAATGATACTTTACCAATTCTACGAAATTTTTCCTCTTCCCAGAAGTATTGAAATATGTGATACATTTCAACGCAGAAATTCTATCTTAGGGAATTTCCTATACAGATACAAAGGTGCCTCTGTAGAAAGGCTCATGGTCAAGGAAGTCTCCTGGAACATTGCTTGTGGTCAGAGCAGACTGCAAATATGACTGTCCATCTGCAGGGCTGTGTTTGTACAAAATATGGTACATCCTCACTATAGAGCAAAATAGTTATAGACAAAATTAAAACAAAAATTGACATATTGTATATATCCTTCTTTTCTTTTTAATGAAATATCTTGGACATTCCTTCAGGTTAATACATACAGTCATTTATTATTCTTTAGCATGGATGTACCATACTTTATTAGTATATGAAGATGAGATTAAAAGGAGAGAAGAGAAAAAAAAAAAAGGAGAGAAGAGAATGAGGATTATTATTTTTTCTTTTATATCTCTGATTTGTTATAATGAGCATGTATCACTTTTGTTGTTAAGAATATAAAGTTTAAAATATGATAGTCAATGTTTTTTTAAGAAAGCTTGTTTAAAGGCAAAGATTTTGGGCAGCCTGGGTGGCTCAGTGGTTTAACGTCACCTTCAGCCCAGGGCGTGATCCTGGAGTCCCGGGATCGAGTCCCATGTCTGGTTCCCTGCATGGAGCCTGCTTCTCCCTCTGCCTGTGTTTCTGCCTCTCTCTTTCTGTGTCTCTCATCAATAAGTAAATAAAATATTTAAAAAGAAAAAAAAGACAAAGATTTTTAGAACTAGCTCTCTGAATATAATGAGTATTCAAGATGTTTAAATAATTTTATGACAATTTTAGGATGTGATCTTTGTTTTTGGACTCAGATCCCCAAAAAATCCCCAAGACTGATGTCATGGATCTTACAACATACCTCTTCTTCTATGGTTTTATGGTTTCAGGTTTTGCATTCAAGTCATTCCATCCATTCAGAGTCAATTTTTGTGTATGGTATGAGATAGTGATCTAGTTTCATTTTTTTTTCCAGTGGCCCTCCAGTCTTCCCAACACCATTTACTGAAGAGACTATTCTTCCTCCATTGAATATTCTTGGCACTTTTGTCATAAATTAATTGGCCACCCAAGGGTGTGTTAATTTTGGGTTCTCTATTCTCTTCCATTGGCTTATATGTTCTGTTTTTAAGGCAATACCATTCTGTTTTGATTACTATAGCTTTGTAATACAGTTTGAAATCAGGGAGCATGATGCCTCCAGTTTTGTTCTTTCTTAAGATTACTTGCTTTTTAGGGCATTTTGTGGTTCCATACATATTTTAGGATTATCTGTTTTATTTCTGTGAAAAATGCCATTGTAATTTTCTTAGGGATTGCATTAAATCTGTAGGTTGCTTTGGATAATATGGACATTTTAACAATAGTAATTCTTCCAATTCATAGGCAAGGAATATCTTTCCATTTATTTGTGTCTTTGGTTTCTTTCATCAACATCTTAAGATTTTCAGTATATAGGTCTTTCACTTCCTTGGTTAAATTTATTCCTAGGTGTTTTATTCTTTTTTATGCAGTTATAAATGGTATTGTTTTCTTAATTTCTCTGTCTGATAGTTTGTTGTTAATATATATAAATTCAACAGGTTTTTGTATGTTGCTTTTGTGCTCTACAACTTTACTGAATTTGTTTATTAGCGCAAATAGGTTTTGGTGGAGTTTTTAGGATTTTCCATATATAGAATCATGTTGTCCACAAACAATGACAGTCTTATTTCTGCCTTTCCAATTTGGATGTTTTATTTCTTTTTCTTGCCTAATTGCACTAGCTAGTATTTTCTTTTTTTTTTTTTAATTTTTATTTATTATAGTCACACAGAGAGAGAGAGAGAGAGGCAGAGACATAGGCAGAGGGAGAAGCAGGCTCCATGCACCGGGAGCCCGACGTAGGATTCGATCCCGGGTCTCCAGGATCACGCCCTGGGCCAAAGGCAGGCGCTAAACTGCTGCGCCACCCAGGGATCCCCTAGTATTTTCAATACTATGTTGAATAAAAGTGGTGAGAGTGAGTATCCTTTTTACTATGGAAAACTGTTTGGAAATTTTTCAAAAAAATTAAAAATAGAGCTCCAGTATGATCTAGCAATTTTATTTAGTAGTATTTATTCAATGAAAACAAAAACAGTAATTTGAAAAGATATACACACTCCTGTGTTCATTGCAGCACTATTTACAATAGTATATGGAAACAATCAAAGTGTTCCTTGATAGATGAATGGTTAGAGAAGATGTGATATATGTAATGGAATTCTACTCAGCCATAAAAAAAGAGTGAAATCTTGCCATTTGCAGCAACTTGGATGGACTTGGAAGGTGTTATGCTAAGTGAAATAAGCTAGACAGAGAAGGTGATATGATCTCACTTACATGTGGGATCTAAAAAACAAACGAACAAAACAAAGGAACACTCATGGATATGATAACAGAGTAGTGGTCACCCGGAGGGATGAGGTTGGGCGGTGGGTGAAATGGATAAAAAGGTAACAGACTCCCAGTTGTGAAGTGAGTAGGTCATGGGGATGTGGTGTGTAGCATGGTGACTGTAGTCAACAGTATAGTAGTGCATATTTAAAGTTTGCAAAAGAATACATCTTGAACAGTTTCATCACAAGAAGAAAAACATTTCTTTTAACTTTTTAAGGTGTTGGATGGTGACTAGATTTATTGTGGTGATCATTTCATAGTGTATATGAGAGTTGAATCATTACATTGTACACCTGAAACTAATATAATGTTGTCAATTATACCTCAATAAAAAATTAACATGTAACTACAAACTAATGAATGAATAAGTATTTGTTTTTAGTTTTCACAAACTAAATACAAAGTAGTTTCTAAAAATAACAAAACAAAACAAAACAAAAAAACCCAGTTCCCTAAGGCTTTTAGGTAAATGCAGTAGTACTGCAACAAACACATGTTTCCAGGATTAAGGAAAATAATAATTGGGATATTTAAGTCCTGGCATTTTTTTAAGTCAGTCCCAAAACTTTATGGTCACATTTATTATGTACTTGTGCATATGGATGTATGTAGAGAGTGGTCTTTCTGTTAGTGAATTGAGCAGCAGAAAAAGGAGAATGAATCCAGGAATGGCACATTGACCAAAACACCCACCATTGAACAGATAAAAATCATTCTAATTTACATTATTCTCTTCTAGTCTTTATTCATTACATTAATACATCTTTTTCGCTGTCATTTATTACTTTGGGTAGACAGTCTTGTGATTTTTCACTATTCAGATGTCACTTAAAAAATCATATTGGCATACTTTCCCTTATCATGCTGCCCTTGTGAGACAAGCATTTTAAGTGTTACAAGGAGGTGCTGTTACTATTACAAAGGTTATTATAGGAAGGATAAAAGTACTTCGTTGGGAACAGTAGCCCCATACATGAGGAAAAAATGTAGCACAGTTCCAGAAGCATTGTAACAAGAGTGGAGGGTACATAAATGATCTCAGGTTACCAGATTAGTGCAGATAATAAAAGGCAGCATGTGAATCCTAGTTCCCTCTATGGTTATAAACTGGGAAATATAGAGGAATCTGCAGCATGGTGTACTAGGAGCAGGACAGGGTGCAAACGTATCCTGTGACCTGGTTATCTGCAGAACACTGGGATTGGGTCCAGCTACTTTGATCCTCTAGAGAAGCAAGACGGCTTTCTCATGTAAGGCTAATTTGGTGGAGTTCATAGAGAGTACAGAGTTGGGCCCTAAAGCAGGCTGTCCAGGTGACCTCAGTGCAGGGCACCCAAGGGCTTGGGTGCCTGCCATTGTCCTAATCAGAAATCCTTGATATTGCTCATATAGTGTTGTTTCTTCCCGAGATGCCGTTTTGTCACTCATCCCCAGAACAATGCTAAGGCTAACAATACTAATAATAGTAAAGTATACTGTGTTCTGATAATTTAGGGGGTTCTGTGGCTGATCCTGATATCGGCAGTAGTAATACACAGCAGGATATACGCAGTAGTAATCCTCTGTCCCTCCCAGCAGATGGTACTGTGGTTGGAAATCCTTACAGCCTTCCAGTGGAGCCATTATGCCTTTGATGCATCACTATGCCAAGGCCCAGGAGCCATGGAACATATTACCTTACTGAGAAAGGCCTGCTTAATACTGCTCTGGCACTTGCCAAAATGGTCTTCACACTGAGAGTCCCTGAGTGTGCCTTACAGAGTAATAAATTACATTACCAACAGCCGTTATGACCTCAGTGAGAGACACATGCAGCCAAGAACAGCTACATGTTACTGTCAGTTAATTAGTGTTGGTATTCATTAAAAGTGGGAGTGAGAGCCCGGAAACAATCCATTACTCATTGTGAATGGAGTCATGGGACAGCATAAAAGCTATCCAAGGAACCAGTGAAAGCCAGGACCAGGAAGCAGAATAGAGATCGACGAGTTGGTTACTTGGTTATAGTTCTTTACTCCGTGCACGCACACACACACACACTCATATGCTGAGCCCTCACTTGCACATTTGTACACACATTTTCCCTAGCTCCTATAGTTCACACTATGGTTTGAATTGTGTGCTCCCCAAAAGACATAATGAAGTCTTAACTCCTGATACCTATGAATGTGAATGTATTAGAAATAGGCTCTTTGTGAATGGACTAAGTTAAGGATGAGGTCCTACTCAATTTGAGTGGACCCTCATCCATTTGATTGGGGTCTTTATAAGAAGAGAAAAAAGAGACTCAAGGACAAGAATGTTATGTGAAGACATGGAGACGCATAGAAGCAGAGGGAAGATGGCCAGGTGCTGATTAGGGCAGAGATGACAGTTGTCCTGCCACATACCTGGGGCTCCAAGAGGCAAAGAAGAATCCTTGGGTGGGGATGAGGCCGTGGTTGGAGGGAGCATGCTCCTGCCAACACCTTGATTTCAGGCTTCTGGCCTCCGTAAGTGTGAGACAATACATTTCTGCTGTTTTAAGCCATGAGTTTGTCCTATTTTGCTATGACAACCCCAGGAAACTAGTATCATTCACTTCTATAAAATGAACACCCTCATAGGGACGGCACTTCATGTGTGTAACTCCTGACACTCTTTCACACTCGTATTTATGTCTCACTTAAAACTATTGAAGCTTAAATGCAGTCAGTGTATGCACTCCTAACCCAGTCAGCTCTTCTCAGGCTGTCTGGTTTTGCATAAAATGAAAGGTGAGTCAGAATCGCAAGGTGGGCAACGACTAAACTTCATGAACTACTTTGGAAGTAAGGAAAATGTGCCCTTTTCCTTATGATTCCTCAACCCAGAAAACAGTTGTAATAGAATTATAGTAAAAATATTTGTTTAGAATATATCTGTCTCATTACTAACCGAGTTTTGGAACCCCGATAAACTTGCCCATAAAGGAAGTAGCCGTCTGTGGGAATTTCTAAGACGGCAGATTTTAGCCAATTTGAAATTCTGGTGGGGTCAAAATGGGAGTGCTCCCAGCAAAATTAAAATCTATGATTTTCCTGTCATTCACTGTTTCTTTGCTATGTCTTAAATAAAAAGTGTTCCAAGCAAGCATTTATTTATTTTTTTTTTTAAAGATTTTATCTATTCATGAGAGACACAGAGAGAGAGACAGAGACACAGGCAGAGGGAGAAACAGGCTCCATCCAGGGAGCCCGATGTGGAACTTGATCCCGGGACCCCAGGGTCACACCCTGAGCCGAAGGCAGACGTTCAACTACTGAGCCACCTGGGGGTCCCTTAAGTGAACATTTATTTTGCTTCTTTATGATAATCCATAGTTTGCCTTCATACATATAACTGATCCAAGGCTGTAGGAGCTTGCATGTGTGTGTTAGACTCTATGCTAAGTACAAATAATGCAAAGTGGCCTTTGTCATCAGAAAGTTCATTGGCTGTAGCCGGTGCTCCCCAGTGTATACTCCTGACCGTCATACTGTTCCTTTGAGCTCCCTGCTCCTGAGTCCCACTGCCTGCTTCTACATCTCCACTTGGCTACCTTAAGGGAGTTCAGACTTACAGGAAACTAACCTTTGGATATTTCTTGTCACTCTCATTTTCTCTCGTGTTCCCTTTGGTGCCACCACCCATCCAAGTATGCATGCCAGTCAAAAACATGTACTCAGGCTTACTATCTCCAGCTCTCTTGACCTACCATTACTCTGGCTTTGTCTAATTAAACACCAGTATTTATTTTACCTCCTAGATATCTCTGGAGTCTGTGCCAATCTTGCCATGTCCTCTACCACCGGTTTAGCCCCCGTACCATGAGTCCCCCTCTAGCTTACTGCAGGAGCCTCCTACTGGCAGGAAGGATAGTAGGCAGGTCACTTCCACCCAACCTCTTTACACTGCAGCCAAAAGGATATTTTCAAAAAGCAAATCATAAGATGCCATCTGCTTGTTTAAAAGTACCGTGGTTTCACAGAGTCCTCAAGTAAATGCCTAACTTGGCCTAAAAGTCTCTAAATCTCAATCTACACTCCTCATTCCTTGTACTGAGAACACACACTCCCTTCTTATGGTGGGACAACTGTGCCATGCCGTTCCCATGTCGGAGTTCTCCACCGACTGTTTCTTTTGTCTTGGATGTTTTTCTCTCCTCTTCCCTTCCTTGAAAGCTTCCAGCTGACCACCACTCATCATTCAGATTCTGCCCAAACAACACTTCCTCAGGAAGGTCTTTCCTGATGTCCCAGCACAGATCAAGTATACCCCTGAGGGTATACTTATTGATCCTCTCTTTAATTAACAGCTCTCAATGCACGCCAGACACTCTTCTAGACACTTACACTCATCACTGCCATGAAGATAAGGCCTCTGCTTATATAAGCTTATGATTTAGTTGGAGGAAAAGACAATATACAAGTAAATGAACAAGAAACCACCAGATAATGTTAAGGTCAATGATAGAAATAAAACAGAACGAGGCATTGTGCTTCTCTGAGAAGGTGACATCTAAGCTTAGACTCGAGGGTCAAGAAGAAGCCAAGGGTATGAAATTTCACTGGAAGAACATTCCCAGCAGAGGTTCTAGTAGCAGAGGAAAGGCTCTGGAGAAAAGAAAGATGACTAGGGTGTGGGAATGAAGAGGATTAGTTTATATAGAAGAGATGATCTGAGACAGGATTATGAAGCTCAAATTACAGTGTTTGGATTGACTTTCTAATGCAATGAGAAGGGAGTTATGGGCTTTAAACAAGGAAATTATTTTCCCCCTTTTACATTTCCAGAAAAGCACTGTGGCTGCTGCATGCAGAAGGATTTTGGGGGTGTAGACATCTAAGTAGAGCCATCGATGGGGGCCCACTGCAAGGGTGCAAGTGAAAGACGGCGGCAGCTCGGACTGGGAGAGAGTAGCTCCAGGGCTGGAGGAAGATAAACAGAGGATGTTCACCGTAGATAGACGTCAGAGGAATTGCTGGTGGATTGGACGTGGGAGATAAAGGGAAGAGAAAACTCAGGGACTATTTCCTGATGGAACAGCTCGATGAATGATGGTAACAAACTGTGAGCTAGGGATTCCGACAAGGAACACGTTTGGAGATGGAGAAAACAAGAGTTCTGTTTTAGGCATGTCAAACTTGAAAGGTCTATTAGATGGCCAAGTGATCTGTCACATGAGCTGTGGTTTTGAAGAGTCTGGAATTTAGGTGACCGGTGATACCTGGAGTCACAAATTGGGAGACCATCAGCATATGCCTACTGTTAAAGCCACAGGTCTAGATAAAACATGAAGGACTCACGATGAGCTTGGGACATAATATTACTTGAAGGTGGAGCCAAGGATGAAGGACCAGTACCAGATGCTCGAAGGAGCTGCCTGCCCGTGAAAGAGGATAAAGCAAATGATGTGGGGTCAAGAAAGCCCAGAGTGAAAATGATCCCATTGACTTAATCCTGCTTTGGACGTTCTATCATTGTTGCACATTCAGCCAAGAGATCTAACCAACCCCTCTGTAATATATTTGGCAAAAATGTGAATCCTACTTCGACTATCAAACTTATGTTAACTTTTGCTGCCTATAGGAGATGATCACTGCCTTTGAGTTAACGGATCTCATTCTCATTAGTTAATGGACATACTAGTAGATTTTCCTCTGGCTCCCAATCCATAGTTTTGGTTGGTTCCTTCCTCCCTTCTTTTATATTTGAAACACTGATTAGGCAAAAGGTTAACTTCAAACATCTGAGGATCGTGGTCAACTATATTCCCAAGAACGCGTTGGACGAATCTAATGTTTGAAAGTAGGAAGCAGCATTCCCAGGATGTGGTTGGTAGTTTCATAGCTTTTCATTGAATATGAGTGTAGCTGGATATAGTTTAAAAGGCTCAGGAATCGTCAAGAGATGAAATTGGGAGAGCAGGGAGCAAGGGGGGCTAGTTAAAATATAACATAAATAATTTGCGTTATCAGGCATCTTCAACCTTGGGGTGTGTGTTTGCATAAACCATTGTGTGTGTGCTTAAGGGTCAAGCCCCAGCATGCTCATTTGGGGTAGCAGAAGCTTGCATCAAAACATTCATCAAAACACAGGCTGCATTCCATTTCCACAGCCCAATATCAGGATTGCCCAGAATTACATCTTTATGCCATTAGACATCTAATGCAAAGCCATCTAGGCTTTCAGCTTTCCCTGGGGACCCCTTGGGAGGAATTTCTGCCCAGAGCCGGCAACTCAGACTGATGCTTGTCAGGAATGAACCCTGGTACAAGCTTCAGGGAGGGCTTCCGTTGTCAAAACAATAATAGCTGTAATTTTCTCTCCCTCTATTTACAGGAAACAAACTCTTCCTTCCTGTCCTCTGCCTGTAGCAGAAAATAGACAAGCCAAGCAGATGTCCAGGGATGGCGGAGGAGTACTTCGGGCTGTAGCTGCCTTGGACAGAAAACAAACCTTCAGGAGAGCCTTGGGGGTGGGAGGTTGGGGTGGGGAGAGGGAAGGTGATGCAGTGTTGTGTCCCGATTCCGAATGCAGGCAGCCCTTCTTGCCTTCTTTCTCCCCCTCCGATGCCCTTTGTGTCTTTCCAGCTCTTTCCTAACCACCATGAGCATGTGAACTAAATATGGCCAGGGAAGTCTCCAGCAGTCACGGTATTTTTAAACCCTTGTGCCTCCTGTGTGCAGACTCATGTGACGTAGATGAACCAGATCCAGAGAGTTTCTCATGGGAATCCAGGATGCTTCGCCATAACCGCTGGCTTGGGTTGTGCATGCCTTTGGCCTTGGTTAATGCGGCCCTTGGGGTTTCATTTCACATCTTTGAGACTTGGGAAGCAGCAGACCCTGTGAGTGTGGCAGGAATGTGCTGGGGAGGCTATCTTCATGGTTCCCCACAAGGATGGCCACCTTGGGTCTGTGAAAACTTGCTGGCTGGGTAACTGGAGCCCAGCCTGGGAAGGGGGTATAATACCTGGGGCATCTTAATGCGGACATGGGCCTTAGTGACAGGAAGGGGTTCTCACAACATTCGAACAGCCCTTCATGTTCAAACCCTCACTGTTGTGGCTGTCTTGTCTTGTTTTGTTGTCCTCACACATTATCCAGCTTTAGTTGTGATGTTCTATACATGCCCCATCCCTTCCCTTCCAGCATTACTGTTTATTTCTAGTTCTGATGCTCCTGTTCAGATCCTTTTCTCCACTGAAAACTTGTTTCACAATGTCCTGGGATAGAAAATATTTTTTTCTTTAAAGAAATATCTTTATTTTCAAGCAATCTCTTCATCAGTATTAAAGTATATTTGAGGATAAAACGACAGGGAAACCACTCACAAATGTACTGAGTGAGAAGGATGACCTTTAAGACAACTATCGAATAATGAAATTGTCACCACGCGTGTGGTTTCGTGCCAGAGTACGAAGTGCAGTTAGTCCTCAAAGTCACACGTTGCGCAACTCTACATGTCACTATTCACACTAAAGATTGAATTTGATGTGAAAATTTCCTGATGAGTGTCAGTCAAGCATCTTGAAGGAAGGGGCCTTTTTTCTATTTTGTGCAAAAGAACCATATGGACTAGCAGTATCCACTTTTCCTTTTTTCCCTAGTGCCCTTTACCTGCTATAATCACTGCTGTTTACTGAGTGCCGACCTTGTATCAGATGCTAATATAATCAGTGTTGTGCTTGTAATCCCAACTCTGAAAAAAAAAAAAGCTCTGGATTGCAGAGTTTGCCAATTTCCATGGTGTAAATATACCCCCTTTGGCCAAGTTCAAGCTACCAAAGTTCTTGAGAGTAAATGCGGAATGAAAAGGAGATGACCACAGTTGGTTTCCTGAGCCAGAGGGAGTCAGCTCCAGCATAGTGCTGTCAGTTTGAAGAATCAACTGCCTCAAGGGTTAATAAGCATTAGTTACTCTAGAAAGTGATACTATTCTTATTCTTTCTCATCCAGATAAGGAAACTGAGGCATTGGCAAGTCATGTCACTCTGCCCAAGATGCAGGCCAGTAAGCTATGGAGTCAGGTTTAAATCCCCGACAGCTGGACACTAGTGCCCACGCACCTCAGCCCCACATCATACTGCAAGTGGTAGTGCAAACGCTCCACAAATTATTTCCGGTTGAGGAAATGTTGATTTCAAGAAGTGTCTATGGCTTTAAGTATGGTATTTGTCAGGGTTCCACCAGAGGAAGAACCAGCAATATGTTACATATTACAGATCATGTGTATACATATATTAAGAGATTTATTGCAAGGAATTGGCTTATGCGGTTGTGGGGGCTGGCCGGGCAAGTCAGAGCTGCAGAGGGCAAGGCAATAGGAAGGGCAGGCCCAAATTTTGGAGCAGGAGCTGACACCACAGTCTGCAGGTAGAATTTCTTCCTTAGGGAAACATCAATTCTCTTTTTAGGGCCCTTCAACTGGTTGGATCAGCCTCACTCACATTATCTGGGATAATCCTCATTACATAAAGCGAACGGATTGTAGACTTTAATCACAGCTAACAAAAATACCCTCACAGAAACATCTATGTTCATGTTTGATCGAATAACTGGGGATGCTAGCCTAGCTAAATTGTCATATAAAATTTTATGAATTGAATTATGTTCCGCATAAAGTAATGTTGAGGTCTTAGCCTCTGGGTGAATGTG
Source organism: Canis lupus dingo (assembly GCF_003254725.2). Taxonomy (NCBI): domain Eukaryota; kingdom Metazoa; phylum Chordata; class Mammalia; order Carnivora; family Canidae; genus Canis; species Canis lupus. The sequence continues at coordinate 64,347,519 of NC_064243.1, forward strand.
ACTTTATTTGGAAAGAGGGTTTTTGCAGATGTAAGCAAGTTAAGATGAGGTCATATTGGAGCAGAGTGGGCCCTGAATTGAATATGACTGGTGTCCGTGTAAGAAGAGGATAAAAGTTTGGACACAGAAATATAGCGAGAAGGCCACGTGACAACGGAAGCCAACACTGGAGTGATGGACCAACAAAACAAAGAATGCCAACAGTTCGTGGAAAACACCAGAAGACAGGAAGAAGCAAGGAAGGATCCTTCCTTAGAGTCTTCAGAGGGAGCATGGACCTGCTAACACCTTGATTATAGACTTCCGACCCCGAGATCTGTGAAACAGTAAGTTTCTGTTGTTTGAAGCCACCTAGTTTGTGGTTCTTCTTTTTTCATGATAGCCCTAGGAAATTAACCCAGTAGGGACCTTAAAGATAACACTAGATGATAATAAATCCAAATAACGTCTACTTTACCAACATCCAAAACTTCAATTTTTTAAAAAAAGTATGCTTAGCAGGATGTGGCATTCTCAGCAGTAACATCTTTGTGGGTCATTTCAAGTTTGATGTGTATCTGTAAACTAATTTGAACATTTTTTTTAAACAATATTGCATTAGTTTCAGCTATACAGCATAAAGATTCAACATTTTTATATATTATAAAGCGATCACCATGATAAGTCTACCAAATAGCTTTTATTTAATTAAATACATGATGGAATTTATACACATTTCTATCAAAACAATCACTTGTGGAAATATTTCACTTAAGCCAATAGGACTGATACTGTAAAAGCATCTTCAGCAGTGCACTGAAATAAATATTTATGGATAAATGAGGATTAAGTTCATTCAGTGCTTTCAGGGCCTGTTATTCATTCTTTGGACTTCTATTAGTGTCAACAATTCCTTTTAAGGCTAAATATGATTTGAGGGAATGGTCCAGATTGGGTCAAATTGATGTGATGGGGAACTACAATGGATTCAATTAATTTTTGCCTGTGACCTATAAACTGTTTCTGAGAGCCTTTCCCGAACAGAAGAAACAAGACCATTTTCAGTCATCATAGTAACATTAGAATAAATGTATAGAAACATCTCACAAGGCAATAGCTTTGAAGGGCAACAATCCTCGGCATAGCAAAGTTTGGGGGTTTTTTGTGGTTTTGGTTTGGGGTTCATCCTGCAATGTTATAATCACATCTGTAATATCATGGCAGCAGGTCAAGTGAATTATCAGACTTTGATGCAATCCAGTTAAAGACATTTCACCTGGAGAGATCTATATGGTTGTACAAGACGGAATTAGACTCGTTCCAAAATCCAAGGCTCATTCGCCCCCAGAGATTAATCGTAACATTGGAATTCTGTGCACATGGGTAGCGATGGAGTTTCCATTCTGCATATTTGATGCCTTCCACTGTATGCAATCAAGTTTCTTGAGCACTTGCTGTCTATCAACAGATACTGTTCTTTTCATTCCCGTTTGTTACATAGGAGGGAATAAATACACCTAGGTGAAGTAACTCACCACGACTAGGCAGTGGCAGATCTAGGATCTGATCCTAGGCGGTCTGACTACAGAGCCGTTCCTTTCAACCTTCTTGGTAGGGGAAGAGCATGGAAATCACATCCAACAACATTTAGTGCACTTCATGTGTTTCTTTAAAAGTAGTTTTTAGTCTTTAGCATCAGACCAATCACAGTGATGGAGACTTTATTTGGTGAGTGTATGGGTTGATTGTCTAAAAGCAAAGCGAAAGATAAAAATGATTTTATGCAATTAAACTACTAAAAACTGTAAAGTAAAACTAAAAACCTCACATACCCTTTAATGTTTCATCTTTACTGGGTGCCTGCTATGTGCTGTCCCCAACTACGCTATCATATCGGATCAAGGCCAAAGCAGCAACGAATGGCTAGGCCAGGTTCTGAGGAGGTGCCTCCTACTGAGTTTCATGGATGGGATGATTCAGGAGCTCTGTAGATTCCAGCGGAAGGCCTTGCAGGCTTACAGGGTATGGATAGAGACCTGGGTCCCCTTTCTTCAGCTAAGACTCCTTGGCCTCACGACTCGTTCCCTGTGAGATGCGTTGACACTACATGATGTTACAGACATGACTGATAACCATTTCTGTTTGCATGTCTCTTTGATTCAGAAGACCAGATCAAACATTTTATTTTAGAAATGAAGAGAGGAAAGAAAGCCTTGACAAGCTCTATAAGTGGGCATTTTTAGGACATTAAACATTCAGCCGACTTTCTCCATATTTGATGCCTTACTATCTTATTTGCTTCAGAAACATGCCACAGCACAGGGGTGATACCAGAAACACTTGGACATATTTCAAATTGAATTATCTTCATTCCTTTTTATTTGAATACAGCATGAGAAAATTGAGCTCCGAAATGCTCCTCCTGGGTATGCCTTGACAAAGAGCATTCTTGTTTCCCTGCAGCCAAGAGGACTGTGAGAAAGGGCAAGAAGCGCCTGCTCTATTTTCAGGAGGAGCGCTTCACTGCAAGAGTGGGTTTTCTCATGGCTGTCACTTGACAAGGGAATTCCATGGGTCAAGCCTATAGTTAAATCAATTGCATGCCTATATGGGAAAGGCTGTGCTTATCAAGCTTTCCAGTGTAAATAACATGAGTCTGGACTCTTTCACATGCATTCAGGTATTCCAATTATTTCAAAATATGTCTTAAGATTATGGCCACCAAATATTTTGAACTCTGCTAAGGATAAAATCAATTGCACACTTTTCTAAGATACTGAAAAATTAGTTACACCCAGACTGCATCTCTACCTGTTATGGTTCATACCTCTTAGATCTGAGATGCGTCTTTCAAACATTCCTTTTAGCTGTTATACTTAGAACTAATACACCCCCTGGGCCCTAGTGGTTTGCTGCTACGGTGTTGAAATGTTCTGTTTTGTGACTGAATTTTCACTTGGTCTTAGGATTATCAACTTGGAAAAGAAACAATTCAAAATTGATTTAGGAGAAGGTAACTGCTTGGACTGAATTAACTGGCTTGTTCAATCCAATCACTCTTTTGAATATTCTAGTAGTAGATCTAATCCAGTCATCTACCTCCTCAAAAACAGGCTACCGAATAAAAATCACATGTCTCAGTCTGCTAAGATCCCACTTTTTCCTTTTTTCTATTGCTCCAGAGAAACCCATTAAGCCATAGTCATCATCTGGCCTCTATGCTTTAGGCAAAGGTAGACTGCTGTATCTCACATCCCCTGTAGAAAAACAAAGGCTCTGGTGTGCCAACATATGTAAAGTATTTTTATTTTAGAATATATGTTAAGTTAGGATTAAGTGCAGCTGCTAATAACAGAGCCTCCGAGAGTGGACTAGTTTAAGAATCTGTTGTCTTGCATTTTGAAAGTCCAGAGGTATTTGGTGCAAGGTGGTGTGGATCCTATAAAGATGTCAGGGACCCAGGCTCCTTCTCTCCTGCTGCTCTTCCGTCTGTTCTCAAGGTCATGAGTGGGCTGAGGGAGCTGGGGCTGGAGCCATTCACCTCAAGTTAGAGGAAACAACAAGAAGAGAAGGGGTGCCCCTCCTTTCTAAAGAGCCTTGAGTAGGTGCCGCACAGCACTCCCACCTCCATCTCATTACCCTGGACATGGTCACAAGGCCACATACTAGGTGGGCTAGGAAACACAATTTCTCAAATGAACACATTCAAGTTTCTGTTGTAAGTAAAAAGGAAAGATGGGTATTAGAGGTGATGAGCAAGTGCCGGACCATCAGTATTCAAACAAAAGTTATGAGAGAACATTTTGGCATCCATTCAAGATTCAATAAATCAATCTTCATTGATTAAATCAAGACACTGACCTATGCACTGAGGATTCAAAGACAAAAATAACATACTTCCTGTTCTTAGGGAAGCTATATGGTCTAATGAAGAGGACATTCACGTTCACTTCCACAGATGCTCGTGAAATAGAGATATGTGAAGATTTCTATGAGAACAACTAAGATAAGCTTCCTACTCAGGCAAAAGTGAGGGAAAGGAAGAAGTCTTTATGAAAGCCATGAAAGAAAACTTTTGGAAAGGGAGAAGTACTCTTCGGTGACAATATGTTGCTCAGAGGTCAAAGAAAGCAAAGACAGAAAAGATGTCAATCAGCCTTATTAACAAAGGAGGTCTTCAGTGAGCTTGGGGAGCATTGTTTCAGAGGAGTGGAGAGAAGACCGTCTAGTAGGGTAGGGTTAATAATGAAAGAGAGAAATATGTAGAAAACTCTTGAAGAAACCTAGCTAAAAAGAGGGAAAGAGAGGGAACATGGTAGTTAAAGAGGTCTAGGGCAGGGAGAGGTTTTTAAGGCTAGGGAAAATAGGAGAGTATTTCAATACTACCAAGAAAGTGCAAATGGGCGGAGGATGGGGGAGAAGGGAGCTTAGTTTCTGAAATGGTAGAAATAAAACTAAAATCTAATGCCAAGGCATGGCCATAAAACTGAGGAACATGTCTGGAGATGATTTCATATTTTCTGTGAAGTAGAATTTACAGTTCCAAGATACAGGAAGAGAGTCATGGAGAAGAGTGATACCTTTTAAAATAGCTATTACTGGCAACGCGACCAGCAGGAATGGATGAAGGAAAAGAAAGAGGAAGAGTGAGAAGTACAGAAGGTCATACTGTGAAAATCCCCTCCCGACCCTGTCCCCAGGCATCCAGAGCCTTACCACAAGAGGCAATTACTGTCATTAGTTTCTTGTGTATGTTTTCAGAGTATCTACACCAACACAAGCAAATACCTATACTTATCCCTTCTCCTTTTTTACACAATGGTGTATACTATACACAATATTTACCCTGCCTTCAATGACTTACATATACACAGGAGTCCTACTACTCCCCAAATCTCTGAGGTACAATCATTAACTTCTCTTCATTCCCTTCCAACCAAGGTGATCGCATTTAAAAGATGTTGTCGTGCTATAGCTGATAAGCACCCAAAGCGGAAAAATGGATTCCAGAATCCATACTGGTTTTGTATTAAATTTGCAACTGTTGGGGCACCGGGTGGCTCAATTAGTTAACCATCTGCCTTCAATTTAGGGCATGATCCTGGAGCCCAGGAATCGGGCCCCGTTTCAGATGCCCTGCTCAGCAGGGAATCTGCTTCTCTCTCTCTCTCTCTCTCTCTGCTCCTCTCCTTGCTCCTTCTCTCTCTCTCTCTCTTCCTCACTTTCTCTCTCCCTCAAATAAATAAATGAAATCTTTAAAAAAATTTTGCAACTTTTCTCCCAATCAGAAAATAAGTCCAAGAGAGAAATGCACTCAGAAGTTATGAGTGATGTGAATGCTCCAACTATGCTAGATGCATCAGTAAATGTCCTAGTGCTGTGTCCCATTTCTATTTTGAAATTGTGTCAAAGACCTATTGATAGGTAGCACAATTAGAAGATTCCAGTTATGTATGGCTTTCAAAAGCCACTTAACTCTGTTCTTTAGGAAGATAGCTTTCTTATGCTTCTTTCAGAAAGAAAAAAAGCTTTCTGAATCCTCTTTGCTCATTTTAGGTTACTCTCCCCCTCTGATTTACATGTCAACCTTACTGAATTACTTATCTGAATAAGCCAATGACCTTCTTCAATTGGCTACAAACTGGGTCTTTACACTTGAAACTGCCCCTAACTGTCTCACTTAAATAACTTCTTTATCTTTCAAAACCCAGATCTAAAACTCAGATCTTAAAAAAAATAAAATAAAACTCAGATCAGTTCATTGGTTTATTCAACCAGTTCATATCAAGTGCCTGTTATGACCCAGAATGTGTCAGCCTAGAAGATAAAATGGAACAAAAGATGGGTAACGGATCTGCCTATAGGAACTTGCAGTTTAATATGGAAAAATAGAAAATAAGTGAGTAAATATATTAAGTGGAGATTGTTTTGGTTGATTTGGTAGTGGAGTGAGAGTGGAGAGAAGAAGTCAAGAGTTCCACTCTTGGGGGCATCTGGCTGGCTCAGTCGGTATAGTATTCAACTCAATCTTGGGGTCATGAGTGTGAACCCCATGATGGGTAGAGAGGTTACTTAAAGCAAAAAGAGTTCCATTTTGGCTATACGAAGTTTGAGTTGCCCAATGGATAACAAATGAGTGATGTCAGATAAGTGAGATTAGAGGAAGAGCAGAGGACTATGGTGAATAAATGTGAAGTTGTTAAGTAGATGACATTACAAGTTGAAAAATGGATGAGATCACCTAAAGAGGGAAAGAAAACACCAAAGGTAATGATCAGAGGAACTCTTAAATGTAGAGTTTAGATGCAAGAGAAACATCAAGAGTGGAGATCAAGAAGAAAAGGCCACAGGGGTGGAAGGAAAAATCGTGTAGTAGAATGGCCCTAAATCCTACAGAAGAGTGTTTCAAGAAGAGGGCAGTGGTCACCTGTGTCAAATGCTGTTGAAAAGCTGTGTTATATGAGGCCAAAATAGCATCCAATGATTTGGCACCACAGAGGTCACCAGTGACTTTTGCCAGAGTGGAGTGCTTAGGACCAAGGCAGATAGAAGAAAGTAGAAAAGTAAGTAGATGAGGAAAAGAGTCTCCATGGACTGAACACTCTAGAACTTTTGTTCAGCAGAATAAAAGAGAAATGAGCAATTGCTGAAAGATTTTGTAGAGCAAACAACAAGGGTGCATCTTCTGAAGACTGGAGTTGCCTGAGCACATCAACATGATAGGACTTACCCCACATTCCTTCCTCCCGAAAGGCTGATGTGACCCTCAGCAGCCAGGTGAGGCCCACATCCCATGTCCTCCCAAGGTGACTCAAGCAAATCTCCCCCCAGGATGAACTACATGACACTGCGATTGTTTTGAGTGTTACCAGCATTATGGGGCTTCTGACTGCCACTCACTAGTGGTTCTCCCCTGGGAGTGTCCATCGGTTGAGTTTCCACTTAGTACTGAGCTCACCATGTCCACAGAGGGTCGATGTTCATATTCTTAGACAAATCTCTGTGTTTGGTTCAAAACATAAGGAGGCAACCAGCCATTTACCTAGAAATAGACTGTCACCCTCTCCACTGACCACCTTTCCCCCCAACACACTCAGTCTGATCATGTGCTATAAAAATGAAAAACATTTTCTTGGAAACTGTTCTTCAAAATAGAAAACACTGCTTTGGTTGAAAGGTGACTTTTTTTTTTTTTTTTTGCACAGACACCATGTATTACATTCTCCTGGTGCCTTCACTTGTGCACAGGATGTGGGTCCAGAGAGCAAGCTCTTCCCTGGATAGACCTGAACGAGTGTGTGTGTGTACGTGTGTGTGTGTGTGTGTGTGTGTGTTTACTTCCAAGGACACCAGACTTTTCACAGGCTACTTTTTTTTTCTTTTTTTTACTGATTTCTTTGCTCCAAGAGCGAGTTTACTGGTTTTCTTTGTTCCAAGAGCGAGTCCACATCCTGACCTTTCATATGCTTGGTGTGTTCTTTTTTCTCTTTCTCCCAACAAAACGGGAGTGGCATCTTGGCAGGGCCCTGTGAGATTCGATCTGCCAGGAAGAGAAGCACCCACACAACCCTCGGTTTGTTTCTCGGACAACACGTCCTACGTCGTCAGTACGTAGGTCAAGTCTGGCCTCCTCCCAGCTGTGTATACTTGATGTCAGAGTATTCTAGAAGCCTGGCAGTGATCTCAGAAGGAAGGGCTGCCTGTCAGGTCTGAGGAAACGGAATCAGACAAATAAACTGCTCCCAGGCCCTTGGGTCAGCCCACTGTGACCAGTCACCGCTCCAACAACTAACCCTTCTGTCCTCTCTTGCTACTGATTGGCCAGGTCAATGCCAGACCAGGTGAGAGAAGTGGCCACCGCGGGGGCTGCGTGCTGACAAGGAGAGTGTCACAGAGCTACAAGTGCCTCTCCATCGTCATGGCTTGAATTAAATGACTTCCTTCTCTGGGGCCAAAGGCAGGTCACGAGGGATAAAATTATCAACCCAGGAAAGAGACGATGTTTATAGCTTCTGCTACTTTTACAAAAATAGATGAAAGGAAAGATTGTTTTTTCCACCGTTTGTAGCCTGTGAACTTCCTTAGCACTGTGCGTAACTTGCTCCTTCTTCCAGAACTAGGAGAGTCTCGTGGGGCATTGTGTGGTGCAGTGGGTGGGCGTGTTGTGCATGATGCTTACGAGGCAAAGCTCTCCAGCCTAGGGAACTGCTTCCTTGTAGCATCCTCCCCTTCCTCTCTTTCTCCCTTCCTTTCTTCTTTCCTTTCCCCCTCCTTTCTCCCTCTCTCCCTTTCTTTCCACCTTTTTTTCCCATCCTTTCAGCCATACAATTTATAATTTACATACCATAAATTCGCTTGTTTTAAATATAACTTAGCAGAATTGGGCAACCATCATCACAATCCAATTTTAGAACATTTGCATCACTCCCCAGACAGCTCCTCCTGTCCATCAGCAACCACTCCTCATTCCCAACTGCAGGCAACCACTAGACTACTTGCCGTCTGGCTGGCTTCACCTTTACTGAACATTTCACATAAATGGAACCAGACATGCATTTTTGTCTGGGTGTATGTCTGGCTCCTTTCACCTAGCACAATGTTTTAAGTCTCATCCATGTTGCGGCATGTGTGAAGACTGTTTCTTCATATTGCGGAGAGTATTCCACTGTATAGACATACCACATTTTGTTTATCCATTCATTGCTTAATTGACTTTTGAACTGATTCCACTTTTTGACTAAGAACGGATGGTGCCACTGTAGACATGTGTGTACAAGCATTTACGTGGACACATGTTTTGGTTTCTCTGGAGTCAGTATCTAGGAATGGAATGGTTGGGTCACGTGGTATATTTATGGTTAACATTTTGGAAACCACCAAAATGTTTTTCCAAAGTGTCTGCAAAATTTTTGAGTCCATCAGCAATGGATGGGAGTTATAGTTTCTCCACGTGCTCACCAAGGCTTTTGGGTCACGGCCATCCTGGTGGGTGGGAAGTGGCCGCTGTTACCGTTCTTACAAGAGTTGGGTTTAGGGGACTAGGTTTTTCTGGTTGTCAAGGTGTTGTGTGGTTCTGCTAGCCTGCCAGGGCATGTTCTGAGATAAAGAGACCAAACTCTACGAGGAGGAAGTGAGGATGAAAAATGAAGCCATGGCTACCACTCTGATAGACAAGTGCTGGGAAAGGGATTATTCCTTTGGCTGATCAGTAGTAATGAACGAGTCATTACACACCCTGATGCTCCTAGAGATCAGGTATAATCAATTCATTTGGTATAATCAGTTCATCACACCTGCCTTCTTGCTTTTATACAACAAGCATTCCTTATCCCCCACTCAAGCAACACATATTGTCCATGAAAGCCCCTCAGGACATCTGGCCTTAGAGCTAGGATACAGGGCACGCCCGCCGTCAGGTTGGGCACTCCACCACTCTGGAAGGTGAAGCGTGTGGCAAGGTTCCTCTGTACCAGTTTTTCAGGCTGTATGGTAACCACGCAGAGATATTCTCATTCAAGGAGCCACTTCAGAGCCCCACCGGCTCTCCTTCCAAACAGGTGGGAGATAAGGCTCTGAAAAATTTTATCAAAAGCAAACTGGTTTTCTTTAAAAAGCTAGATGAAAAAAAAAAAAAAACTGATAAGCTAGTCAAATGGAATGATTCTCATTTCCATTTTTCTACATACTTCTAATTTCCTGCAATTAACATTACGTGCATCTTGAGTCATCAATAAAGACTTTAGGGTGTTTTGATCCTTTTTGTGACTCCTGGGAAAGTTTTTAATCTTCTGTTCTCTTTTTAGAAGGTTTTTTTTATTTTTTTTTAATCCTCATAGTAGCTTTATTTAAAGGAGCCAAAAACTGGGAAAATCCCAAATGTCCTTTAATGGGTAAATGGCTGTATACAGCCCACGGAATACTACTCAGCAATAAAAAGGAACAAAGTGCTGAAATATGCAACAACTTGGATGGATTTCAAGGGAATAATGCGAGTGAAAAAAATCCAGTGTATCATACTATGATTATATTGTTGCCAGGGGTTAGGGAAGAAGGTAGGGAAGGACTACCTGGGATTATAAAATGATAGCACAGGACAATTTTTTTTACAAGCGTTAATCGCAAAGCACCATTAATTTTCAGCCAGCTACGTCTGCGTTGTTCATGCATTTAGGATTTCCTGATGTTCTTTTAAAATTTTGTCTGTGGCTCCATGTAAATTGTTGAAAAACTCACTAGTTAAAAATGAGTATTTCTTAACATTAGTTCATATATTTTTGAGTGTTTGTCCTGGAATGATTTGAGCACTTTAAAATCAACCTTTCCCAAGCTAAGTAGCTTTAGAAAATTATAGATTTATTTCTGGCTACTTTATGTTTACATCACTTGTTTGGCCATATTTTCAACTGTTTTTCAAACACATGTTATTTCTTATTCTTTTATTTTTTTATTCACGAAAAGAAAAATAAAACCCTCAATGGGAAAGAAGACCTGACCATTGTTATTGTGGTTCTTGATGGATATCACTGGAAAAAAAGCATACATATTGTAATTGTTTTCCTAATATTGCAAAGAAAGCAAAATCTAGAAAAGTATTACCTTAATATGCAATTAAATGAATTATGGTACATTCATTCAGGAGAATGTCATTCCATCATTTTTTATGAGAGCAAAATTGTTATGTATAAGCATAGAAAGTTGTCTCTAGTATTTTATTTTATTTATTTTTATTTTTTTAATTTTTATTTATTTATGATAGTCACAGAGAGAGAGAGAGAGAGAGAGGCAGAGACATAGGCAGAGGGAGAAGCAGGCTCCATGCACCGGGAGCCCGACGTGGGACTCGATCCCGGATCTCCAGGATCGCGCCCTGGGCCAAAGGCAGGCGCTAAACCGCTGCGCCACCCAGGGATCCCTTTTCTGATGTTTATTATTGCTTATTGCCCAATGGAAATTAAATAATCAAGTGTCCATCCTAATGCTTTCCTTGGACTTGGCTACCTAACTTGTCTCATCTCTTCCTACATCCTAGGCCATGCCCTCTTCTCCAGCAATGCAAGCCTACTTGATCTGTTTTGTGACTCTGAGCATATTTCTCCATTTCTTTAGGTCAAAACTAGTCCCTCCCATCCTTCATTGCTCACCCTCCCCAGGGAACATCCACGCCGCAGGTGGCTCTGGGCCCATGGTCTTCACTGTGGCTCACTGGGCTGCCTTGGTTCTTTCTCCTTCACTCATCACTTTGACCATTCAGCCCACATGGCCTAAAGCCACCCTGACAGCCTAAACTCAGAAAGAATACTTTTTAGGGCCATGTGGGTTTGCAACATCTTCTGGTTACAATATATTTTGGAGAATGAAATCTAGATTTTTGTCTTATATCAGATGTTTGGTAAGCAAATTAAGTCAAAAGAGCATTTCTAGGAGAATTTCATACTTAGGAAATGATGCTTGACAAATTCATATTGAAACATGTCTGTTTTTACTCTGCTTGTATTAAGCAAAGACTAAGTGCCGAAGAGAATTTTATATGTCCCTAAATTGCTCTACTTTGGAACTAAAGTAGGTATTTTTACTTATTGACCAAATTAGAAACCCTTGTTACTTAGGCTTGGTTAGTTCATTTGGCTTCTACATAGCCCCACTAAGCCCAATATTCCAATATTAGCCCATCTCCTCAGTCCTTCCATGGCTACAGATGACACAAATGCGTGCCCTTGGGCAGCAGTAGGTGTGGTAGGCTGCATGCCAGGGTCAGCATTGGAAGGAGCTTGGGAAACAGATGTAGCTGTTCCTTTGACACTTTAAAATGTCCTTTATTTTACTTTAAGTAGGTCATTCATAAATGAATAGTGTCAAAATACTATTGGACACTTCATGGGCACTTAATGGGTATTTTCAAGGCTGCATCAATTAAGCAGTCAATCATTTTGCCTATCTTTGCCAGGATATGTCAGAGGAGATAAAAGTGAAAGGTATTTGGACAAATTACTAGCAATGGGTTATAATTGCCCAAGACTGAGATAAACAAGTGGTAGGTATCTTAAGGAGGGAAACATCTTCTTTTCTCTGAGAAGTTAAGAAAGTATTCATGGTGAGAGGGATTCTTGCCCCAGACTTTGACAGATGGGCAAAGTTTCAGCAAAGACGTAAAAGCTGTTTGGATAGGACACATGGTACAGAGGCAGAAAGAGCATGAGGCATTTTGAGGTAATTTTCAATGGATTATTTTAACTGTAACAGGGAGTTTGAATAGAGAAGAGGCAAATAATGTTGGTAAATAACAGGGTTGCAAAGCCTTGAATGTCCCACCATGGAGCTGTACATTTTTCCTATAAAAAATAGGGAGCAGGGGATCTCTGGGTGGCTCAGCGGTTTGGCACCTGCCTTTGGCCCAGGATCGAGTCCCGCATCAGGCTCCCTGCATGGGGCCTGCTTCTCCCTCTACCAGTGTCTCTGCCTCTCCCTCTCTGTCTCTGTCTATCATGAATAAATAAATTTTAAAAATCTTTAAGAATAGGGAGCAGTCATCAAGAGTCTTTGAGATGATCGGCCTGTGACAATATGGCAACAGCATGTCCCCTGGACTGGGAGGCAGAAGGTCTGGAGAGTCAGAGAGAGCAGACCATGGCTACAGTCCAGGAGGGGAAGAGAGACCTTGCCTGAACTAGAGCCATGTTCTGGAAAAGACCAAGATGAAAGATGGGACAGAGACAGACAATGGGACTTCAGGGCTTGTAGGTGTGCAGAGCACGGGAGAGGGCAAAGTCAGGAGGACCCCAGACCTGCAAATCTGGATGGCCACGGCAATAACACAGTGAGTAACTGGAGCAGAGAAACCAACGACAGGAGAAAAAAAACATCAAGTTCAATTTTTGACGTGTCTTATTTTAAGCGACCAGAAGAGGACATTTCAGGAGGCATTTGGAAATGCATTTGCCTCAGACCAACGAAGCCTCCTTTCAAAAACAATTAATTCAGTTTCATTGGCTCAGGGTCTTTCCCTTCCCACCCAGAGAAAGCGGGCTTGAGTCTCCCTCTGAAAAGCTCCTGCGGGACCAACCTCTGCAGATCCCACCTTGGGGGGGCCAGCTGTCTGCCCGCAGTAGGACAAACGAGGTCACTAGAACTTGCGAGGAGCATCCAGGTGTCTCTGTCCGCACCTGCCAGGTGGGAGGCAGAGGCAAGTGCGCGGGCCTGGGAAGCATGGCAGGTGCCCTGGCTCCTCACTCCCACGGCCCATCGCCCATCGGGCTGCTTTCCATGCCACCCCCACCCTGGGGTGGCTCTGAGACACCCCCCACACACACACACAAGGCAATAAATAGGAAGCCCTCCTGCCCCGGCAGCTTCATGCCACCAACAGACACTGTTCCAGCAGGTGCTGCTCCGAGTTCAGGGAGCGCCAACCACCAAGCCGAGGTTGCAGGAAGGGGGAGGGAAGGGGAGACGAGGGAGGGCAGGGCAGGGCAGGGCAGGGGAGGGGATGGGGGGCCTCCAGCTGCCGGCCTCCCGGGAGAACAATGCATCTGTCACCCGGTGAGTAATGGAGCAGCCGGGGCTGAAAGGGAGGCACATGTCTGTCCGGTCTTCCCACCAGGCCGCCCAGGGCACCCCCTGCTGCTCTCAGGCAAAGAGCCAGCAGCAGGGCCTTGGATGGTTCTCCACGATGAGGACGGGCAAGAACCAACAGAAGAGGAAGGGCCGGGGCGGGCTCCCGCCCCAGGAAGCCCAGGGGACGAATGCACCTGCAATTTCCCTGCACTGCTGCACGCCTGGGGTCCCCGGCCCCCTCCACCTGCCCAGGGCACCTCTTCCGGGACGGGATGCACCCTCCAGCCACCATCGGGAAGTTTGCTCTGGGTGACCCTGCCTGATGATGGCTCGGGAGCCCTGCTAACTGTGCCTCTTCCGGGCCGTGGCCCTAACCTGTGGGGGTTCAGACCCTGCCCCTACCCTGGGCTCTGACGCAGACAGTCCCTTTTGATGGCCCTGTGGCTCAATTTCCCATTTTCATCGACACTCAGATGCCCTCCAGGACATAAAGCAGAGAGAGGTAGCAGATCAGGGACTCTCACCCCCTGGGAGAAAGGTGGGGCTTAATTTTCAAGGACAAAATCCTGCTCATTACTTTTATTTTTTTTATTTTTTTAAAGATTTATTTATTTATTTATTCATGATAGACACAGATAGAGAGGCAGAGACACAGAGGAGAAGCATACAGGGAGCCTGATGCAGGACTTGATCCCGGGACTCCAGTATCGCACCCCGGGCCAAAGGCAGGCACTAAACCGCTGAGCCACCCAGGGATCCCCTGCTCATTACTTTTAAATGTAGAAATACGCACGCATGCCCTGCGCACACCCATACATGTGCTGATAGGCTAATTTCACAAGTGTATACATTTACCAATAAACTAGAGACAGCCTTTTAGGATCTGATTAAAATAAATAAACAAGACACTTTAATACAACCAGGAGCAATTCATTTAGTGAATCTTAAGATTATTTATCCTTTTAAATATGGACCCACTAATCTCATTTCCACTTTTATTTTGTTGAACAGTCCCCAGGTGCTCTTCAATTCTCTTGAACCCAGGTCAGACTCACAAATCCTCTGTTACTGGGGTGGTGAGTAGGTTACGCAAAAGCAGCAAACCTTCATCAAGGCCTCAAAATTAAGTTAGGGACAGAACTGGAGTGGTCCCCAGGGCTCTGGATTTCCAATTCAGTGTTCTACTGAGTGCATCGCATGACTTATTCCACAACGAGATTAACAGTTTTCCAGAAGGCAAGACTGTGCCTTACATCTTCATTTCTTTCAACGCTGAGAACCGTGCCTTGTAAACAATAGGTGCCGAATAAGTATTGTTGGTGGGTAGGTTGGTTTCGTAAAAATCCAAGAAAGAAATGTGGTGAACAAAGAGAACTAAGGACTCATTTAGTGTTGCAAAGGGGGAAAGACATTCCATTACTCTGTAAAATACAAATGAAGCTGAAGAAAGAGCCAGGCAACACCATAGACAGATCAGAATGTAGGAACTTGGGTTGTGTCGGAGCCTGGTGTAGTTCAGAAAGACATTTCCATGACTGGCGAGAAGGTTGCAAGTGAGCGCACATGAGGTGAGCTTCTAGAGAAGGGTAATAGATGATGATTTTGGAAAAAATTTCTGGAAAAGAAAAAGAACTTTTGGCATGATTTTGCAGCACTCTTTTAAGTAGGTCACAGATCAAAATTCCGCATGTCCAGAGTATTCAGAAATAAAATGTGATTGCTGGAAGGGACTAAAGAAATGCCGTGAAATCGTACCTCAGATGAGTGAGACGCTTGACAGGTTTGGTCAGGAAAATGTAACTGTCAAGGAGACTGAAGTGGATTAGAAAGAACACTTCGCTAAAGAGAGTTTTGGCGTGGACAGCAACCTTATCCAACTTCTGTGGACACCCAAGGAGCAAATATCTTGGCGTGAGAGGAAGAATCTCTGAAAATTGCCTCCCAATATGGTAGATAAGGCGTGGCCTGCGCCATGTGGAGAACCAGAGACTACAGAAGCCGGTAAAAATACGACGGCCTACATTAAAGTTCTCTAGAAACTACCATTGTAGGCTGGAGAGGAAAGACCCAAAGGCAAAAACAGTGAAGAGGAAGAAGGGATAGAAACTGAGCGACAGAAACTTCTTGAAGAAGCGTGAAGCAACCACCACGTTGCACTTAGGTGCTTCTTTGAAAGGCTCTCTCTCTCTCTTTTAAGATTTTATTTATTTATTCATTAGAGACCCAGAGAGAGAGAGAGACAAAGGCAGAGGGAGAAGCAGGCTCCATGCAGGGTGCCCCATGCGGGACTCAATCCCGGGACCCAGGGTCACCCCTGAGCCCCCCGGGGCCCTGCAGGCTCTGTTGAGCTGGCCTCTCTTTGTACCACCTTGGCTCAGAAGCAAGGGCAGGCCTTCGGAGGTGGGACTCCTCCTTCTTCTTCTTTCCCTTTCATGAGAGGAGAGGAGGATGTGGACGGGACCCCGGGGAGGGCCTGGAGAAGGGGGGTCTCTTGGATGGCGAGTGCCACTTTGTGCTATGGTGCTGGAGGCCCCCATTCACATGCCTGTCCAAACTGTGGGAAGGTGGCGCCCTTAGCCTTTGGGGGAGTCCGGATTCCTTCCTGCAGGAGCCCTGTGGGCTGCTCGGGGCCCTCTGTGTATGGACACAGAACCTGCAGAGCTGGGTCCTTTGCACCTGCTTTTCTGCACACGTGTCCCTGCTCTTCTCTCCCAGATACTCAGCCTCCCGCACTGCTCTCAGATGCTGCTAGCCTCGGCTCCCCTCATGAACCTTGGACACGACCTAAGGGCCTTGGACACGACCTAGGGCCTTGGACACAACCTAAGGGCCTTGGACATGACCTAGGGCCTTGGACACGACCTAGGGCCTTGGACACGACCTAGGGCCTTGGACATGACCTAAGGGCCTTGGACATGACCTAGGGCCTTGGACAAGACCTAAGGGCCTTGGACATGACCTAAGGGGCTTGGACACGACCCAGGGCTTTGGACACGACCTAATGGCCAGCCTTCCACACCGGCCCCAGGGCGGACAGAGCCGCGGCCTGCGTGGGAGCCCACCACTTCCAACCTCTAGCTCTGTTGCCTCCTCCATGACACAGGACAAGTCCCCTAGGATGTGAGCATCTGGGGTCATCTAGGACGTGAAGAGGACAATAAAGAGGGCCCCCCACCCCATCACAGGGCTGTCGTGGAAACCTGGGAGATGGTTTGTCAGAGGATCCATATCAGATAGTCCACAGCAGAGGTAAATGATTTTCAGTGCCTTCCAGGGTTCAGGCAAAAAAGTCTCGCTTATATAGTGTAACTTTCTTTTATTGTCACATGTCATCTGTGTCAGAACAAGGAGACATTTTTAAGCATGTACAGTATTAAGTCAGGAGTGATAAAGAAAAGACATGTGGTCTACATACATTCATGCTTAAAAAAAACCTCATGGAAGAAATATTCTGCTTGCCAACCACATGGCAAGTCTTGTTCGGATGGAATTTTAAATTTTCTTTCTTTTTCTATTTAAACTATTTCACATTTATTTATTTACACGCGTGTGGTCAGGATCTTTAGTTCAAGTAACTAGGTGTGGAGCCCCTCAAGTCCTGTTGCCTTTTGGAGCAGGAGGGTAGATACATTGTAAGACTCCCTAGTGTTTTTTCACCCCCGGGAAGCAAAATGTGGATCATGAGTTCATGGCTTTCCTTTCCGGTGTCTTCTTGTTATTGTTGTCGCTTCCGTTTGCATAGGAACGGGGGAGGGCATGGCGCAAAGATGCCTTCCAGCTCTCCCTCTTCAAAATTATGAGGGACAGTTGACTCTTTTCAAAGGAAAAAGAGTGGGGAAAGGGGCAAGACAGCAAAATAACCGCTGGTGGGTGATGAATAGATGGCAGTTGCATCTAAACGTGGCAAATAACTCAGGCAGCTACTTTGGAGGAAACATTCAAATAAGCTTGAATTCGGAAGAGCAAACAAGCGCAAATACATGTTGAGAAATCCTGAGAAGATAGAAATATAGGGAGGAATGCGTGTACAGTTGGAAATGAAGGACAAGGACTATGAAGGGGGAAAATAATGCTGGGTGTCGATTTGCTCTATTGTTGGAAGGGAAGGAATGCCTCATGACTGAAGTAGGGGAATAAAGCACAGAGCCCCTGAGAACAGCAGGGCAATGGGAAGCACCTGGAGGACCCAAATATGGTAAAACTCAAATGCCTAAGTGGAATGTGCAGGGTATGGGTTCTGCTGGTCCTAGAGAGCCAAAGGATGGTGAGTTATCCTCAGAAGGTAATGGCTTAGGAAGGCAGCTAACACTATAAACATTCTTAGGGCAAAATAAATAATGGAATCAGAGCGATATTATTAAGAGAAAAGAGAAGACAACTGATAAGTAAGGGAAGTCATATCAAAGAGAGATTGGGAAATGATAGAAAAAATCATTATAAAGACAACCACGCATTATGGATTATTTGGTTTGGTTGGTTTGGTGGTGTGTTTGCAGGTTGGACATTCCATATATTTAAAAAAGGAAGAAGAAAAGTCAGGGGCTAATTACAATGGAGAGGAGAGAGGAAGGCAACAGTACAACCAAATATGATTTAAAGATTTAAAATAGGTTTTACAAATGGATTTAAATAATATCCAAGCAATTTCCACAAGCCCTAAGAGAGGACTCTCCTTGTTACTCCAAAGAGGAGAATCACTTTGTGTGACGTGTGGGCATTTCCCAAGTTGAAACCTGCAGGGAGATTCAGATGAATCTTTAAGTCTTAAAAACGGCCAAGATATAAAAGCAGGAGCACCAGAGCAATTTGTGAGTGATGGTTTTGATAAGTAATACTTACCACATGCCAAGCGCATCTCTTGTTTGGAAATAAGAAGTTTCAAAAATATTAAAATATTTCATGTGATATAAAATCGTTGTTTTACAATCTGTGTTTCTATTTAAATAATTGTGTTTCTGTCATTATTGATTTTTAAGCTATCGGATATTGACTTTTTAGGTCCTGGGGAAGATGTCACAGGAAACTCAGAAAGTACGAAATATTATGCAACTTTTGCAATATTTGTTAAACTATCAAAGGAAATAATGATACATTTAAAAAATGTTTTGTGCCTGGTTCTCCTTTGTATGTAAAATCCCAGACCTAAGCGTCAGTTGACATACTTCGTGTTAAATTATTTCCTTCACAGATCAATGTTTCAATTGATTTGAGTCCTGTGTTTTTAGGGGAACATGGATTAAAAAAAAAAAAAATCTGAGAAGTATTAGCGTTAGAGTTGTCTCTTTCCTGGTGCTCTGAAGACGTGACCAATCTCTACGTGACAGGATCACACCACAGCTCGTAGCCACTCTGTGCAATAATCTGCAAATGATAATGACTTTCCAGGGCAGGCCCACATGTGTACTTGCAGAAAGGCCCCTGTCAGCCACAGCGAGTGGCCGTGACATCTGAGAGGCGACCCGCACAACTGACACGTTGGGCAGCTCAGGAAGCCAGGTTCCAGACCCAGAGGCAAGGCCCTCTGCGTGTGACTTTGATGGGCAGGTGGTCCTCGAGGATTCGCCAAAGCAAATGGCACCAGATAGAAGGGAGCGCCATTTACCCACCAAACTGCTTAAGAAGAGGAATGCTAGGCGTAGCCCGCAACCCCAACGTGACAGCGATGCTTGGGTAAGAGCAAGCCATTTCAGAAATACCAGGAGGAAACACTTTGAGACCATTGGGAAGCATTTCGATGTGGAATGAACAAAAGAGTAAATTTGGCAAGTGAACGTGGGGTGTGGAGTGTTGACTTGTCTTCTTGAGCTGGTGTGCTTAAGGCCTTGTGAGCAGTTGATACCCTACAGACCCTGAACAAAGCGGGGAAAACTCTCTTACCTGGCATAAATAACGCTCATCTTTGCAAAAAAGAAGTTTTAAAACCTAAGAACTTATTTGGATGAAAACCTTCAAGATTCCATATAAACTTGGCCTTGGGCCATTTGTGTGGATAAATAGTGTTTTTTCACTTTACTCCCTTTTGAATTTTAAAGTTGGATAATAGAGACCTTTAGGAGCAAACCTCGGAAAGGCTAAATAACATAATCAAGAGACAGAGCTTGAACCCAAGTTCTGTGATTTCCAGGAAATTTGAGATTTCATAGGTGTATTTTCTTAACATTGTTATATAAAAAAAGAGAGGTAATATAGAACATTATATGTCAGATTAAAATGTAATAAATACATTTGTCTTTGTCCTGCGTATGTGTTCAGTATATATGCATGAATCTAAGGAGTTTTGTTTCTTTTAAATACAAAATATGAGCTATTCAAAAAAATTAGATCTATCAGCTGGGAGATTTGTTTTATGTTACTCAAGACTGAGGAGTGGGGAAGGGTTGTGGAATTTGTTATTGTTTTCTGTTGTAACTAGTTATTTTTAACTGGAATAATTCCAGTCTTTTATTCATCCGTTTTGTTTTTTAATAACTTGGGGCCTATGTAAGAATCACAATAA
This sequence comes from Canis lupus dingo, assembly GCF_003254725.2. NCBI lineage: Eukaryota > Metazoa > Chordata > Mammalia > Carnivora > Canidae > Canis > Canis lupus. Next base: position 64,367,545 of record NC_064243.1, read on the forward strand.
CATTTAAAATCTGAGTATCTGTCACCATGAAGGCTGTTTAAACAGAAGGCTTTATGAAATGACAAGTGAGAAGGAAAAAATAAAAACCAGACATTCAGGGGCACCTGGGTGGCTCAGTAGGTTAAAAGTCTGCCTTTGGCTCAGGTCGTGATCCCGGGGTCCTGGGATAGAGCCTTGCATCGGATTCTCAGGGTGGGGAGCCTGCTTTTCCCTCTGCCCCCCACCCCTACTCATGCTTGCTCTCTCTCTCTCTCTCTCTCTCTCTCGCACATGCTTTCTCTCTTTCTCAAATAAATAAATAAATAAAATCTTTAAAAAACCAGACATGCAGCAAAAGCATCAACATTGATAGAAACTTGACTTCATAATTACTCTGGAGTTAAACCTTGTGACTATTCCCATAACCCTAAGTGAGTGGATGCATGTACGGCTGCACAAGAGCTTAGATCCAGAGAAATGAAATCACACCCCATTCTACGTGGCCCACATTTCCATCTTCTGTCCTTCTTCCCCTTTGCCAGTGACATGGATTGCTTTCAGTCCAGTTGGAGTCCATCCCAAAGAGGAGTCATTACACAAATTGAGGATTCTATCGATAATATTTACTGGGCACAACACAGTCTGGGCTGTGCTAACCACTGACCTGCATTTGCTCATCATGTCCTCACGATTCTAGGAGGCACCCATCTTTACTGCATTTCTAGGATTCAAATGCTCTCTCTCCCACCTCCACCAACAGTCTGACGTCTCTGAAACTAGGATACATCTTACAATGACAGGTCATTGAACTGTGCTTTCTTCGTTGTGCATAAATTCATGGTGCACCTCACAATTGATGATGTCATAGAATTGAAGACACATAGCCCTTTCCTCATTTTACAGGGTTTCAAATTAAGATTACAGAGCGTGTGAAACTAGTCCAGGGTCACATGTCCAGAGGAGTCGGGCAGACTGGCACAGGGCACACCCTGGAAGCCATGCTTGTCTCCCAAACCTTTGGTCTCCATCAGTCTCCACAGCTCCTTTTGGGGACTTTTTCAAAGTATTATAGCTCTGCATCAGGAATAAGGCAGTTCATATATTCTGTGTTTAAACTCACCTCTGAGTTATATGAAAAATCAACTCTAAAAATCCAGGATTAAAAAAGACCGATTACAATTATTTTGTTTAAAAAAAAAAAAACAAGCTGACTAGAGGGATCCCTGGGTGGCGCAGCGGTTTGGCGCCTGCCTTTGGCCCAGGGCGCGATTCTGGAGACCCGGGATCAAATCCCACATCGGGCTCCCGGTGCATGGAGCTTGCTTCTCCCTCTGCCTATGTCTCTGCCTCTCTCTCTCTCTCTGTGACTATCATAAATAAATAAAAATTAAAAAAAATTAAAAATTAAAAATTAAAAAAAAAACAAGAAGAGGAAGAAGAGGGGCATCTGGCTGGCTCAGTCTGTGGAACATGCAACTCTTGATCTCAGGGTCATGAGTTCGAGCCCCACATTGGGAGTAGAGATTGCTTTTTTAAAAATGAATAAATAAAAGAAGAGGAAGAAAGAAAAAGCTGGGGGAAAAACCCAGAGTCAAACAATCACTCCTGACTTTATTTCATTCTAATTCAAACATTCAGTTTAAAGAGCTCAAATTTTAGACCAGCAAAGGTTCGCTAATCAGGAAAAAGACATTCATTTATTTAATCAAGCTCCAAATGGTAATTTGTGTTTGAGATTGTACTGAATAACCAAAAGCAGCAATTGTCTTTTGTTTTGTTTTATGTTTCTTCCTCCTTTTAACTATAAATTAAGTTGATCAGAAAGGCTTTCTGTGGTTTTGATGTAAATTTAAAATAAAAAGCACTGAGAACACGGTCACCATATTGTGGAAAGAGTGTGACTTGTGGCATCACCTCTGATAGCTCTCCATATGCTTTTATCACTCTTAAATCACTTCATTACGTGTCCAAAATATTTTGTAAACATATATACATTGAAACTTAAAGCAAAGACTTCATCATGTTTACGTTCTCTCTTTCTCTCTCTTTCTCTCTCTTGGTTCATGTTAAAACCATTCATAGGGCAAATATTTGTATTCTATAATAAACCTGCTACAAGTACATAAATAAACTTTGCTACAGTTTCAGACAATATGTTTACTTCTAAGAAGTGTTTGCATGCAAGGAATTTAGAGGGGAAATCTAAAAAAAATAAAAATAAAAATAAATTTAAAAAAAGAGGAGAGATACTGTAGACACTTATTTACTCTGGCGTTTTTATGCGAGAAAGCATTAAATCCCTTAATGATAATAAACCTACAATATCGTTTTGAGGCCAACAATTATTCAGACAGTAATCATTTTTTAATCTCCTGCCGTGCATTAGGAGATGAGCTGGGCAGCTATGTCCACAAGTGACTAAAACAGAAATTGTGCTCTCCCTGGACTCACAGCTCGGGAAACATGTAAATAGGCAACACTGTCACAGTGCAGCTTGACATCACAGACATAAAAAAAAACAAACAAAAAAAAAACAACCCACAGGAGACGTTGATTGCATTTACACTCAATTGCACATAGATGTAGATATTGTGCCTTATTTTCAGACCGCCCGCCTTTCACTAGCTTCACGTTACGACCACTTACGAGAATCCGTAAACCACCAATTTGCTTTCTACTTCCTTGAAGCATTGTCTTTTCTTGAGTGTATTAATATCTTCGCTGATTGATTGCCCTTATTACTTACCGCCCCCCCCCAACCAGAGCTGCAAGGGAATGACATTTACAACTTCATCTCTTTAGAGGCAACATGTTCAAATCTCAATAAAAATGACCGTGTCAGCAACATGATGGAAGAGAACTAGCCATTGCTACATTCATGCTTCACAATGCGTTACGCTAGATGTGGCTGGCCATTCCCACTGCCCCCAGAGGGGACGGGGAAGTACGGCTACTTTCTCACATTTATATTAGAACACTCAAGACCCTCATTTGGTTTAAAAACTTCAAAAGGTATAAAACATTACAAAATATTAAAAAGGAACAAAGTACCTACCCCAGCTACCAGTTGCTGTCCTAGGAGAGGAGGTTGGTTGGCAGGGATATTTTAAGAATATGCAAGCAAATATTCTTTCTCCTTTTGTTCTCTCCTTCTTCCCTTCCTTCCTTTCTTATTTTAAACACATTAAACACATTTAGCAAGATAAAACTAAACTCACTGTTCATGTCCTTGAATTTCTTTCAATCAACAATAGATTTTGGAGATCTTTCCACAACAATATGTGATTGACTTTGCCATTTCTTTTGACAGCTGTATGCTATTTCCTTGAATAGATATATAAGAATATATTGAATAGTCCTCGCAACATGTCCTTGTGAATGTACATGACTCATTTCACTAACGCACAAGTGTATTTGTGGGGCAAATATTTGTGGTGGAGATGCTGAGTTGAGTGACCCATGCAGTTGGAACTATAGCAGGTACTTGATTTGATCATTAAAAAGTGCCTTGGGACTCTAGTTAAAATATCCAAGAGTGACAATATCGGAATGATTTCTATAGTAACAGGAGTATCTGGTTTTCAGTTTGTCACTTTCACATTATTCATGTTTTGGTCTCTTTCCTTTGCAGACATGATCAAAGGTTATCTGCTGAGTACAAAAGCAGAATGAAATCCAGGGAGTATGGAAAGATCTCACAATAATGGTTTCGTTTAAAGATATATAATTTGTAAATAGAAATGCCTATTGTACTCCACCTATGTCTTCTTTCATCTTCTTGATCATTTTGGCCACTGACGTTCAAAGCAAATCTGTCTTGAATATAGTTACTAAATTCTGTAGGACTTGGATAATCTTTTTGCATGCTTTTATAAACTGGAATTAGAGACAGCAACACAATTCAGCCTCTTGCTGTGGAAACCACAAACTTCTAAAGGGCATCCTGCCTGGACATCACTTCATAGAGAACAAGCTCTGTCCCTTGGGCGCCTTGAAGACTACCCGCACGACTTGTTGCATCATGTGACCTTTGGCAGTAAACTTAAATTTAAACCAGAGACAAAATACGGTTTTTTTGCCTTTTACCAATTGAAATCCCTCTTATTTCTGTGTCAGCACTCTTCCCATTATTACCCCCAGCACCCCCTCTCCCCCAACCAGGTTGATCATCTAAACATTCCTGGTTTGAAACCCATGTGAAAAGAGTCAGCCTGCCCTAGAAGACCATTCGACATGGGCCATGTGGCCCAAAGAGTAATAGTTTTGTCTTAAGGAAAGAGGTGGAAAGAAAGGATATTGGTTGGCTCTTGGTCTTCATAAAGTCTATGTAATTTTCAAAGGATCATGGGAGCCTGCCTGTTCACCTTGTGGTGACCATCAGGCGGAGAATCCCCAAACGTAGATAGTTTCATGGTGCTACGTGGCCTGCTGACCTGGGTCATGAGGTGAAAATGTTGCCCAGGGATCTTCATGAACTGCCTTGAGGGAATGGGGGGAACAAGAGAGTCTATGAAGTAACATATTGTTATTCATACCTCTAACGTGGGAGCACACTCAGTGACTGAGCAGTGAAATCATCAATTTTCACCTCCTTCTATAGCTCACCATTTCCTTTCTTGACCAGGAAGACAGCTAATCTGGAGGTAATATGAGACCTAAGTAGCTAGAAAAGTCAAATTGTTTTAAATAAAAGGCATGCATGATGGCACCCTGCTTACCCAGCCCTTACTAGCCAGATCTTGCATCAGCTTTGGCTTGGGGCTCATGGGAGTGAGGGTCAGCCTAGGCCTCAAATCTCATGTGTGATATGAGAGCTAAGGCTCCTCTGAGTGGTCAAAGACTGGCCACACCGTAATAGAGGCTGAAGACCATCTTCTGTAATCAATCTCTGCCCTGTGCAGAGAAAGAGGTAAGGTGAATAATGAATATGATCCTAGGAAGCATTATCAAGGACAGAGAAGCAAACACAAAGAAGGAAGGAAGATGAATCTAAAGCATTTTAACAGAAGAAAGGACAGAGGGAAGTGGCTATGATTGGACCAGGCGGGGCGACCAATTACAGGGGTCCCTTATGAGTAGGTAAAAGCAGAAAGGGGCCTGTTACGATGAGCCTGAGATAGGAGATTATTGTTTTTTAAGTTTTGTGAAGCCAAGAAGTGAGTGAAGGGCTTTGGCATGACGTTTGTGAAGAGTAAGGGAATACATGGAAGTAAGTAGATGGGGCCTCAGTGTCTCACGGGCATATGTCTGTTCACTGTAGTGAACATGCCACAGCCTCTCCAGAAGCCCCTGCTGTCCACAGAGCCTTACGGCTGACCAGGTCACACGACAGCGACAACAGCACACAACTGAGGCTGCTGGCCCAGAGAAGAGGGACACACAGTCGCTACCCTGGAAGAGGAATGTCTTGCCCAGCCCCCCTCTCCCTACACACAGTGTGGCTCACTTCTCTGGCTTCTTCTTGGGCAGGGCAGAGGGATGCCCGAGTTACCTCTTGTTCTCTTTCTCATGGGGGGATTCATGGGCCCAAACTGTTCAAGCTAACTTCGCCGGTAAGAGGGGCTCTGAGTCATTAGAAAATCACATATGGTTTCATTTCCAATGACATCTGGAAAGCAAAGGGTCAAATATCATCTCATAGAGATGTCCTGGTGAACACAGGGAATGAGCTGACTCTGAGAGATTAGTAGGGAGTGAAATAGGCAGGGCTTGCTGGGGATGGAATTTTAGTGAGGAATTAGAATAATGTTTCTTTTCCTTTCCTCCCTTTCTCAAATTACCTCTAAAAGGAGGTGTAAGGACGCAGAAAAAAAATAGGAACGGAGGGCAGAAGGAGCTACCAGAGTGATCACGAGAATTTAAATAAAATTACAACCCTCCAAAAAAGAACTGAAAATTTTGTCGACCTCATTTAACTACTTGCCTCATGTCTCAATGCCGAGTGAATTCTAAATTAGTATTATCCACTTAGAGAATCTAGAAAGAATGTCTATACCTTTACAGCATGATGTCTCTCGAGGCATAATAATTTCCATCTAATTTTACATGATCTAATAACATCAGCCTTGTCACAGTCACACAAGTGAACATCAAACTAGGAATAAAGAAAGCACATTCTTGTTAAAAGAGAAGATTTCATAGCCAGTTCCTCCTCTTCCCAGAATTGGCACTGAGAAATGTGATAGCACGGTGGAAAGCTGAAGCCGAATGCATACTCTCCCCCTCCTAGACATAGAACAACTTCCTTCAAGTCCGATGCCCCCAGCAAGGGATCCCACAGTTTTCATTAATATAATACAAAAACATATGGTTAAGAACAGAAAAAGAACATAAAGAAATGAGCAAAAGAGCTACAGAATTCAAAGAAAACACATTCCCTCGTTCATACCCACATCTAACTGCCTAAGAAATTTCAATGAAAATCAGATGTGATTTTCAGCATGTATTCCGCTTAAATAAAATATGAGTGAAATACAAGGACTTCTCTATGTGGTGGTAACAGAATTTTCTCTCCTTTTATTGGGTCATAATTGTATGCAGTTATGTGAGGATTTAAAATTTGATAACATTTGCAAACAGCTAAAGAACCCTATAAATTTCTATCCCAAGTTATGAAAATTAATTCTTACTGTTTGGGAGATGCAGATGCTATTACAAAAGAGGGAGGAGAAAAGATAGATTTTTCACCTAAACGTGTACCAACCTCAAGACCTAAATTGGAAGTTGTTTTTAAGAGGGAAGAAATTCCTATCAGCTTTTTTCTTTCTTGGAATTTGTTGTTGTTGTTGTTTTAAGTAAATTCCAGAGAAAAGTAACCCAGTCATGTGTGTGTCATGGTGGAGGTCAAGTGTACAGAAACACAGTGAAAATAAAGGCCCTGCCCGTTAGGCTCCAGATTTCTTAGAAAGCCCTGAGATCAAGAGAAAAGAATGAAATGAGGTAGGAGAGGAGGAAAGACAGGAAAGAAATAGAAATGGGAAGAGAGGAGAGAAACCCAACAAGCCAATGAATCTTGGCTTCTCACTAGTAGCTTGCTCTTCCCCCCGAACACAGCACAGCTCAGCATCACTATTCGGGAGATCGCTTGCTTTTTAATCTGAGGCTTTGGTTTCCTTTCATCTTTCTGAATTTGATCTAGTTCATGTTTACAAGGTGCTTAAGGACGGAGGACCGCAAAGACTCCCTCTAAAAAGATTAAGATCAAGAGCAGGTTGGGAAGGGTTTTCTTTTTTTGACTTCAGATCTTTGAGAATATTTTCACATTTAACTTATTTAAGGCAAAATAGAATTCCTTTACAGGAGTTGAAATCCAGGATCACAATAGCAGAGGGAAAGAATATCTATTCTGCATTCATCTGCCTGTGACTCCCAGACACGTGGGGGTAAGAATGCCAAAGAAACCCCAACCCTGCTCTTCCAAATACTGTCATTTCTTCAATCAACACATGTTCACTGAGCACCTACTACATGCCATGCATTCACTCTCCCAGGCCTGGGGATACAGCAGTAAACAAAATAGTTAAAAATCCCTGCTCTCCAAGAACTGACATTCTTGGGGGTAGGAAGTCTGGCCGCAAATTGGAGATGCCCAAGAGATCATTTACTTTAAATATTGTCATATATACTTACGTAGAATAAGTGTAAGAGGAAGATGTAATATATTTTTAAATTCTAGAATCCTGAAATCAATCTTTTAACAATTCTTGAACATTTGAGAAAATTGGTATGCCTATAAAACATAAATTTCACTAGTTTTAAAACAAATCTAAAATTATGTTGTTGGTTTGAGGAACAAAAATATGTTATATATAATCTGATTGTTTTTTTTTATTTTCAGAAAATTTTAATTTTCTTATCCGGTGATTGAAATCTCAAGTGAAACATGGATAAGGAAGAAAAAAAATATTTTTCCAATCTATTTCTTAAGCAGTGAGAAATTGGAGGGATACGTTCTTGAACATATTTCCCCCAACTTTTCTAGTTTTATTTTTTCACTTTCCTATAAAGCCTAGCCCAGTATGTTGCCTTTCACAGCTTTTCTGTGAATAAATGTTGTACTATTATTTTATGAGTGTAACACAAAATTCCTGATTAAGAGAGCACCTTAAATTCATTTTGGAAAAAAACATTTTATTGGTTTGAAGATGAAAAATAACCATATCTTATGATTTACAAAGGACTCTAATCTTTGAATCCTCCAGAACTCAAACTTTCATTTAGGAAATGGGCAGTGTTTGTAGCTTATTGCTCAAAATTTATTGGAAATGATGACATTTTTAAAATTTATAACCCATTACAGAAGACAGTTATTATAAAATTGCTTCTTTATTCTATAATTCCAGAAATTCTACATTATTAAATTACTTAAAATACGAAGTAGTCTTTTTTATTTATTTATTTATTTTTTTGATGGCTTATGATGACTTAATTGGCAACACTTTTTCTTTGTGGAACATAAAAATAGAAAGACATTTCATACTTGATGGCAGCTTAGATCTGAGGAATTTCAGTAACCAAATGACCCAACCATTCCATGGCCCAAACAAGGTAGAAATTGTTCTCTCACTTAACAATCCAGAAACAAGTGTTGCAGGTTAGCTGGAGGCTCCATTGCTCTGTGTGATGATTCAGGGACCTGGGACTCTCCCACCTGGTTTGGACCTTCTTTGCCCCCCTCTTTGCACCGTTGAAGGTGGGTTGTTGGCATGTCTGAATCCTAGCTCATGAGAAGGTGGAAAGAGAAGAAGTGGAGAGGAAGCAATTTTCCTTTTGGGCAAGTGAGACAGAGGGGACAAGTCTTGCATCCCATTGGCGAGAACACTGTCACACCCGTTGCTGATAGCCACGTCCATGTGGTCAGGTGAATGATGTAGGCATTGTGATGTAGCATGAGGCTGCTATCAACCTAATGAGATAATAGGGGAGGATCATTTGCCTCTGGAGACAGTTGACTTTTTGCTTTGCGAATGCAAACATGGGGACGGGGTGGGGTGGAAACTATTGTATACATTTTCCCAAAGAATTGCCAAGAGATTCAATACGATCAATGACTAAACTGGTATTAGGTAGCTGTTGTCCTGTGACAAAGTAACCGAAACTTGAAGCTTAAAACAGCAAACATTTCCTGTCTCATAGTTCCAGTGGGTCGGGAATCCAGAAGTAGCTCGGCTCAGGGTCTTTTGCAAGGTTGCAGTCAAGGGGTCAGCTGGGGCTGCAGGCAACTCCATTCCCAAGATCCTGTTCCTGATTGTTGGCAGGCCTCATGTCCTTGCTGGCTGTGGGCTGAATTTGTCAGCTTCTTGCCAAATGGATTTTTCAATAGGGCAGCTCACAACATGGCAGCCAGGCTTCCCTCAGAGCAAGTGAGGAAGAGAGGAAGAGAATGAGTAAGATGGAAGTCACAGTCTTTCTAACCGAATCTCTGAAGGGGCATCACATCCCTTCTACTCTCTTCTGTGTCAGAAGTTACTATGCCAGCCCCCCCTAAGCAGAGGGAATCATAGACGGGTGTGAATGTTAGGTGGGGAGGATCAGTTGGAGCCCTCTTGGAGGCGGCCCACCATGGTATTCCACAGAGAAATCTGCACTGTTGGATGTTTTTCCAACAGAATGGACAATAATTGGTCATGCGAGGAACAGGCATTCACCTGCCTGAAGGTAGAAACTGATGCTATCTCAAAAGTTTCTTTACCCTGTGATTACATTCTCTGCAGTGAGATAGGTTCTTTCTATATTCTTAGTAAATTCCTCAGACATGCTATGGTAGTTCAACCATTATTTCTTTTATTTTCACACAGAGAACAAAGTCTGACTAAGCTCCCTCTAAGCGGTATATATAGTCATTTAGAGATACACTGTGAGGCTTTGAATCCCATCCCTTAACTTACCAGCTTCTTGGTGTTTTCTCTCTGTTTTCTCATCTGAAGAATGGAGATTATATTTCTACTTACCTCACAGCATTGTTATAGGGACTAAATGAGCTAAGGGCTTAGTACAAATGAAGATATGTATTATAAGATCAATATATGTGAGGTAACTAAAGAAATTTGATCTGTCCTTTAACTACTGAGAATTTTTTTTGGAAAAAAGCAGTTCATCTTTCTTCATATGATTTCCTATATGTCAACCACCTTGACATTCTCTCTTCCCTGACTTCCTACAATGAGTCTACATCTAATGGTATGACTCGAACACCCAAGCTTCGTGGCAAGATCACGTAGGTGAGCATGGAGCCAACCAATGAGATGGGAACTTCATTCTTCTTTTGTCATATGCTAAGGTTATAGCAAGCCTTTCATCCATTTATACTATATTTATGTTTTGGAACTTGTTTCTCCCATAGTAGTCTTTTCAATCTCCATAAAACAGCTAGAATTCAAATTAGAAAAATTCATTGGATGTCTTCTTAGTTGGTTCTTTGTAGCCTTTGATATTTTTATTCAAAAAATCATATTTATTCTAGAAAAATTAGTGAAAGTAAAAAAAAGAGATAAAGAAAAAGGTAAAAAAAAAATACACCCCAATCCCAATATATATATATACATATATATATTTTTTAAAGATTTTATTTATTTATTCATGAAAGATACAGAGAGAGAGAGGCAGAGACATAGGCAGAGGGAGAAGCAGGCTCCAGGCAGGGAGCCTGACATGGGACTCGATCCTGAGACCACAGATCACGCCCCAAGCCAGGGGCAGGTGCTCAACCACTGAGCCACCAGGCATCCCCCAAAATCCCAATATTAATGATCTCTTCTTAGTTGGTTTTTATAGCTTTCTATTTTTAATTTTAAAAAAGCATACTTATTCTAGAAAAAGCAAAGTAGTTTTAAAAAAAAGTAAATAAGGGGCCCCTAGGTGTCTCAGTGAGTTAAACATCTGACTTGTTTGAGCTCAGGTCACGATCTCAGGATCCTGAGATCAAGCTCCATGTCTGGCTCCACGCTGACCATGGAGCCTGCTTAAGATTCTCCCTCTCCCTCCCTGCCTCTCACCCCTGCTCTCTCTCTCAAAAAGAAAAAGAAAAGAAAAAAGCAAATAAGTAAGAAAAATAAAAAAAGAAAAGATAATACACTGATAATCCCTATATAGAGAGAAATATGACTAACATATTTGAGTCTGTCCTGGGTTCATTTTATATATAGTCTACAAAATATAATAATATGCACTCAATTTTATAATCTGTGCTTTTTTTTTCTTTTTTTTTCTTTTTTTACTCACTGGCCCACTGTGAGCAAGTTGATTTAGTTTAACAGAAGTAAGCCAACAGATGGGAAAAACCTGTGTGCCACATAGAAGTGAAGGAGAATCCGTTCAGAGAAAACAGGGAGACGTGGAGGATAATAAGACTGGTAATAGATGAGAGAGCAAGGAGGAGGGGGCTTTGGATACCTGGGAGATGCTGGATTGGCTCTTCTTTCCCCAGGAACACGCAGATGCCTGCAACAACTTGCTCTTTACCCTGCTGGGATCAAGAGACCCAGTCAGCATGGAAGCCAGTGGCAGACTTTCTCCATGCTTCTATTTTATGCACCTGGTGACCACCCTGTGTGTACAGAAGGGGACCCTCAAGAGTACATTCTGAACACCTAATATATATACTTTCAGAATTCATCTTCATAAAGATTCCACTGATGTTTCATTGGAGGACTGAATTGAAAGAGCCAATACCTATTACAATATATCTTTTTCTTTTTTTTTTTTCTTAAATTTTTTTATCGGAGTTCAATTTGCCAACATATAGCATAACACCCAGTTCTCATCCTGCCAAGTGTTCCCCTCAGTGCCCATCACCCAGTCACCACAACCCCCCGCCCACCTCCCCTTCCACTACCCCTTGTTCATCCCAGAGTTAGGTGTCTCTCATGTTTTGTCACCCTCACTGATATTTTCACTCATTTTCTCTCCTTTCCCTTTATTCCCTTTCACTAATTTTTGTATTCCCTAAATGAATGAGACCATATAATGTTTGTCCTTTTCCGATTGACTTATTTCACTCAGCATAATTCCCTCCAGGTCCATCCATATAGAAGCAAATGGTGGATATTTGTCGTTTCTAATGGCTGAGGAATATTCCATTGTATACATAGACCACAGCTTCTTTATCCATTCATCTTTTGATGGACACCGAGGCTCCTTCCACAGTTTGGCTATTGTGGACATTGCTGCCATAGACATCGGGGTGCAGGTGTCCCAGCATTTCACTGCTCTGTATCTTTGGTCTTTTTCTTCTAAAAATATCACATCTTGGGACACCTGGGTGGCTCAGTGGTCGAGTGTCTGCCTTCGGCTCAGGTTGTGATCCCAGGGCCCTGGAATCAAGTCCTGCATCAGGCTTCCCGTGGGAGCCTGCTTCTCCCTCTGCCTATGTCTCTGCCTCTCTCTGTGTGTTTCTCATGAATAAATAAAATATTTTTAAAAAATAAAAATAAAAATATCACTTCTCAAATTGAAGTCCATATAATCGGCTAATATGACATTTTTCCAACCTGAATGAAGACACTAGACTATTAAACTTGAGCTTAATAGTATATTTTCAATGAAAAGTAACTAACCCAACATTCACATTGGGCAATTTAATTTAATTTAGGTTGGCCAAGGAGAAAAAAAATAGAAAAAAAATCCCCATAAATCACTAATTTCAAGAATGAAAAAGATGTTATTCTATAGACAGAAAGTGATAAGAAAATATTATAAACAATTCTATGCTGATAAATTCAACAACTAGAGAAGCTAAGTGGGAATGATTCTAGTTAAAAATGGTAAATGTACAGAAAAGAGGGCATTTATTTGTTTTAAACCCAAAGAAACTGAAAGGGAGGGGAAGACTAAAAGACCAGAAACAACGGAAGGATCTCATTTTGAATGACTTCCCAATAAATTAAACAATGGATCATTGGCCCGGGATGAAGTAGGAAGAGGGCTGGCAATAGGAATTATTTTTCTAACAGCTAAGACTAGATTTTCTTCTTTAATGGAAAGGCAACTGATTATTGAGATAAAAAAAAAAAAAAAGCAGGGGCATCTGGCTGGCTCAGCCCATGGAGTCTCTGACTCTCGATTTGGGCGTTGTAGGTTTGAGCCCCACCATGGGTGTAGAGATTATTATTATTATTTTAATCTTGAAAAAAGGGGCACCTGGGGGGCTCATTGGTTGAGCATTTGCCTTTGGCTCAGGTCATGATCTCGGGGTCCTGGGATTGAGTCTGCATCAGGCTCCCCACAGGGGCCTACTTCTCCCTCTGCCTGTGTCTCTGCCTCCCTCTCTGTGTCTCTCATGAATAAATAAATAAAATCTTTCTTAAAAAAAGCAGAAAAGCCATCCTTATATAATCCTTACAGGACTGATGATACAGAAATCTCAAAATTGGATGGGGAAAACCTTCCTCCCAGCCAGATATTACCAGTGATGTGTAGCAGAATCTTGCATGACTTCTGGCATCTAAGCAGCACAGTATCATATTGCAGCCTGATTTTTTTTTCTGCTGAAACATTGTAGTTAGAGGTTTGGATTTTACAATTCTAATCTGTTTCTGAAATGATTTCTGAAGGATTTTTACAAACAAGGCAGTTTGTTAAAGGAGTCGGTGTCTGGATGCTAAAAGGAAAGCTAAAAGGTTATATTTTCGACATTTCTGGCCAGCTGGGACATTTCCGTCACCTGGTCTTCCTAAATGCCTAGTGGCAAGTGTATTTTAATTAACGGAAGCTAAAACTGGGACCCACATGACCCATTTCACTGAAGCCCCTCACTTACCTTACAGGTGAGAAAGTCACACATCTGTCAGCTCACAGATGTTGAGTGATTGGCACATAACTAGTTAGTGACAGACCCATAATTTAAGTCACATCATCTATACCTACTAAGCGTTCTGTGCCCAATTTTGTGCCAAGTGCCTTAGTGTCACAAGAAACTCTGATGAGAAAACAGTGTCAACAAAAAGTCTTTTCCACTTTTCGTTTCTCCTGGTAAAACTGAGAGCCTGAACTGAGAGCCCTATCACAGCTCGACGGGTAGATTCGTAGAAAAACACATGGGCAAGACCATGAAAACAGCCCACACTCTTGCACATCGGCTTCTGACTCTGGGAAACTCAACACTGGTTTAAAAAATGTAGGTTTTTCTCCTTGGTGGCCCTGCAACCCTATACTTCCTTTTTCTCAGGCAGCTCTGCCTTAAAAAATCACACATCTGGAGTACTCCCGGGCTCAATGCACCAGACCTAACTCGTTTCCCACTCATAAATGGGCTCCCATAAGACCCGTGTTTTTCCAACTGAGGATCGTGACCCATTAGTGTACCATGAAATCAATTCAGTGGGTCATAACTGACGTGTTTTTTTAATTATATAAAATAGAGTGCATTCTCTCCTCTACCATTCGACCTCCACTAATATTTTAGGCTTGAAGGGGATTTTCTTTGACTTATATTGGGTAGCCTCGAGGAGAGGTAGTCTCTTTTCGTCCTGATTTTGTGTGCGTTAACATCCATTCTAGGTTTAGTTTACTAGGATCCCCATAAATCCTGACCAAGAAAAGTCCCTTGTAGAGGGTCCTTAAAAGAAGAGACCCTGCTTCCCTATGCACTGTTTATGCAATAATTAACTCAGGGTGCTGTCGCAGTCCTTCCAACTTGCTCCTTGCCAGGGGGCCCAGAAGCTGTGGACCTCGCAGGTAAATCGCACCCAATTGAATTCCTGCCTCTTCTGTGCAAATCAGAGTCTAAGTGTCTCCTCAGAGCCTCATGGGCTCTTTGAAGCTTTAGCTGCCAGAAAACATGGGTCTGAGAGGATGAGAATCAGCTGGAGTTCAAGAGTCAGTCTCACTCCCTCCCCATTGGAAAACCACATTGAAATATTTGTCCTCTGTGCTTTGTTCCTAAAGCAAACACTATTTAGCTAAGTATGGTGTAAAGGGTTGCCATTTGCCACAACCGATAAATAAACTGGTAACCACAATGATGAGGGAGGAGTGGGGGTATTTTGTGGTCTTGGGGGGAATTGAAAGCTCTCTTTCACTGGAGACAGGCTACAAAAGACAAAAAAATCATCAAAACAAGGAAATAAGTTGTTGTCTTAGAATAGAAGCTTTGTTGGCTGCTGTGGGAGAGCATATTTGTATTTTTAGATGATTGCTCATCAGCAGGTAAAAGAATGTGTTGCATTATTTTTCTGATAAAGAGATTAAAGGTGGAAGTATGATTCAAGTTTCATTTTCCCATTTTCTTTCATTTACTAATCTGTTTTAAAAAATTGTATTTTGGAGCCTAATACATATGGAAAAAAATAGATGACTGGCTTTTCCTGGTCAAAGCAAATTTCAAAGGGACAAAACTTTTTTTTTAAGATTTTACTTATTATTTACTTAATATTTTACTTATTCGTGAGAGACACAGAGAGAGAAGCAGAGACACAGGCAGAGGGAGAAGCAGGCTTCCTGGGGGGAGCCCGATGCGGGACTCGATCCCAGGATTCTGAGATCAGGCCCTGAGCCAAAGGCAGATGCTAACTGCTGAGCCACCCAGGCGTCCCCAAAAGGGGCAAAATTTAAAAACAAAGTACTAAATAAATGATGCTGTGGGCTCAGATAAATTTAAAAATTTAGCTGTGTATAGTAGTTGCAGGTAATCTAGAAGATTAACTTGCAAGTCTTTTCTTTCTTTCTTTCTTTCTTTCTTTCTTTCTTTCTTTCTTTCTTTTTTTTTTTTTTTTTTTTTTTTAAGATTTTATTGATTGATTTGACAGAGAGAGAGAAAAAGCCCATACACAGGGGGAAGGGCAAAGGGAGAAGCAGACTCACCACTGAGCAGGCTCGATTCCAGGACCCCGGGATCATGACCTGAGCTGAAGGCAGGCACTTAACCCACTGAGCCACCAGGCGCCTCAAGTCTTTTCTATTTATGTAAACTTTTGGTTTCATGGGGATTTGGTGAAATTTGCTTTATTTGTACCTAGAGACATACAGATGAGTGCTAAAGAATTCACCAAATAATTTTCACAGGATCAATGAATCAGGGGCATATCTAAATTTACATTCAGTTGTCTAAAATACAAAAATATGATCTTGGCAATATTTGTGTATTTTATCCATGTGTACCAGATATTTTTGAAAAGAAAAATATACTGGAAAGTTCCAAGTTCCATTTATATTAAAAACTTTTTGCATCATCTACGATTGAAATATGATTGTAAACTACGTGGGATTGTGGTAGTGTGGAGTAGCATGATTATCTCAAATGACCAGAAGTCATCTATAATGACATCTATGATACCCATAACTTAAAGCAATCTTAAATTTTTGTCCAATATAAAATTCTCAAGGTTTAAAAAGGAAAAGTCAGTGCTGTGTCTATATATACCCTTCATAATTGGATAGATTTATTTAATTACTCCTTTCAGTTCCTTTTACTTGAGAGATTTAAGCATCTTATATTTTTGTCTATTTATAAAATGCATATACAACATTTTGGTGTATATTCTCTCAGTCTTTTGTACTTTTAATATCTACATATTTGCATATGGAATATATATATATTTATGATCATACTCACTTTATAGTTTCTTGAAAATATATCGTAATTATTTGCCCATAACAGTGGAAATTGTCAGAAATGCAATTTTAAGGGTTATATTTCATCATGTAGATCTGCCCTAGTTCATTTAACCATTCTGCTGTGTTATTGGGCAGTTAGTTATTTCCAATCTCTTTTAAATAATGTGTGATGAATGCATTTGTTTAGGAATTCTTGGATTTTTCTCCCACTAACTTTTTAGAAAGAATTCCAGACAATGAAAATACTGGGGCAACCCTATTTTCCCCATTGATTAAAGGTACTTTATTATTTCTCAGCCTTTTAGCTAAGAGCAAGGGTAGTATCTGTTCTTATCAGTTTAAGATACTTTATCATATACTAGATTCTTAGATATGATCAACAACAAGGCCTATACATTCTGTCACATTGATTTATCCATTGATTTTACCACTATGTTAAATTTTTATATAAAGTTTTAACATCTAATAAAGCAAGTTCCTGCTCAGTTACCCACCCCCCTTTTGGCTAAGTTCATCTCTTTAGTGTTTTAAAAAAAGTTTAGAATAATTTTTGGTGTTCTAAAACCATACAATTTTTTAAGGAGGTGGGATTTTTATTGGAATTTGGATTAACCATGTAAATTAATTTGGGAAAAATTAGTATTTCTATGATATATCTCTTCAAGTAGCAAAACTTTCTTTTGCATTTCAAGAAATAAATGCGTTTTTTTTTAACATAGGTCTCACACACTTCTTGATACAGTATTAGTAGGTTGTTTTACTATTAGATTGTTAGACTTCTATGCTTCATATGTTTATTATCAGAATTATTTTATAACCACTTATAATTGGCATGTAGCTTTGTTAATTATTAAATTATCTTGGATTTTCTCAAAAAAATCACATTCTCTCAGGCACCTGGATGGCTCAATACTTGAGCGTCTGCCTTGGGCTCAGACCATGACCCTGGGGTCCTGGGATCAAATCCCACATCGGGCTCCCAACTGGGAGCCTGCTTCTCTCTCTGTCTATGTCTCTTCCTCTCTCTGTGTCTCTCATGAATAAATAAATAAAATCTTTTTTAAAAATCCATATTATCTACAGATTATGATTTACTTATTCAATGACAAATATTAAGCATCTACTCTATGCCAGCCAGAACTTCTAAGCACTGGGCACCCAATACTGGGGGGAAATGTATAGATTATGGGGGTTATGTTTCTAGCAGGAAAGAACATTTATCCAAGTTTTACTAGAATAACATAGAAGTTAGGTTAGAGAGTGCTTACAGCAAGTGAGCAAAGAAGAGGCAACTAAAAAACAAGAGCAGGTACTAAAATTTTAGACAGAGCAAAACGCCTGATCAAAAAAGGATCTACTACATAAAGAAGTTGAAGTAAGTCAGGAAGAGTAGTAGTCAATAAGATTTTCAAAATATATGATGAGAGGCCAGATAATTGGGGTCTTTATGAGCCATAGTAACACCCTGGAGTTTTTATGTGGGGCAAGTTGGAAAAGTATTGGAAGATTTTGAGTAATAATAATAATAATAATCTGAAATGCTTCAAATAGTTATGGTTTGGCTGCTGTTGTGACAACAGGTTTAAGAGGAGGGAAGTAAGGAGATCAGTTGGGAAGCAGAGAAGAAGCTGTGGTTCTCCCTCCATGGAGTGAGCCTTGGTTCACCGCAAAGGCACCTGTGGATGGCTCTCATATATACTGACTACTTCCTGTTTCTTTGCTTGAGAAGGGCAGCAGGGAGTACCAGGGAGCTCTACTTAGAATTGACCCACAAAGAATGGAAAAGAGAGTTGGTGCATTAAAGATGCTGGTTTCTCTCAGTGGGACGGGTCTGAGGTGTGCTCTTCAGAGTCTCAGAGGGTCCCCAGCAGAACCGAGCTCCCATGTCCCAGAGTGGGATCTCACTCTTCAATGAGGGTCCATCCACTTTCCCTAGTCCATTTTCCATCTACTTGCCATGCTTCCCGGGAGCACCCTCCTAGAGGTGGCTTTTGGGGGAATCCAAACCAAGATAGGGGTCTATCGTAGTAATCCAGGCAAGACAGGATAACAACTTGGACCACCGTGGATCCTTCAAGTGGGAATAACTGATTTCTGCTGATTATACTGTAAAGAAGAGCTGAAAGGATTTGCTGACACATTTAATGTCAAATGTACAAGAGGAAGAGGAATCTAGATGACTAGATGACTTTTTGTCTGAGCAATTGGAAGGATAAGGTATCCACTAACTAAAATGGAATAGTGCCATCCATCTGGAAGAAACCTAGTATATGGTGTGAGGTAGCAGTAGGTTTTGTTTTTGTTTTTGTTTTTATATATGAGTTTCCAGTTGATCCAGCACCATTTACTGCCAAGACCCTCCTGTGTACATCGTCCTGCAGTATCCCTTTTGTCAAAAATCAAGTGACTGTAAATGTGGTTATTTGTCCATACTCGCTATTCTGTTCCATTAGCCTATACGTCTATTCTTACACAAATATCCCACCTTCTTATTTTCTATAAATTATAAGTCATTATATTCATCAGTGTAATTCCTCTAGCACTGTTCCTGAAAATTATTTTTTGTAACTTTATAATATCTTCAAAATTCATAATAAATCCTAGTATCTGGCATGTAATTCCCTCAACTCTATCCTTTCTGAAGATTATTTTTATAACTTTATAATAATTTTAATAATTAATGGTGTAATCCCTTCTTTTCTGTGCCTCTTGAGGTTACTCAGACCTATTTAATTTTGTCAAAATTTAGAAGCAGCTTATCACCCCCCCCACACACACACACACAGAGCTGAAATTACCAGATTTATGTTGAATTTTTAAATCAATTTGGGGAGGGACACCTGGGTGGTTCAGCAGTTGAGTGTCTGCCTTCGGCCTAGGGCATGATCCCAGAAGACCCAGGATCGGGTCCCCCCTCGGGCTCCCTGCATGGAGCCTGCTTCTCCCTCTGCCTGTGTCTCTGCCTCTTTCTGTGTATCTCTCATGAATAAATAAATAAAATTAAAAAAAATCAATTTGGGGAAAATTAACAATTTTTTAAAATATTGCACTTTCTAAGCAAGAGAATTATTTTTTAAAGTATGGAGCCCAAAGCAGGACTTGAACTCATAACCCTGACCTGAGCCGAAATCAACAGTTGGATGCTTAATCAACTGGGCCACCCAGATGCCTTGCAAATGATAACTGCTTGATAAGGTGGCCAGAGTGAAGCACTGCTGGTGTGATAGGCTCACGTGTCCCTACGAGGCAAATGAACTATTGTGTCAATTGTTAGTCAGAGCATCTTGACTGGAGGGGATTACAGGTGTGGATAAGGGTGGAGGGATGAGCCATGGGAGTCAATGCCAAGAAAACAAGATGGAAACATGAGATCAGTGTGAACTCGGAAATTAATGGGAAAAGAATGGGAAGCTGTGATGAATCCAGGAACCAGAGAACAGATGAGGGAACACTAAGAACTAAATGGATTTAGTCTACCGAGAAACAGAGCCAGTCAGACACAGAGCCCAAGAGAAAACTCAGGGGCTGAATTTGTCAGAAGAACCAGAGATGGGGATCCTCCTCACGAATTGAGTCTACCTGTGGGTCCACAGGGCAGAGGCTCTTTGCAGCATACGCGTGACCTGAAATTCTAGCCAGTGTTCCCATGGTTCACAAGTCTATTGGAGTGAATCTGGCCTTTATTCGTTCCATTGATGAGTCATAAATGTAAGTTTGGGTGCTTCCCTGCCTCTAACAGGTCACCTAACTATTGCTCAGTTTCAATGACTATGATGTCTCTTCTGTGAAATGAGCAATTCTTTTTCTTTAAAATGGTCCTTTCTCCAATCACGAGCCCTCCAATTGAGCACACATTATTAACTTCCATTTCCCCCGTATTATGCTCTGCAATAGGAGGGAAAAAAAAATCTAGTGGGAAAGGCGAAAAATAAAGCTCTGGCCTATACTCCATTCTCACCATGTATTATTTTTATAAACAATGAAAGCAGACTTCCCACCCTACAACTACAAGTGTTTCAATAAGCAAACTCTTTTCCCTTTCATTTTTCAAAGTCTCTATTGTACAGGCTGTGGTGTGTCAGACACCAGAGGTAGTCCTGTGCCAGACACCAGTTTGGCCCACACAGGCTTCAGCTGTCAACTTGTCTACAAGGAGATCTTGGCACTCTATGCTCCCGTGTCAGGCCCAGTGTCACACCAGCCGCCTCTCCTTACTGGGGAGCAAGCTGGGAGGGAGCATCTGTCCTGAGCCCAAGCATGTGAGATGGAGAATGAGTGGCAAGATGTGACACTCACTATAGCTTTCTCTCCCCCGGCTGGGGGCCTGCAGAATCCAAGACAGTAAATCTCACTATGGCGTGTGCATGGGACACAGAAGTCAACGCACTGAGGACTTCTCAGGTGCGTGCAATGTTTCACATTCTTCAACTTGATAAAATACTTGAAAAGAATAACAAAACTTTGTTTTTAAAAGCTCATGCCACTAGTCAGGCATCCGTCTTCCATTCTTGCTGGAATTGCAGGGAAATAAATCACTCTTTTATCACTATTCCCCCAAATAATTGATATGTTTTTTAAAAAAACACAAAACAAAACTTTCATGATAGTTTCACTATTTCAATTACACCAAGGGGAAGGTCGCATGGAAAACAAATGTAATCCAGTGTTGATAGTAAAACTAACAGGTCGTGTGTTTGCCAGAAAAACTATATAGTTTTAGGAACGATATAAAATAAAATAAGAGGAATTTTGAATGGTTCAGCCAACGATTGCATGGATTCAAATATAGTTCAGGTTATGTCATGTTTCCAAAACGGAAAATATTTGTACTTTTTTTTTTAAGATTTTATGTATTTGAGAGCGAGAGTGAGAAAGAGAGAATGCACTCAGTCACAGGCAATGGGGAGCAGCAGAGGGAGAGGGACAAGCAGGTTCCCCGCTGAGCCAGGAGCCCAGATGAGGGGCTTGACTGGGCAGGGGGATCTGGACAAAAGAAGGCTTGAGGAGATGGGGGTGCAGCTCCCCATGATTGTCCTGGAGCTCCAAGCGGGGCTCAATCCCAGAACCATGAGATCATGACCTGTGTTGAAGCAGATGCTTAACAAACTGAACCCCCAAGGGCCCCAGAAAATCCTAGTTCAACAGAATTTTGAAATAATGCAATTTCCATGGGAAGTGGCTACATTCCTTCCACATCCACAATGTGTTGATGACATTCCACTGCATCAGAACCGGCCATGACAGAGGCTGAACAGAGGGTTTTCCATGAAATTTGTCCCAGTAGTCTCTTCAAAGTCCTACCTGCTTTTGATCGTTCCTTTACCATCTTACCAGGCATTGGAATTCTCATTAGAATACCTTGTTTACACTAAGGCATTATCTCCAAACTCTTAAAAAAATCACAGAAATCATGATGTCAGAAGCTACTGTCCAGAATGGGGAAGAGGCTTAGATCTTATCCTATTTGCATGCTAACGAGTTAGCCAGTCAGTTTCTTGGATGATGGCAGAAGACAGGAGACTTGGGGCATAGACAAGGAACTCACAGACATAGCAGTGGTCAGTATTTGCTCTGGGTCCCTGAGCTCCAGTTCTCACCAGGCAATGAGAACAGGGCCAAGTCCTACTTGAACATGCACACTGGATACGTTGGAGATTCCCAAGCTTAGAGAACCAGAATATTTTATAATGGGCAACGACCCTGTCTTCCCTTTGCTATGAAAGGAGAAACCATTTTTATTATAAGACAGTAAATAAACATACCTTGCTCTAGAAGGAGACACTACATCTGCTTGCCAAGGCTATTCCTGTAGACGTAAAGGCAAAAAGATAGTTTTGAACAAAAGGGCCTGTATTAACTGTTTTGTGGCTTCTGTAACTTGATGCTTTAACATCTTCAAGATGAATGCCAACTACTTTAGGTAAACAGTTGAGATTTGGGCTCACCACTGGAACTGCCCATACTCTGAGCCCTACATGAGTTTGCAAAAGCGTCACTTTTAAATGTGGTTCATCAATCCTCGAGCATCCTTCCTTGCTTTGCTTCCTCCTCCCTGTGGAAGTCACAATAGAAGTGGTTGCCTGCAGTTCCTCTTTCCTTCCCTGCCTCATGACTGACCCTGGTGTTTCTCCCCGGGGCCTGCATGGCATGCTACGGTTTCCCTGGGGGAAAGCATCATAAACTTTCATGACTCCAAGACAGCTGTCTCTTTGATCTGTGTATGCCCTCACTATATACCTAAATTAAGACCAAGTTATGATTAAAACACAATCCGTAACTGTAGCTCAAAACATGCAAACACATTAGAAGTCCACGGAGAGCTGTCTTCCAAAAATTCCATCTTTAAGGCTATTGATTCAAAGATGCATAAATGCCCAAATCCTTTCTAAGAGAACTCCCACAAAGCAACTCAGTATATCTTTTAAACACTTCAAACAGTCTTAATGTTATCTGCGATTCTTGCTTGCTTGGCCTTCTCTTATGCCTTGGGTCCGACAAGAATGTATATATTTGAAGGCCATTGACATGTACATTGCCCAAGCCTCTTCTCTGCTACTTTTCTCACTCCCAGAAAGTTTCTTTGCATCATTTGATTATCTCCAGTTTCCTCAACCATCCTGGTGACGTCCTGCTAAATGTAGTCTGCTTTGTCTATTTTTTAAATATACTGCTCCAAAAATATTTTAGGTGCAGTATGAATAAACAGCTCTGAATAAGTAGAATAAACTTCTAACTTATTTTTTTGCATCCTATATGGACGCGTTAACTTATTTAAAAGGTACATCACACCTCTGATGATAAAGAATCAACCATTAACCAAAGTCATTAATTCAGTTGCCCCATAACTGATTCAATCTTTCTGTCGTTGCTTTATTGGCTCTGTATTTATCTCTCAAAATTCAGTCCTAGATTCATTTTTTCCTTTTCAGTCTCTGAAAAAGCTCTCAGATTCTGAAAAACAAAATAAATTATCATTCTAAATTCAAAGCAACTTTTCAAAGCAACAAAAAAATTTAACAAGCAACTTTTATATAACTTAATCCAAGTCCTTGATTAAAATGTGGAGCAGGACAGAACTTAGCATAGGGTCCTGTGAACTCAGTGAGAACTTCCCATCAGGTTTACCTTGATGAATGCCCCTTAAATATAGTTGTTCAACACAAAAGTTCATTTAACAAACCTTCTTCCAGACCTCACTTGTTTAAAAAAATTTTATTTGGAGGTCTTTGGACTATTGCATTTCTGTATTTCATCCTTCTGTCAATTTTTCTAACTAAAGAAAAGAGGTTAGTATGCTATGCCTTAATCTTGTTGAATCCATAATGGCAAAGCAGTGGTCACTACTTCATTTTATCCACCATCTAGAAATGTATTAATATGTATATTTTAACATAATATATTCTATGTAATTATTATATACATATAATATCAATTATATGTATACAAGTATACATATACATATATGTACACATGTATATTATGTATGTATGCATATAATTATATATTACATATAAATATGTAAAATGTTATTAAATTATATCATTATTGTTAATATAATATATAATAAGACCCAGACCAGATTAGATTAGTCTACTAAATTATTATGTGTATATCTTGTCTGGTGCATAATCCTGGTAGACAGCAACCATATCTAATTCTTCAGGATTTTGAGCCCCTACAGGTCCAGGACATAATGGGTTCATCTTAGGTGCTCAGTGAAAATTTTGGAATTGGAAATTTCAATTTTGGGGAATTATACATGAAAGACTGTTAAAGCTGGAAGGAATTTTGGACACAGAGAGCTAGAAAGATTGAACGACCTGCCTAGAATCACACAAGTTTCTATGTACTCATTCACAAAATGCTTCCCTCTAGCCCTGTTGCCAGGATTGTCTTACTTGGATATCCAAGATTGGTCTAAAATCTCTGTATGGGTTGCTAATAAGGCACCAAAGCCTATTATGATTGTTTGGCTTGTTGGAGCTGGTTTACATATTAAGGAAGGTACACTTTGATCCCAGAGTCTGAATAACTCCTTCTAAGACCATGTGTTGGCTCTTACATAGACACAGACATAAACAAATTCATCCCAGAGAGTCAGTGGAAGTTTTCCTTAGATATTGATGTGTATTTAGGGGCTGATGGCATATATTTAGAAGGATATCTTTCCTAATTCTTTTTTATTAGCAACTGGGATAGTGCCAAAAGTCGCAAACTGGAAGTCAGCATTTCATTAAAATGACCCAAAGAGCAAATCAATTTTTTTCTCTATCTCCGGGAAGGACTAGCTGTGATAGATTTATAAGCACAGTTAACCAGAAGGCACAGCTTCTTTGAGATGGCACTGGTCTAAGCTCTCTAATATGACTCATGGAAACAAGCAGCAGTTGTGGGCATGGCTTCCCCAGCTGGGCTTAAAAAATTCCAAGGATCTTATATGTCAACCAAACCACAGTGCTTCCCTGTCTTTCGATGTAATGATCATCGAGATCCAGTGCATTTCAAATGCACTTCTCAACGTGATTTATTTTTTAAATAAATCTTCATAAACTATTGGGATGTTTCATTAGTTTGTATATTTTCAGAGATTTTTGGGATGAGAGTGAGAGAAGGAACACCATAACATCCATCCTTTGTCCTCATGCTGTTAAGAATTCTGGAAGTACACGGCTAAGGACTTTTTGATACCCTCTTTCCTTATGTTGACTACCCCGATTTTTTATTTTTTTATTTTTATTTATTTATTTATTTTTTTACTACCCCAATTTTTAATTTGGAAGAGGAATTCTGGGTGATCTGGAGGTACAGTAGCACAAAGACTATATTTTGCAGGAATTTTGTTTCAAACATCTCATTGTAGCTCTGTAAATTTTCTCTCACAAAAATCCCTGGAGAGTCTTTTTTTCTGGGCTTTTCCTATTTGCAAATTTAATATTTGTCCTCCGTCCAGTAGCTATGAAAACAAGTAATATTTAAAAATATGTTTTGAGTTTTTGGAGAAAATGATGCTGGACAAGTATGTCATTTTGGAATTGACTTTTTTTTCCTCTCAGAAGGAAGAAGCCTGGCAGTTCTTCGTACTTGAAAAACAAATGGGGCGAGGGGAGTGGCTGAAATATAAAAAAATAAACCATGTCCTTATTTTATGGAAAGAAGTCTCTCTTACCTGGGGCCACACAGGCCCTAGAACACCCAGGTTTGAGGCAATTTGGAAATGGGGAAGATGTTTCCTTGAGCTAGCGCTGCTCGCTGCCTGATGGCCAGCATCCCCATGCAGATGTCTCAGAGGCTGCTTTTGGCTGCGACATCTGGAAGTTCAGCTGCTGCAGTGACCAAACCATTTTCTAGGACAGCCCAGATGGAATGGAAAAAATTAAACCCAATTTTATTTTTATTACCATAGAACTTCTGTTTTCTCAAGTTTTGATAAAGAGCCAACTAGATCTTATTTAAAATATAAGAAAACACCCAGTACCATGGGATGGGCTTTCATATTCCAAGATAGAACCTGGAACCCATCTTTTCAACCATGTTATAAAACCCGAAACTCTAGTTCATAATGACAATGAGAGTATAGGGGAGCTGGTAGGCATCTCAAAAATAATCCAACAAAAAATTAAAAAAAAAAATCCAACAGTAAGTGTTCATGTATTTGGTTTAATGGATTAAAATAAGAAAACATCAGGAAAATGTATCAACTGTACTTACTTAATTTCTTTAAACTTTGGAAAATTCTCTTTCATCTAAGCTTATGAGTTTTCTCAATTTTTATTTATGTCATTTATTAATCTTTGAAGTGTTGTGTGTTGTGTTGGAAGTGAAACCATTTTAGCTTTTGATGATTATTTCCATAATTTGAAGTTTGATCACTTGGGTCGTTTGTCCCACGTCAACATGAAATGTTGTACTCCAGTGGCCTGTCAAAGACAAAGCATAAACGTTCCTCCACTCATCATCCCGAAACCAGGCAAGTCTTTTGCATGATTTGCAGGGCCAATAACAATAGCAAGAGGCATTCTCCACTAGTTAAATCCTTTCAAACTCCTACAGCAAGCCTGTCCCTACCCTGTCAACAAGCCCTTGGCAAATTTTAATCCAATTAATAAAGTCAATAATATAATCATTCCTTCTGATTATCTATTAAATATTATTCATAGCTAGCTATCATATGGCTTTTTGTTGTTGTTTATAATCTTCTTTCATTGGCACATCTAATTTGAACCTCTCAAAAGCCCCCTGAAATACAGTATCTTGATTCACATGTATTAGTCAGCTCAGGCTGCTATAGCAAAATGCCACAGACTAGGTGGCCCAATGGCCCAACAGAAATCTATTCTGAAGTTCTGAGACTAGAAGTCCAAGATCAAGGTGCCAAGACGTTGGTTCTTGGTGAGAACTCTTCCAGGCTTGCAGATGGCATCCTTTTGGCTGTGCTCTCAGCCTTTGCCCAGTATGTATCCGGGGATAGAGTTCTGTAGTGCCTCTTTCTCTTCTTATACCAGTCCTATCAGATTAGGGGTCCAACCTCATGACCTTAACTCATTTTAATTGCCTGCTAAAAGACCCTATCTCCAAACAGAGTCACCTTGGGGTATTAGTGTTTCAACCTATGGATTGGGATGAGGGGGCATGATTCAGTCTATGACATCACATTTTGCAGATAAGACAAGAATGAAGACTAGAACTAGAAGTAAAGTGTAAAGCCAGTACTTGCTTCTACATTTTTGACTCCCTATTCCTTATTTTGTTGCAGTTCTTTTGTGATGGGAAACAATAATTATGGGTTTTTATAAAGTGCCCAGGGCTTTCCAGATACTGCAAATATTTAACTGTAAACTTCTAAAACCATAAAGGCACTAGGTTTTTAAAAATAATTATGAAATGGAGAAAGATTTGCTAAAGAACCATAAAACCAAGAATCCAAAATGGAAAAAAAAAGATAAATATCACTGTATAAAACATTAAAGGCCTGTAAGACATAAAATGAATAAGAAATATGAATGTAAAGCACAGGAAAGACTGGAAAATATTTAAGACGCATATATGACAGGTAGGGGACTCATTTTCTTAATATACACAGACGTTTTATAAATCAACAGCAAAAAGACAACACTCCAAAAAATGAGCAAAAGATGTGAATAGGCAGTTCATAGAAAGAAAATATAGATGAATCAGAAACATATAAGAATAAGCTTAACTTCTCTTGTAATCAAAGAGATGCAAGTTGAAAGGACAACCAAACACTATTCTGCCCACCAACTGGCAGAGATGAAAATTGCACAGGAAAGGGATACAGAAAACTTATCCTTTTCATTACACGATTGGGGAAAATATAAATTAGTACGATTTTATAAAAGGTGACTTGGCAGTATTTGTCAAAATAAAATAAGCACATACCCTTTAATCCAGTATTTCCACATCTGAGAATAATTGAAACTTCATAAACCATCACGCACACATAAGGAAAGTTGAATATAAAAAAGTATTCAATGTAATATTGTTTGTATATTAGTTGCTTGGGCTGCCATAACAAAATGCCACACACGGGGTGGCTTAAGCAACATAAATTTATTTTCTCATGGTTTTGGAGGCTAGAAGTCCAAGATTAAGGTGATGGCAGGTTTTCTGCCATCAGGTTTCTTCTGTAGTCTCTCTCCTTGGCTTGCAGATGGTTTCCTTCTTGCTGTATCTTTCCTCTCTGCCCATCTCTGGTGTCTTTCTGTGTGTCCTAATCTGTGTGTGTAGTCTCTCTCCTTGGCTTGCAGATGGTTTCCTTCTTGCTGTATCTTTCCTCTCTGCCCATCTCTGGTGTCTTTCTGTGTGTCCTAATCTTTTCTTCTGAGGCCACTAGTCAGATTGGATTAGGGCCCACCATAATGGGCTTGTTTTAATTTAATTACCTCTTAAAGGTCTTATCTCCAAATATAGCCACATTCTGAGGCTGGGGGCTAGAACTTCAACATATGAATTTGGGAGGGATAGAATTAAATCCATTACAGTTTATAAGAGGGAAAAAACAAGCAAGACAATATATCCATCAACAGAGAGCTGGTTGTTATAGAATATTCATAAAATGGAATAGTATGGAATTATTAAAAAAGCACGAGTTAGAACTCTACGTGGTAAAAGACACCTAGAATGAACTGTTGAGTAAAAAGCAAATTCAGAGCAGTATGTAGAAGAATCCCTAAATTGTGAGAGGGGAAAATAGGATACGTGTATATATATCTGAAATTTCTGGAATGATACATAAGATCTTAGGTGCAGTGTGAAACTAGGATATCAGAAGATGTCTTTCTGGATTCTTTGAGTCTTTTGTAATGAACATGTGTTATTTAAAACTTTCAGAAACTGGTCAATGGGATGCAATTATTCCCATCCCTACATTCAAGCACCTTTGTCGTGTGACTTTACAGTTCTTCTCATTAAGTGGGTCTCTTTTTTTCAACCCTTGACTTTAGGCTGCCATGTGGTGTGAACCAAACAATACAATACAGTGGAAGTAAGGCTGTATGTACGTTTTGAGCCAGGGTGCTTTCTGCCCCATGCCAGCCAGAGACATATGAATGAGCCTACTCAAGACTGAAGGAACCACCAAATGAATGCAGCTCAAATTACCAGCCTACAGAATTGTGAGCTAAGAGGGGTTGTTATTTGAAGCCCATAAGTTCTGGGGGTTCTTTACTATGCAATAGTAGATAACTGATGTCCTAATTAATAACACGGAGCTAAAAACAATAGCATAAAGAAGTTGATGGCTTTTCAATATTTTGGATCTCCATCTTCTTTTCTGAATTTTACTGGGTTTAGTACTCAGGTGCTAGATAAATATTTGTTTAAAAACAGATGAATAAATGGGATGAAAATTGGTAGCTTCGTCCTCAGAACACACACTCCTTGACATGTAAATACGACATCACAACCCTGTTAGCCAGACTCTTCTTAGTCATAGTGATGTCTATAGATACCATAATATTTCCATTCTTCTCAGATGGAATTCTCTGAGATTACAAAACATACATAGCTTAGTCTGTAACATTAATGCAACACTGCAAATTATAGAACAATCTAGAAAATACATTAGATAGAAAGGGTGGCCTCGATACTTAAGAACCAACAAGACTATCTAAACCAACTCTGAAACATATATATGAATAGATGAATACATAAGATTATACATAACATGTATAACAAAATTGAAGTTTATGGAAAGATGTGCATGAGAGCCCTCGTGAGGGGATTAGGTTGACAGTGTGATTAGAGTGACCATCATGACCATATTTCTGACCAAAGTGAGGTTCTGATTAGACCTCACAGTATGCCCACATTTCTTGACATCTCTCTTACCCCCTCTCCACCATTGCCATCATATGCGCCCACATTTTCTAAGTCCCAGATTTCTCAATTGAAACAATGAAAGTATTTCCATGTAACAGACACAACCAGAAGTCTCCCATGAGCAAAAAGATCCTGGGTTAAAATTAACGTCTTTTCAGGCCATTGTTTGTATTTCACTGAACCTTCTGTCTGATGGTCCTGTTTTACTTCCAAGAACTAAAGATTAGCCTTGAGTTTGCTCAACCCAAAGAAATCATTCTCCCTCATGTCCTTTTTATGAACTATCACTGCCAGAACTATCATTCTGGGCAAATATGGCATCCTGGAGAGATTATTGTTGATTGCCCTAGCATTTTGGCTTCGTCTTATAGAAAAGAAATGGCAAGAAGAGTGTGGTACTTAGTTCTACGCCAGAGTTTAGGGTTTTATCCCGAAGAGCTCGCTGGATGTTCTTTTGGAAAGCGATTGCTTTCTAAAAAAATGTGTGTGAGATCTGTCAGGTGATTTCATTCAGCACTACTTCTGGTCAGGAGACTGAGGTGGCCATTCATGGCATCCTGGAGCCCTGGGTTAAAGCAGTAGGGGAAGCAGTGTGCCAGCTCAAAAAGCATCTGATGTCAGAGCCTGAGACTTCTATGGGGAATGAGTAGATGGGGGTTGTTGACATTGCAATGCTTCCAACCTATATCTAGGGTTTGTGAGCTTCCCTAAACCCCATTTCCCACATATTCATAATGAGAGAATAAAACAAACACCACAAGAAGTCAATCTTAACACCCTATAATGTTGCAACTAAAGCAATCACTCTAAATTTTCTTTTTCTAAAAAAAAAAATTATTTATCTATTTATTTAATTATTCATGAGACACAGAATGAGAGAGAGACAGAGACACAGGCAGAGGGAGAAGCAGGCTCCATGCAGGGATCCCGATGCAGGACTCGATCCCCCAATCCGAGATCACACCCTGAGCTGAAGACAGACACTCAACTACTAAGCCACACAGGGACCCCTCTAAATTTTCTTTTAAACACAAAAATATGGGGATCCCTGGGTGGCTCAGGGGTTTAGCGCCTGCCTTTGGCCCAGGGAGCCATCCTGGGGTCCCGGGATCCAGTACCATGTCAGATTCCCTGGAGGGAGCCTGCTTCTCCCTCTGCCTGTGTCTCTGCCTCTCTCTCTCTATGTCTATCATGAATGAATAAATAAATAAATAAATAAATAAATAAATAAATCTTAAAAAAAACACACACACACAAAAATCAGGTAGCAATGTATTCTAGCATAAATTCTAGCCTTTAGAGAAAACTTATCATATTAGAATTTTCCCCCATGATACAATTTTTTTACTCTTCTCTCAAATCTCCCTTTAAATCAAATTGTCTTCTTTAACTTGTTTGTTTTGTTTTTTTTTGATGTGCAGTTGTGAGTTGTTTGCTAATAAGGACTCCCCCGCAGCCTCTTTAGCTATTCTTATCCAGTCTCCTTCCACTGGTTTCCTGCTTCTCCTCCTAGTTTATTTATGAAAGAAATGTTTCCCCAGAACAACTTGTGATTAAAGTTGCATTACTGATACTTCAGACAATTGCAAATCCTAGGACTAAGAAACTAGTCCATAGACTAGATGCCTATGACCAACTGTATTGAATCAGCACTAATTAGGCATCTAACTTAATTTGTTAATTGGACCAGAAAGGAAAAAATAAACAAACAAAAACACTCTTTACCTGCAAGACACCATGAAAGCCACAAATCAACCTGTGACTCTCTTGATAAACAAAGGAAATGAGATTTTTTAAGAGCATTTTTGGCATTAGATCTTTTAAGCACATGGATGAATTCTAAGAGGTCCTCTAGTTCTCTTCCTTCCATCAGTACTGCTTTTGATATCACTAAGACAGAGAAGTCTTATCTGTAATAGTTTATTCACTATTTTTTTGTTAACAGTTTTATTCAGAAAAAAATGTTTAGAGCATCTATTAAGTGGCATGTATGCTATCAGGACTGGGCTAAGGTGAAAAAGAAGAAAAAATGACATCTACTCATGAGGAGACAGGAAGACTGACTTGGATTTCTGAATGCTCTGAGATGGGAAAACAAGAGGAGGTACAGGTTTGAGGGAGTAGGAAATAAGTGGTTTTAACAATATTGAGTTTGTGATGCCTTTGAAGGGGCCAGTAGGCAGCTGAGTATATGGGCCTGGAGAAGCTCTGACCTATTAATATGGACACTGGAGTCACTGCCATGGGGCTATTGTAGCTGTGAGGATGGGCAAACCGCACAAGAAGACCATATGGATTGAAAACCAGACCTAGGAGAGATGCCAATTAAAAACTCAGCAGCCATTATTATTGTTCTGATGGTCTTGGTGCCCTACCCATATCTACTCCTTTAGTTTAAGAATGCTCTTTTCTTTTAGGGGCTCCTAGCTGGCTCAGTCAGTAGAGCATGCAACTTTTGATCTCAGAATTGTGAGTTCAAGCCTGATGTTGGGTGTAGAGGCTACTTAAAAATCTTTTTTTAAAAAAAGAAAGAATCCTTTTTTTGTTCAAATTTGAAGTAAAAATATGAATTTATGAGTTCATGGTTCTAAAAGTCCAGGATAGACTATCCTGAAGGTTGGTTGGATATAAATACTACAACACCATAGTAAGGACTTGACCTCTTTGTATCTTTCAGTTCTATTATCCTCCAAATTAGTTTCATTTTCTTTTTTTTTTTTCTTTTAAAGATTATTTATTTATTTATTCATGAGAGACAGAGACAGAGAGAGGCAGAGACACAGGCAGGAAGAGAAGCAGGCTCACCACTGAGAAGGGAGCCGGACGTGGGACTCGATCCTAAGACCCAGGGATCACTACCTGAGCCAAAGGTAGACACTCAACCACTGACCCACCCACGTGCCCTGGTTTCATTTTTAAATAGGTTCTCTCCATATAGATATCCCCAGAAATGCCAAGTCCACATCCTACCAGTATCAAACTCCAAAGAAAGAAGGCTCCTCATTCCCAAAAATGCCAACTGAAGTTCCAGGATTGACTCTTACCAGACTTGTTTGGGTTATACAGTTTCTTAAACCAATGGGTGGCCAGATGGAGGGAATCCTCTGATTGGTCAGTTGAATCTCCTGGCTCCTCAGAGTAGTGCTATGAGGTCATCCCACCACTGGGACCAAGAGTCTGGGAGGAATGGCTCCCCAAAGGAAAATCAAAGAAGAAGAAAGGAAAAGACAGACAAAATAGAGATACCCTTTATCCCAAAATAGACCCTTTATACGTGCAAGGGATATAAGATGAATAAAACATAGCTTC
Source organism: Canis lupus dingo (assembly GCF_003254725.2). NCBI lineage: Eukaryota > Metazoa > Chordata > Mammalia > Carnivora > Canidae > Canis > Canis lupus. The sequence continues at coordinate 64,400,722 of NC_064243.1, forward strand.
TGGAGGTCAGAGAGGAAGATATGTAAAGAGACAAAGAGAAAGTGATGAGTACTCTAGGAAAAATACATGGAAGCATTAGAAAGTACAGCCAGGGAAAGACATAGTTATATGTTTTCTTTCTTTCTTTCTTTCTTTCTTTCTTTCTTTCTTTCTTTCTTTCTTTCTTTCTTTCTTTTTTTCTTCCTTTCTTTCTCTCTCTCTCTCTCTCTCTCTCACTTTCTTTCTTTCTTTGATTTATCCACTTACAAGAGCGAGAAAGTTAACTTGAAACTTTGGAACTTGCCTTCCAATCTGCATTTGCTACCATTTTAGATATCTGAGCCAGATTTGTCAATGAGCACCCAATGATGCTTTTCTTTCACACATCCTCAAGGCATTGGGTCAAATGTAGAAGGATCACGAGATGTAGTCCCCCTCCCAAGCCATTTATAATCCAGTTGGGAAGACTGTAAGTGAACTTTAAGTGATATTTTACAGGAGTCTAGAAAGAGGATAATCAGGAAAAATTGGAGAAGAGTTCATAGAGAATATAGAACGTGAGTCAGGTTGTCAAGATAGACGTGTTTGCTTTGTTGGAATGGAGAAGGGCGCATCCTAGCCCAGCCGAGGAAGTCAAAGGAAAGCAGAGGTGAAAAGTCTAACAGCAGTCCATCCAGCATGAAAGCATGATCCTTTCCCAGGATCTTTAGCAAACAAATAAAATTCAATGAAAATCATCTTTTTATTTCCTCGCACACACACATCCTGACTCACCAAGGCATAATTTCAGGAGGAATAAACTCATTTTTTATATATTTTTATTTTATTATTTTATTTTTTTAAGATTTTTAAAAAATTATTCATGAGACAGAGAGAGAGAGAGGCAGAGACACAGGCAGAGGGAGAAGCAGGCTCCATGCAGGGAGCCCGATGTGGGACTCGATCCCGGGATCCCAGGATCACGCCCTGCGCTGAAGGCAGATGCACCTAACCACTGAGCCAACCAGACGTCCCAAACTCATTTTTTTAAGCTATTCTTTCCTTCCATTATTCAGCAGAAGTGGATTATCACAGAAATCGGAGTACATTTCATCCTTAAGCATAATGTGGGGAGATTTCAGGGCGTTTCCTGAGCTCCTGGGTGTAGACAGAGATTTTATGAGGGGATCTTTGAGACATGGGGATCCAGAAATATATGAAACAGGGAATGAATCATCTAGTTCAAACTTGCTGGTTTACAGCTTATAAAAAAATGATACCTAGACACATGTCAGGTGAAAACCTAAGCCTAAGATGAAAACCCAAGTCCTCTTGGTTTCTGAATTTCCTGTTCTGGAAGATCTAACTCTAATCTAGGATGAATTGATGTATATTCATTCACTCATTCCTTCCTTCCTTCCTTCATCCATTCAATTAATCTTTCCTGAGTGCCTGCTATGTGCTAGACACTACCTGGAATACGAGGGGTGATAAGGTATAAAAATAAACAAAGACAATCCTGTGAGAACAAACAAAGGAGTTTGCTCTAGCATTTAACACTTAACACGAGAGACTCTAAGGCATGTGGGGGAGAGGGAAACTATCTCTGGTGAGAAAAGGAGGAAGGCTTCAGGTGGGCTCTGATGAAAGGCTGCTGGCATGGGGAAGCGAGAGGTGCCCCAACTAGGAGGGGGCATCCTGTGTGATAGGTTTGGGGAGCAGATATTACTTTCTGCGGTTGGTTCTGAGTTGGAAGTGGGGACCCAACTAGAGAAACTGACGGCCGTTGACCTAACCCTGACCATTCTGCTGACCTTTTGGACCAAGAGATTATATGGTGTCTTCCTGAACTGGTTGCCACAGAGATGGAAGGTCAGAATGCAACTATCATACGCGGTGTGGCCATGGTCCATGTTTATAATCCGGGTCCCTGGGAGGTAACCAGAGGAGCTAAGCCTCCTCTCATGGAGTTTACAGTCTAGTACAGAAAGCAGATGATGAATAATGGTTTAATCACGCCTTAGAAAATGCTAGAAACAAAACATTCCCGGGTGCAGAAGGAGATGCCTGGCAGTGGACCCGACATACATCTAGAGGCAGGGGGTCTCCCTGAGGAGCTACTTCAGCCTGGGTCCCAGATGTTAAGGAGAAGTCACTCAGAAGAACCAAAATGCTATTGCTGCTACTACTTGTGAGGTTTGTCGGTTGTATCTGTCAACAGTAGACTATATTCTCACAAAAGGAGTATTAGTTCCCTTCTCCATCTCGGATCAGAATCAAAGGGCGACTTTTGGTTTCTCACACCAGAGCCACAAAATGAGGAGGGCTCTCATTGTGAGGGCCTATTGTGTCTTAAAACAAAACAAAACCGAACCAGAAAGAACAGCGTTTAACATGAAAATAGAACCCTGACCCTCCTTGGACTAAATGTTGTTAATCAAGTTTAAATTTAGCTCCCACACAGACTCAAAAGAAAAGGAGACAGCCAGGCCCAGAGAGGAAAAACTTCCGAGCGCCTCAGAGGCAAGGAAAACAAGCGTCAAGTCTACAAGGGCGGCCTGTAAAAACAAATGGAGGCGCCTCCAGAAAGCTCATTAGCAATCTGCAGCCCCCGGGCTGCCTCCTGGGGGGGGGGGGCAGGGCCACCACGGAGCCTGGGCCCACCTGCACGCTCCTGATTGTGCCCAGGCGACACCCTGGGGGTGCCAGGACAGGCCAAGGGAGGGGTGCGCAGCCAGGAAACCCCACAGGCAGGTGGAGCAAAGCCAAGAGATGGTGTCCATCATCCAATAACCGACCCTGAGGGATGGCAAGATGTGGCCACCGAGGGCCATAAGGACTTCAAGAGAGGGCCAGGGCATTGCCTTCGCACTTTTGCTCCAGCTTAGTCAATCCCCAAGCTGTTCCCATTTCTCAGAACTCGAAGGACCTCTTACTGCCAACTGGTTGTGTGGCCTTTTACGTGAGGGGAGATGAATTTTAGTTTTTAAATAAATTATTATTTTTCTTTCTAAAAAGAGGCTACCTTGAAAGTCATACAGAACTTTAAATGGATTTGTATTTTCTTTGCTCAACCGCAGCTGCGTGCTGGGACCCACTGGGAAAACAGTGGGTACCTGTGGTTGACAACTAGTGGCACAGGCCTCCCTGTCTCAACCGCACCCCTGTGGACTCCCTATCCCCGTGGAACTCCCCCTCCCTGCAGGCTCCCCACCCCTGTGGGCTCCCATCCTTGTGGGCTCCTCATCCCCATGGACTCCTCATCCCTGTGGGCTCCTTCCAGGAAGGGCGGTGCTACAGGAATGCAAAGAGTCAAAAGTGGAAACAATGGGCATTTCTTGAGTACAAACTACCTACCATTCTTGGGTAAGAAAGGTACTGTTTATCAATCCTCTTTAATGGGATAGGAAACAGCTAACGTGGGAAGTTAAGTCACTTGCACCAGGTCCTACTATTGCAAGTGAGAGCAAGGACTTTTTCAAATACAGCACTCCCCGCCTCTCTCGGCTCCTACTTGTTAAATTAATTAAACAGCGAGGCCTTTAGACTGAAGCGGGTCAAATGCCTCAGCAGCCTATGTAAGCAAACCAAAACCTAAGCCCACAGACACCTGAAGTTAAGAATTGGAAACATAAGGACAACCGCTCCCAAATGGCCACCTCGACCTTTTCAAACAAGGTGAACGCTTAAGCATTTCCTTGCTTCGCTTTCTCCTCTGCTCCATTCAAGTCTCTCCCCTTGCTCCTGTCAGTGGAGTGTTTCTAAATACTTCCAGTTTGGCACCACCTGATTCCAGATGATTTGGGCTTAAATAAATTCTTAAAATGTGTAATATGCCTCAATTTATCTTTAATGTGCTCAAGTCTGTCCAGCCTCAAATGCTCCAGCTTTGGGGACGCCATAGGGGCTGGGTGACTACCTCTCATGCACCTTTGGGAAGGGGTCTTGCACCTTGCAGCTGGTGGGATTTTTGGTCCTTTATGTTCTAGATGCTAGGATGCAGCAGTGATGAGTGGTTGAAAGGGAATGGGGGTTCTTGCAGACAGAAGGTTCTGGACAGCTGTGTGAACAGGACATTGTAGGAACTTTGACTAACAAGGCACATTAAGTATTAAAACTATAAAGGGTTTGAAATGTAATTCACAATCCCAAAATATCTTTTATAGGCAAAAGAAGGAAGAATTAACATTGAGGTCATTATCCCCAAGTATTTTTTTTTAATGTATTTTTTTTATTGGTATTGAAGATTATTGAATCTTCTCACCCAGGGCACTCGTTTGCAAATGTGCTCAAAGTTCTCCAAATATTTCAGGGATCCCACTGGAAAATAATGGCCAATCTGAGAGGCCCAACTCAGGCCTGGGACCCATCATTGCTTTCACCAAAGGGGCTTCATGTTGGTCCATGCTGCACTGCCTTGATGGATTTTGTTTGAAGAAAGTTGCTCTGCCTTCAAAAAAAAAAAATTTTTTTTTGAGTTTAAAACCACTGTACTAAATAAATTTAATGCCTGACTGGTGATGGCCCCTCAAAAAATATTTGTTGGCCAAGGATAGACTGCTTGAACCACAAATTATATTCTAGACCAATCATATTTAATTCTTATTTAAAATAACAACATGAGATAATATTAGAAACAGTCATGTGTTTTCATAGAAGATAAAACCATGACATTATTAATTTGGTTCAAGGTAGAAGATTAGGGAAACCATGCTGCTGTTGCCTGACCCATATGTGGGGTTAATTAGATCTCTTCAGAGCCAGCAGGAGCGTATGAGCTGTCACCCTACCCAAAATGCTTACTCAACTCACATTTTCATCTTTGGAGTCGCTATTAGACTTTTAGATGTTTTTTTGTTTGTTTGGATTTTTTTTTTTTAATTGAAAACTAATGGTCCTTGTGGTTCCTTCTACTCTGATAGAATAGGGTCGTCCTCAGGCCTGTGGGAAGCCGTCTTTATCATGTAGGCGTCCTCTAGAAGCTTCCCACACTGCACACAGCAGCAGAGGTGGCTTTTGCAGACTCACCAGTTGACCCTGACATACAGGGCCCGAGAGATGCCCTGTTGGGGGAATATGGTGCTGATGAGTAAAGAACGATGAAGTGGGAGCACTTTTCTTTTTCAAATATTTTATTTATTTATTCATGAGAGGCACAGAGAGAGAGAGAGAGAGAGAGGCAGAGACACAGGCAGAGGGAGGAGCAGGCTCCATGCAGGAAGCCCCACGTGGGACTCAATCCTAGGACTCCAGGGTCACGCTCTGGGCACTAAACCGCTGGGCCACCAGTGCTGCTTGGGAGCACTTTTCTTATTCAGGAAGGAAATGGCAACAGCTGCGATTTACTGAACCCTTACTAAGAACTAAGCTCTCTAAATTCACCCCTGTGAAGTTGTTACCCCAACCACTTCACAACAGGAGACTGTGTCTTGGTTAAAATGTTTAAATGTCTCTCCAGTCCAATTAAAAAGAAAATCAAGCACTTTACTCTGGATCCAAGGCCCTGAGTAATCTGGTTCATCCTTCTCTCTGACCTGATTTTTCTCTTTCCACCCTCTCCTTTGCCTGCCCTTCTCCCATCTCCCTGGCCTTTGGCTGAAGACGCTTATTCTGGAGTTTGCTGTCCTGTTGCCCTTCCACCCTTCCCCCACATCTTTGCATGGCTGGCTTCTTCACCTCACGTGGGTCTCACTCAACCCCACCCAAGAGGCCTCACTTGTCCATCTAGTAAAGCAGCCTGCCCCTCCCTGCTTCCTGGGTCATTCTCCATCTCATGATCCTGTTTTATTTTTCTTTTAAGTTTTTCTCAGGAATCTCTGAAATTTGTTTGTTTATTTGTTTATATGTTTGTTTGGCTTCTCCACCGATGGCAAACTGTCTGTTCGATGGCAAACTGTCTGGTCTGTTCAAAATTTTATGCCCAAGACCTTCATTCATATTTGTTGAGTGAATAAATGGGCAGTTGAATGTTAGGTAGTTTATGCTAGATCCCACAGCTAGTGCAGGTTGAACCAGGCCATAAACCCAGGTTTGTCTGTCTCTATTCTTAGGATAGTAAACTCAGAGAAAGGGGATGCCAAGAGCGTTGGAATTCAAGACAGGATAATGCCAAGTGGCACAGCATTTCCTATTCCAGAATTCAGCTGGGGCCAGAACTACCTGGTCTAAAGTAGTTTTTCTTAAAGAGAGAGACCCAGCTCATTAGTATCAGAATCACCTGAGAAGTTATTAAAAGTGTGGTGTTTGGAGCCCCATCCTAGACCTTAGACTCTGGAGGTGCTAACCCAGAGGTCAGCATTTTTAACAAGGCTCTCAGATGTTTCTCATGGACTGTAAATTTTAAGAACCATGGACTTAAAAGAAATTTACTCCTGCCTGTACTACTTCACTTCTGTAGATAGCTGCCCACGTACATGGATATACATAACTCACATATGTTGGTTATATGACCTTGGCAACCACCTATTTCTCAGGACAACTCACTCTTTTGGAGCAGGAATGACTCTCAGCTAGGTTAGGAAGCTGAGCCTTTCATCTGTGAGGCAGTCTTCTCCTTCAGATTTCTCACCTTCTACTAGTAGAGGCAAATGGGTTTACCTCTCTTTTCAGCAGACCAGCATGGAACTGAGTCCTTTGTGACTGCGAACATGGCTAAGGAAAGAATAATTTCAATTCAGAGTCTTTAAAAGCCTAGGAGACCTCTTGGAAAAATTGTTATTTAAGATTCTCTTATTAGTCTTGAGAGCAGGTAGGAACCGATAAACCAAATTTGGCCTTTAAAAAAAAAAAAAAAAGGCTCCACACCCAATGTGTCACTTGAACTCAAGACTCTGAGATAAAAATCGGAAGCACTACCAACTGAGCCACCCAGTTGCCCCAATTTCTTACTTCCTAATAGACTAAAGGAAAAGTCTACAAACTCCATAAATAATGACTGTGTTTAAACCACCTAAAAAGAGCACCTTAAAGCTTGCTTTGATAATTTGATATTGAGATCCTTTTGCCCTAAACTTTCTAAGCTCTGGATGAGTTATCTCTTCTAATTTATTACTTTAACATGTCACTTATGAACACAAACGAAGCAAAGCCCTTTTGTCTGTGGAGAATCATAGCTACCAGATGGAATGATCTAAATAACAGAGCTTTTTCTATGCAGCTTGGTGCTTATTACAGAGATGGAAAATCTTATATCTGAATTCCTGTCAGTTGACCTTAATAACTTTTACTTTTCATGGAGTTGGAACATTGATTTTTGCTCAACTTGAAATCATGGGGAAAAAAGAAGTTTCACCTGAAACTTGGTGCAGAATTCTTTGTGCTTTGTAAATCACGAACATACAGCCAGGTTGGGGTAGTGTTTAGATAAAAAATCAGACAGGAAAAGTTTTACTTATTTTCATGTTTCAGAAAAAAGTTTATAGTGCTTTACCAACACCCTATGTGTTACAGATATCAGAATGCACTCCTGGACATTTGAGTGAATAAGAATATTTTAGAGCAGAAAATCAAAGAGAAATCTTAGATATCTTGTCTGAACATAGTGGATTTGTTTCAGGGGTTTGTTAGCAACTTTTTGGAGGAGTTTTCAAAAATGCAGTTCTGTGTGTTCTGCTATCAACTATATAGTTTTAAGATCTCTCTTGACTTGTCACTTTTTGGAAGAGATGATCTATGTCTGTCTGCCATGTCCCAGCCTCGATCCCTTCCTATGATCGTCTCCTGGTGATTCAGGACCAGCCTTTTAAAGATTTTAATTGTTTATTTGACAGAAAGAGAGAGACAGAGACAGAGAGAGAAAGAAATTGCAGGAGCATGGGATGGGGAGGGGCAGAGGGAGAAACAGATGTCCCGCTGAGCAGGGAGCCCAACTCTGGGGATTGAGCCAAAATCAAGAGTCAGACACTTAACAGACTGAGCCACCCAGGCGCCCAGGTCCAGCCTTTTAAGTGATGCATCCATTAGGCTATTTGGAGTTGCAAATACAGAAATTATTTCTGTTCTGCCCTTGTATTAGCTTAGGTCTCACACCGGCTTTCCACACAACAACAAAATGTCCTGCAGTGTTACCTGGAACTATGTGCTCCCTTATTTACGTCCAGAGTCAATGGTACATAAGTACATAAATGGTTTTTTTCCTTGTTTTTTTTTCACCTAATATCATGTCTTGGAGGTCATCCCAAATTTTATATCTAAAGCTGCCTCACTCTTTTTTTTTTAAATGACTGCACAGCACTCCAATGTATGGAGATACAGTAATTTATATAGGGAGTTCCGTAATGATGGACATTTAGACACTATTTTTTTGATATCATGACACTGCTACAATGAATATTCACAAAGTCATGCTGTTTAGCACAAAGGCAAATATATCTCTAGGATAAATTCCTAGAAGTACAATTGCTAAATGAAAGAGTATATGCATTTTATGTTTTCTTAATATTTCACTATGAAAAATTTCAAGCACATACTAAATTGGAAGATTACGACGCGTAGAGAATGGCATCCTTGAACCCACCCTCCACCATCAACAGTTATTAGCACATGTTCAACTTTGTTCCGTATCTACTGTTTTCTTTTAAAAATATAAACAAATCCAAAATTCTTTAATATCATCTAAAGTATTCACACTTCCCCAATTATATTACAATATTTTGTATAGCTGCTTAGTTCAAATCAGGAATCAAAAAAGGTCCACACACTCATTTGATTGATATGTCTTATAAGTTTCTCTTAGTCTATAAGTTCCCTCACTCTCCTTTTCTAGTTCTTTAAAGTTTTTATTAAGGAAACCAAGTTGTAGAATTGTGCCCCTGCTGTGTCTTTGACATATTCCTTTGTCTCTCCTGTAATAACAAAGCGGTAGTTAGAGCTAGAGGCTTGATTAGGTTTCACTTTTTGGTTTTGGTTTTGGGTTTTTGGCAGGGACATCCTATAGCTGGCACTCTGTACTTCCTACTAAATCACATCGGAAAGTACATACCTTTTTGGTTGCCTCTCTTTTTTGCAACATCATTATAATCAATCAGCTGATCCATAATTGATATTATTAGCCTAATCCATCTATTACAAACTGCTCACTAACTTTCTGCTTAATAATTTTAGCAGATTAGATTATAATTGTCTAAGTCCACTATTTCATTAAGACTTGCAAAATGATAGAACTCTAGTTCTACCATTCTTTCTGCATTTATTCATTGAAAATCTGTAAATCTTTATAGATTTATTTGGTTACTCTGAAGTAAGCAGTATAACTGTTTATGGAAAGCAATATAACTGTTTTATTCTTTCTCATCCTTTCCCAGTTATTAGAATAATGGATTAGTTCTCCAATATCATTAATAGTATTCTGAATATGTGCGCCCTTGGCACATAGACTGTGATCTACGTACTATTTTCCTCTTAAAGAATCTAGGGCTTGAGGAAATGTCTGATTCCAGGTGTGGGGCAAGAGGTACCAGATAAAACCAGGACATGTCATCCCAAAAAGCATGAAAGCTTTCTAAGACTACTGAACTTGTATCAAAGGGCCTTAAGAGCCAACTTGAAGGAAATCCTACTGGCTGAAGATGGAAACATTTGAATATTAAAAAAAGAATGATAATTGTAATGAATAGATATACAAAAATGTATTAAAATCAATGCTTTTATAAAGCTGCACTTAAACTCATGTGTTATCTTTGGAGGATGCATTTTTTTTTATTTTCATAAGCACATTACAGGCTTCCTAAATAGGACAATTATCAATAAAATCTCAGCAAAAGTCAAGCAAATAAATGGAATTTTATGGAGAGAGCAAAGCAATATGAAGATTAGCAGAATTTAAAGCTTTCCTAGCAGTCTAGGTGAAAATCTTTGACATGTGTTTGTTTTCTATTGTATGTGTCATGATTATAGCTCTTATAATTTATCATTTAACCAGAAGAGCGGACTCTATTCTTGAATGGCAGCTCTTAAAGTTACTGAAAAGAGAACATTCTTAGGCCCTTTTATTCTCCAATTCATTGAAGTCACTTTCATTGGTTGAGAAACCAATTTCATTGGTTGAGAAAACTCACCTGGCTTTCTTCTATAGCATATGGGTCAATTATAAATTTAAAAGCAGCTGAATAAAAACACTGAGATGAGATGGAGAAGTCCTTAAGCCAGGTGGACTCCTAGAAGCTATACAGCTTGGTAAAGTCAACTCAACCTCTTGGCTTCCATATGATGAGGAAGGAATTGGGGTAAATTGTCTCTCATGTCCCTTCCAAATTTTAGGATGTGTCGGTTCCATGATTTGTGCCTATGCAGGGTGAGATTGTAGAGAGAAAGCTTTGCCAGTTGTCTAGAAAGAAAATTATTTGAATCAACTATCCACCTTTTGGTGATGTCTGCCTTCTGCCAGGTAAGACTGGGTTTCAGGAACTTTTCTTTCTCTTCTCTACCCCCATTCCTTTACACAGCTGCTTCCTGCCCCCCTCAAGAAGTCACTAACTCCCTTTGTGTTCAAGTTTCTCCATCTGTGAAATGCAAGGCTGAGTGCCCATCAGCCTCCCAGGGGTATTCTGTGTCTGACTCCATTACAGAGCATTCACTATGCTGAGCATTATCTACAAGCTAAGTTTGGCATTTCCTTCCTTTCCTTTCTTGATCATAATTTGATCCTAACTTCCTTGGGAGCCTCTTGTCTTTACAATTTGTCAGTAGTTCTAATCCTGTTTTAACATAATTTAGAGCTATGGTGATGCTAATGATGTCATTGATAATGAGCTGGGGATTGCCAAGAGCCTTTTAAGAAGTGTGTTCTAATAGTGAAGAAAAGAGTCCAAAAGCAAAAACAAAACAAAACAAAAAACCCCACAGCAGTAGCATAGGAAAAAGGACTCATCTACATAAAATAATTTACACAAGACAGAGTCGCCAGATAAAATACAGGACACTCAGTTAAATCTGAATTTCAGACAAACATAGAATAAATTTTTAGTGTAAGTATGTATCGTGCAAGGGACACATCCCAAGTCCCTACTAAAAGGTTTTTTGTTGTTTATCTGAAATTCAAATTTAACTGGGTGTCCTGTATTTATATTTGTTAAATCTGGCAACCCTAACAAGCTTTCTGTTCAGCAACTTCTGTCGGAGATAAACTGAGGTTCCAGTGTGCAGCTGCGCTTTTTTTAGATCTTCCGATGTTAAACAGTGAAATACTCCAAAGTTGACGAGGGGAAGAGGTTGAAACTTCCCCCCTAGTTTTACTGTTAAAAAATATGTGGGAAAACAGTAGATACCATCACACTGAACTTTGAGTGTCCATGGATATTGGGTCCTAGGGAAAACAAAACAAAACAAGCAAACAAAAAACAACAGTTGGCATTTTGAGAGAAGTTGCAGTTCTTGTACTTTAGTAGAACCAGTGCAAAAATGTTCTGAAGGTCATAAAAATTGTAGTTTTTGAGAGATTCCGGAGACAATACTGACAACAATGAAAGGTTGCAGTATATTTCAGAAAGACTGGCTTTAAAGCACTTAGCGCCAAGATAAGGCTGCACAATAGTGGACACAGACTCTGTGGTCACTCTGTTGGGGACCGTGTAATAGTCACACAGCAAATATCACACGGCGGGTATTTGCTTGTACACATGCTCACTGATGTTCACATGCCCCTCAGAGCACCATCAGGGACATCTGTACCCTCAGGGTTGAACTATGAGAAATGCTCAATTCACTAATGAGTGTGACAATTAGAGAATCAGCTCCTTGCAAAAACACCAACGATTTTTCTCTACTGTTCTTCGCAAATAAAATGATCAGGGAAAAATGCAAAAAAAAAAAAAAAAAAAAAAAAGAAAGAAAAGAAAAAGAAACCCTGAGAAGTATGACTGTCATCCAATCTAGTGTAATTCAAATTCCATTGTCTAGTGCTGGTCTGTGAACTATTTGTCACCATTCGGCACCAGAAAAATTACAGAAATGAAGAGTTAGCATTTAGAAACCTTTATAGTATCCCTCAGAGAAATATCAAGTCTGTGGAATTTAGTAACAAAGAATCAGGGCTTGCATTTTGTGTATCTTTTTGTTATTGCTGGCTTCACTTGTCTAAAATTTGTTTTTGTTGTATTTCCCAACATACCAGTCATTAAAGGACTATCACATTGCAAAAAAATGAAAGCCATACTACTTTCTATGTCCTTTAAGACAATAAAGAGGGCACCTGGGTGGCTCATTGGGTTGAGCGTCGGCCTTTGACTCAGGTCATGATCCCAGAGTCCTGGGGTCGAGTCCCACATCAGGCTTCCTGCAAGGAGCCTGCTTCTCCCTCTGCCTGTGTCTCTGCCTCTTTCTCTGTATCTCTCATGAATAAATAAATACAATCTTTAGGGGGGAAAGAGACAAAAAAGAACTTCTACAATAGTGTAAATTAAAATCATTATATTCCTCAAATCAGACAATAGCTTAAATCAAAATCATATTCATCAATTCAGACTTTCAATAAATAGTTGATACCAACCAGTAACTTTGCTGGATGTTGCTGACTGAGACAGATACAGTCCTGGGGTTCCTGCTTCACAGAGTGCATTCTGGGACTGGACAGATAATAAAATCACAACAAAGTCGGTAGAAAAATACAAGGTGATGTGAGAACACACTGTAAAGGACTCCAAGCTGGTCAAAGATTCTGAGAAATATTCCCAGAGGAAATCACACACATTCTGTTAGGTGTAACTGGTCTGAAATTCAGAGAAGAGGTCTGAGCCAGAGCATTCAAATGGAACATTCATCTGGAGATGTTACTTTAGGATTTAGGAATGGATGAAATCGCCAACGTGGGAGATATTAAGCAAAAGGAGGGGAGAACTGAACCTTGCAGGTCTAATAGCTGAAGATGGATTTGCAAAGGATATGGAAATAAAGTAGCCAAAGAGGTGAAGAAGTGAGGAGTTTGTGGAGGGTCTGAAGCAAACCAAGAAGATTCAGAGAAGCAAGGACTGATAGGGAACATTAAATTCTGCCAAGAGAAGAAATAAGAACTGCAAGTATACATAGTGTTCACCAAAGTGAAAGCCATGGCTCTTGGCTGGGGAAGCTCCTGGAAGCTGGTGGTAGAGGTAGGCAGTTGTTTCAGAAGCTAAGTGGGAAGGGGAAGTAAGAAAAAAAAAAATAGAATGATGCTAAGCAACTTTTTCTAGAACTTTTACTGTGGATTAGAGGACAATGTAGGACTGTGTTTGGAGGGAAATATGGGTTAAAGGAAATTTTATCTTACTTTTAAGATAAGATAGCAAATATAAAGGCTGACTGAAGGGATGTTACAGGAAACAAATCTTAAGAGATAGAAGGAGGGCAGTAAGGGGCTAATCAATGGCAGTTTCCAAGGAGTTGAGAATTCCTGTCACTTACTACTCATCTCGTTTATAATTACATATACCTCTTCTCTGCTAGATTCTCACCTGCTTGAGGATAGAAACCATGTTTGTGTGGCTCATCACTGTCTGCTCAGTGCCTGGGCTATGGCTGGAACATCCAGATGCTCAGGAAATAATTGAAGAGAACCAGACACCAGTAGAGCGTGTGTGTCTTTGACACTTGGAGAGGCACTTCCTCCTCCCTGAAGAGAAGGCATGAAGGAAGATTGAGGGGGAAGGGAGAAATGTGAGGGATTTTTCCAACTGATACCTTTTATTTTCTCTCAAAATCAAAGAGTGGAAAAAAAAAGGAGGGGGGTAGAAGACTTGAAGAGAATGATGTCTTGCCACTGCTGTTATGGAAAATAAGACTGACAGAGAACCAATGACCAGTAGCAAATGGCAGTCTGTGATGTAGACATAACTAAGTTGTGTTCAATGTTCCTATATGGGACACACTGCTTCGGGTCAGAAGTATCAAGGAAGTCGTGAAGGAGAACAAACTTCTGGTTGACCCTGAAAAACATGTGTCAGAGAAGGGTCAGGGTTGTGAGATGGGAGGAGCAGGGTGGGGGGCAGAAGCTCAATGATGGCATTTGGCCTTTAGGAACCTACAGGAATAGTGGCTATATTGAGCTGAAGTTCCCTTTAGGTATTGAAGGAACGGGGGGCAAGGGGTGAGGGGTCAGGAAAGGCAGTGGAGAACACGAGCACCCTTGACCATTTTATAAAATGCTTATGTTGCCTTAATGAAAGTTTCCCAACTTCATGTTAAATTCTTCTTGTTTGTTTGAGAGCCATTGGCTTAGATGATGGTGATTTGATCTGTTAGCCATTAAGGAAGCCCCAAGAATGTCTTCCACAGTCTCCCATTTCTCTTTAATTTGGGCTTTCCTGTCAAATTTCACACCTTTCTTTATAGCCACCACGCTCGTACTGCTGGTATATGAGATGCTTCCGTAATTTATTGGCACTTCAGTTCCCATGACCATTTTATTTATTTATTTATTTATTTATTTATTTATTTATTTATATTTATTTATTTATTTATTTATTTATTTATTTATTTATTTATTTTTGTGATTTGATCCTCTACTGACCAATTTCTGACTAGACTACACATCACTGCCTCACCTCAACTCCTTTCACCGGTAACCCCAACTTCTAGACTACTTACCACTCTCTACCTTCAAATTTTAAATCTTGCCTCAATCCAGCATTTTGCCTTTTTCTGTGACTGCTGAGAACTGATGAAGAAAATTGCTCCTCTATAGAGGATGAGAACATTCACATTCACATTCACATTCACATCCAAATGCTGCTTGGAAATCTTCCCATCTTGACTCTCTCTGACTTCCCATGATATTTCTCATCCTCATTACTTTCATCTCCATCTTGCCATACTGCTGTTTTCCCTCAGAAAATAGTCATTACAATTTCAGTGAAAAAAGAAAGAGAAGATATAACATCTTCCCACCTTCCTTCAAGAAACTCCTCTTCCCTGCCTCTATCCCTGCCCTGCTCTACGTACAGTACACGCATGCACACAAGCACCACATGCCTGCAAAAGTATCCCCATCCCAACCATCTTTCCTTTCCCTCCTTTCTCTGTGGAAGATCTTTCTTCTCCTGCCTTCCCGGAGCCAATCCTTATGTTTGCTTTTTGATTCAATCATTACTGCCTATATCCATTTTCTATTTTTGCTGTTACAAATTACCAAAATCCAGGGCTCTAAAACAATACAAATGTATCCTCCTCATTTCTTAGGAAAAGGTTTGAAATAAAGTTCACTAGGCTCAAGTCAGTTTTCAGCAAGGCTGTTGTTTCCTTGGGGAGGCCCTGGGGAAGAATCCATTTCCTTGCCTATTTCAATGTCTAGAGACCTCCGCACCCCTTGGTTCCTGGCTCCTTCCTTGCCTCAGTGCAACCTCCCACTTCCATGGTCATGTCTCCCATTATTCATTTTGAGCCTCCTGCCTCTGTTTTATAAGGACGCTTGGGATTACAATGTGCCAATCCAGATAATCCAAGATCATCTTACTCTCAAAATCTCTAAGCACATTTGCAAAGTCCCTTCTTCATGTAAGGCAACACGTTCATAAATTCCAGGAGTTAGGACAGGACGTCTTTGTATTTTTCTGTCTATCCCACTATCTCTTCTAGAAATTTGCTTCATGGAGTCCTATCTGCTCTGCATCGTCGCTATTTCCCTCTCTGCTGGATCTATCCTCTCAGCTAGTTAACCTGCTTAAATCTCTTCTGTTTTACTTAAGTACCATCATTGACCCTCTTTTCTTTTTACTATGATGATCTAGTTGCATGATCTTAGTCCCTAATTATATCTACTGCTTATGAAAAAATGACCTCCAAGTTTTTAGCTTTCCAGTCTATCCAACTGCCTTCTGAGAATCTCCATCTGCATGGCCTCAAGGTATCTTAAACCCAGCATGTCCAAAACGGAATGCCAAAGCTGCTCTTCTCCTTCCCCTAATTCCTGGCTCGGTTACTGGTCTCTTAGTCAGCTAAATTGAGTGAGAGAATCATTTTTAAACTGTACTCTTCCCCCTGCATTTTATTGTCCACTGTGGTGGATATAATTGTGGATCTTTGCTTGCTCAATATCTATTCCAATCTCCTTTTACTGTTTCTTCCTGTACTAAAGAAGCTTGAAACCTAAACAATGACATTCCCCAGAAGCCCTTGAAGCTAGATCTGATGGTGATTCACATGCATTGTGTGAAGCTTGATTAAAAATTGAGTTTAGAAGGAAGAGAAGAAGGGCACTAGGCATACATTTTGCTGGTGCCCATTAAAACAGATAACATGATTCTTCTAGCAACCTCCAGAATCATCGTGTGATTTTTATACTCAGAGCAAGAGAAACAACTTCCTTGGCAGCCTAGTTCTGTTGTGACAATGAGAATTATTCCAGGAAGTTCAGGCTGGAATCTGATTCTTTAGTCCTTCTAAACATACTACAAACCATTTATACCCTGTTTAAAATACAGAACCTCCCCCCCCCCCCAAAAAAATCTCCTTTCTGCTTAAACCGGCCAAAGTGAATTTGTTTTCTACAACTGAACCCTGCCAGATATAGTTACAAAACAATGTGGATGTTTATTCCTAAATATATGTGAAATTGATTCATGCCTATCCATCGCCTTAGTTCAGGCCTCACGGTTTCCTGTCTGGGCTATTGTAATGACCTTCTAACTGGATGAACTAATCATATCTTCTCTTATGCTTTAACTGCTTCAAAGATACTTCCTTCATGGGGATTACACCCCAAGGTCTTTATTATGGTAGGCAAATTCTTCATATCCCAGTCCCTGCCGATCCATCCAGCCTCACTTCCTACCAAGCTGCCATGCTCATTTTATGTCCTCACCATCAGACTCCAAACACAACTCACTGGGTCGTGCCTGTGTGATCCCCCCTCTGTGCCCATCTTGCAGATACTTAAGTTGCCTTCAAGGTCCAGTTCCAATATTTCTTTCTTTCTTTCTTTCTTTCTTTCTTTCTTTCTTTCTTTCTTTCTTTCTTTCTTCTTTCTTTCTTTCTTCTTTCTTTCTTTCTTTTCTTTTTTCTTTCTTTCTTTCTTTCTTTCTTTTCTTTTTTCTTTCTTTCTTTCTTGTTCTTGTTCTTCTTTTTTTTTTTTTTTGTAAAACCTTGGCTCATTTTGACAGAGGTAGACCTCCTCTTCTGTGAACTACACTATTATTCATCTGCTTCCATCTGTCTTCTGAAGGCCTCGTTTAATCCTGGAACCATGTATATTCATCTTTGTATTCCTGCACCCATCCAGGGCCTCAGTCCACATGGGGGATACACCCTCAATAAAGGTTTGAGGAATGCAAAGATCAGTTACTGAAAAATGGAAGAAAACAGGAGAGCAGCAGTTCATTCACCACTATCAACAAATATTCATCAAGTGCCTCCTAAATTAGAGTTTAGAAATACGATGGTAAAAAGACATTCTTTCTTAGAACTTGCAGTCTAGGTGGGGAGACAGTTAAACAAATAAAATATTAAAAATAAATAGTGACAACTGGTAATAAGTATCCTACAAGAAGCAAACAAGGGGATAAATCGCTGAAAGCGAGATTATTTAAGGGCATTTCAGTTTAGGAGGGACCAGATTAAATCTGTATGCATCCATGGTTTAAAGGGAAACCTCACTAGAAATGAAATCCTTTGCAAGGTGTCTTGTATCCTCCCTGGGGCTGAATACTCTCAACGGTTGCCTTATTCTGCTGGCCTTGGGCTCACTAAGTCCTCATAGACTGGGATCCCTGGATGGCTCAGCAGTTTAGTGCCTGCCTTCAGCCCAGGGCGTGGTCCTGGAGTCCCGGGATCAAGTCCCACATCAGACTCTGCATGGAGCCTGCTTCTCTCTCTGTCTCTGTCTCTGCCTCTCTCTCTGTGTGTGTCTCTCATGAATAAATAAATAAAAATCTTAAAAAAAAAAAAAAAGTCCTCATAGACTATGTACTTTCTCCAGCTTGTCATCCCTTTTTTGGTAAACCCCTAACCTTTCTTTGGAAGCAAGTTTCCTCTCTGGTTCCCTCACGCTTGAATTTACTCATTCCAGAATAATGTCTTTGAGCTTCTGTAGGACAGGTCAGCATGGGGGCAAGTCAAGTCCTGACCTCTTTCAGATTTCCATGTCTGTGTAGATTATACATAAGCTTCTCAACTTCTAGTTGCTTACTGGATGTTGGCTAAGTGGCTTTCTCCCCTTCTCTCTCTCCCTTTTACACACACACACACATCTACCAAAGTTAAATATTAATTCTTAGAGTTTAAACCATAAACTTAAAAAAAAATAAACTTTTTGCTCAAAGGCTTATAATTTGCAAGACTGTCTCTCTCACAGTAAAGCTAGGATTTCCCATTGTTACCGAGCATCTCAACGTCCCAGGTATGTGCTTCATGCTGAGGATACAGAAACAAGCACCAAATAGTCCCTACTTTCAGATACTGAGTCTCATCTACTTCAGAAAGATCTTTTGCATGTCTAACCTTTTCTCTTCACCTCTACTCCCTTAAGAAGCTGTTCTTAAGCTTGTCTCATTTTCTTTTTAAAATGCTTTTTTATTTTAATTTTAAAGTCTGTTTCCCCACCTAAACTATAAGTTTTTTGAGGGAAAGGTTCCAGTTTTGCTCACCTTTTCTAAGCCTAACACAATACTCAGCAGATCAGAGATGTTCGATAGATATTTTTTTAAATCAGCATCTCTTTAGCTCAGAAAAGACCATTCAAAAGACAGTGAGTGACTTTCCAAACCCCTGTTAAATATTGAGACAAATATAAACCATCTCTTTTGCTGTTGGGATAAATGGATTTCTAAGAAGAGAAGCACAGTAATCACTTGCAATTGCAGTCTTCCTTTCAGAGTCCTTCCTTTTGTGTGTAAAAGAACTTTGTAAACAGTAAAGAGTGATCTCTATATAAATGACTATTATTATGTTATCCCTGAGACATAGCTGTGGGATCACTTGTGTCTTAAGTATCCCCCATTTCACAAACACAGATCCTGAGAGATACATTAGTGAATAACTTTTGGCCAAGCAGCCACTCAGACCAGAGCTTAATTCTTTTGATAGTAAGCAAGCATGTGAGAACTTAGTAATTTTTTTTTTTTGAGTTGCTAATGGCTTTCCTTAGGCTCCCTACCAAGGCCTAAAAGAACCCAAGGGGAGGGAGAAGTCAAGTGACTAAGGCTTGACTCCACTTCTGACTGGGTCTGGGTTAGCTCAAAGTCCCAAAGTCATGATACTTTTGGTGCCAGTCGTTGATCAAGTGAAATAATACATGCCACATCCTGCAGTCTGTGAGAACTCTGTGTGATGCCACTTCCATTTTGTCCGCAGGCCTTGTAGATCACTTGTGACAGTCACTGGGACTTCTCCTGGCTTTATAACACAAATTGGAAAGGATTAATTTATGAATGTTAAATGTATGCTAAATATATATTTAATAAGCTAAATATGTTTACAAATTCATATACTATATAAATACATATTTATAATATATATCATATGAGTTATGTTAAAGTAAAAAGATAAACTAAGTAGAATACAAATACGCCAAAGGGATGAGGAATTCCTCTATTCCATGTCTCTCAATAGTAGAAAAGGAACTGGGTCACCTGGATGGCTCAGCAGTTGAGGATCTGCCTTTGGCTCAGGGTGCGATCCTGGGGTCCTGGGATCGAGTTCTGCATTGGGCTCCCTGCAGGAAGCCTGCTTCTCCCTCTGCCTGTGTCTCTGCCTCTGTGTGTGTGTGTCTCATGAATAAATAAATAAAATCTTTGAAAAAAAAAAAAGGAACTGAGTATTTTTGTAGCTTCCTTCCTTTTCATCACTCCAAACATAAAATAAATATAGAGGTCTAAATGCATGGCTACCGAAGGTCATTAAAACCTGAATCAAATGCCTTGCAGTTACGTAGTCCCGCTCGACCAGTCCTCTCCTAAAAAGATCTGTGCGTTAACTTGATGACACTTGAGTGGTAGCTAAAGCCAGTTTTGAGCTGCACTTCAGTTCACATTACGATGCTTAATTATGGCTTAATAAGCGAACAACATCAAGTGAATCCTTTCTCAGAGATTTGAAAAATCCCAGACATCGGTCTCCCTAACCTAGTCCATCATGTCTCACCCCGCCAGCGATGTACAAAATCCCGACCTAACCCAGAATCTCTTCTCCACAGTCATCCGGGGAGAGACCCGGCGCAGAGGGTTTCTAAGCTGAAGCTTGGAGTGCATTTGGATAAAAACCCAAGGAGCATCTCCCCAGGGGTCTTTAAACCCCCTGCTGCCTGTTTGCCAATGTGGTCCCCTACAACCGGGTGCGTTTCCGAAGCTTTAGGAGCAGCCGCAGCTTCTCTGCGAGGCCGAGAGTCCCGCTGCCCGGCTACACTGCCCGGCTACACCACCCGGTTCGAGGGCGTCCTGAGGCAAGGCCTGTGTCCTCTGGGCCTGAGCTGAAAGCTTTATTTGTCTTCGGTTCTGCTGGGACCCCAGACACAGAGCTGCTTTGACAACCACCCACTCTCCGAGGGGGTCACCTGTTGCCTCACCCAGGTCACGGGAGGTCAGCTTCTCAACAGGAATTTGTAAAAAAGAGGCAGGCACGGGTCTGTCCATAAAAGGATCTCTTTGAGGGTGGTAGAAAAAAAGAAGAAGAAGAAGAAGAAGAAGAAGAAGAAAAGCAGGGCATTCTGTGTTCCCAGTTGGACCCTCTGGAACGAGGCCGCCTGAGAAGAGGCCCGTGAGCAGTGCTGACTGGAGGCCGGCCAGCAGAGGCAGCCCAGACCACTTTCACAGGACCTCTTGCTGCCACCGCTCACCCACGACAGCCCAGATTGCAGTCGGGGCGGCCACCTCCCGGCCCGGCCCCCCACCCCCAGCCCGGGAGGCTGCTGAGCAGCCCAGGGCTGTACTGGAGCAGCTGCC
The DNA here is from genome assembly GCF_003254725.2 of Canis lupus dingo. Classification (NCBI taxonomy): domain Eukaryota; kingdom Metazoa; phylum Chordata; class Mammalia; order Carnivora; family Canidae; genus Canis; species Canis lupus. Next base: position 64,421,520 of record NC_064243.1, read on the forward strand.
TCCTGATGGGATCAAGTAATTTAGGGTCAAGGACAGGAAGCCAGACTTACACAGAGGAGCAAGATGAAAAACTGACATTTGCTGATGACCTTGTGGAGCCTTGGCTCTTCTCTGCGGCCTCCCCTTGAACTGAAGAGGTCAAGGAATCCACCCGGAGCCTCTTCCCCAGCCGGCTCCCCTCAGCCCCGGGTACCTGCTGAGTGAGGATCCAGGCACATTTTGACACAAGCAGCAGGCCTGAGTGGCATGCCCGGACCTCAGCGGAGGAGGACACTGTGCCTCCCCCTGCCTTCTGGAGAGAGCTGGGCCCGGGCAGGGTGGTGGCAGGGTGGTGGGGATCAGGGGCCAGGGCCACCGGGGCGCCCCCCCCCCGGGGGGGCAGCTGTGTGAGGAGCCCCACAGTTGCTGCAGGCTCATTCCTAGAGAAGACAAGAGGCCGCCTTCTCCGCCCTCCTCCTCCTCCCCAGCATCAAAGGGACCCCGGAACAGAGGAGGGGGCTTTACAGCTCAATGGGACCCCAGGGCTTCCCTCCCCCTGCCCCACTAGAGAGCCGTGCACTTAAAAAGATCGAATTTGAGACAATCCACGAGTTCAGAAACCAAAAAAGTAAGAACAAGTGAAGTCAGAAAGAGCTTCGGGGCCAGATTTTCAGGCCAATCCACTCATCTTACTCTCAAGTAGCCAACCCTTCCCTCGCCTCTGAGAGTTGTCTGAAACGGGAAGATGTTCTCTACTTCTCTGCCTGAAATGTGATGTTTCCACTTTTATATTAGAAAAGAAAAGAAAATGTGACTACTTCTAGAGAAACCTGAACATGCCACAGGATTTCGTGCCTCAGTCTTTGGGCTCGTGCTCTGTTTCTGTCCCCACAGGGCATGGATGCTGCTATCTTGCCATCCTCCAGACCTGGTTCAAATCTCCCCTTCTCGGTGAAGCCTCTGCTGCCCCCAAATATTCCCTCTTCTCTATACTCTCTAATACTCTGTATGTACCACCACTACTTAGTTCTCATGCAGCTTTTTAGCTACTACCCGCGAAGCATGGATTTTAAGGCTCTTCTCCAAGCACTGCAGTGGGGAAACTTCACCAGCATCCTTAACCCATTGCTCCTGTGGCCAAGCCCAGGCATCTGTGAGGTGGCTGGAGGACACTGAGGCTACCAACCCCATGGGCGGGAGCTCCCAGTCTTGGCTCCGTTTGGTCTATACTCTAACAAGCCCATGAGTGGCTCTAAACAGCCCAGCTCCAAGCAGCCAAGAGGCAGCACGATTAAAGGCAAATCTACTCACTATCATGGGGAGGGTAGATTTGGGACCATGGCTCCCAGAAGCAAACCTACCCAAGAAGATCCAGGAGGAAAACAAAGGAACCCCAGCATCATCCACAACACAGCCCCTTGTGGCACCAAGTCTTTATTAGATTTGGTGTGTGTTCTTTCAGAATCTGCACATGTTTTATTGTTGTCTGTTCAAGCCTGAAGCAGTCTTGTCTCTCTCGGCTCGCTCGCTCATCAGAGGCTGATGGATGCCAGTTACTGTTTAGCTGCTGGTAGGATGCTATTTGAATGAACCACATCTGAAGGCACTGGTGCTGGTAAAGCATCTTTTTAGTTGAATAATGTAAGACAGCACATTTGGGGAGGTGGAAGTCATGCAGTGGTAGTTCAGAAGGAAGACAAAGAGGAAACAGACCACTGACTCTGGTGGGAACCAGGGTGGTATGTGGCATCCCTCACATAGAGACAAAGATCCCAGTAAATTACCACAATGCCAAACAGAGGGCCCTGACAGACATAATGGAACCTCGTCCCTCCTTTGTCCAACATCTGAGAGGAAAATCAGAGGATGTGCTTGCGTCGTGCCCGGCCAAGAGAATGAAAAGACATGTTTAGTCTCTCGTTAAATGCATTTGAAAAACTCCTCAGGTGAAGGCAAAGAGGTCACACCCGTCCACAGTGCTGCAGCTACTACCTCCAGCTGTGGAGTCTTTCCCCTCCAGACTTCTTTACCTCCCACTGCACTCTCACTGGCTAATTCATCCAACCCCTGAAAGGCCACCCGCAAGTCTCCAAGCTGCTTGTACCTCTTCCTTCTTTAAGTTCCAATTTCTTTTCAGCAGGCCTATCTCCAGCGCCAGGAGCCTCCAGGTGCTCTGGAGCCTGCCAACTCCCCTTGGGGATGGTTGCTGCAGGGACGCGTTCCACCCCCCCTTTCACCCACAACCCACATAGTTGCATGACACCACCCGGGGAAGGGAGCACTCTCCATGCATGGTTTTGTGCAAACTTCCTTACCAGTTGCTCTTCGTCTTAATCAAGAAAGAGGGAAGGCAGGGTCGGGTACATCTGGACTTGTCTGTGCTGCAAGCTCCCAGATATTTTACGAAACCACACTGCAGGAACCAAGGGACCTTTTAGGCTATTGGATAAATTGTGAGGATCTCCTGAGCTTGTTCTCAGCCCCAATTCCCTCTTCTTCTCCCGGAGATACCTATCTCCCTGAGCTGTCTCAGGTTCAGGCTGAACTGGAGGTCAGGCTAAAGAGAGATAAGGAATCGCCAAAGGTCACTTAAACGGAACTCACACAAGGGGCTTAAAATCTGCTGAAGAAAACAGTATTCTTTCCAATGTACAAATGAAAAGGTTTTGAGGGATCCCTGGGTGGCGCAGTGGTTTGGCACCTGCCTTTGGCCCGGGGCATGATCCTGGAGACCCAGGATTGAATCCCATGTTGGGCTCCCGGTGCATGGAGCCCGCTTCTCCCTCTGCCTATGTCTCTGCCTCTTTCTCTCTCTCTCTGTGTGTGACTATCATAAATAAAAATTAAAAAAAAAAAAAAAAAAGAAAAAAAAAAAAAAAAAAAAAAAAAAGAAAAGGTTTGAAAATGTTTTATGAATGAAAGGAGGTTAATGTCTTGTAATGATGAGAAACGGCCTTTGGAAAAATTCAAGTCATGGCTTTGAAATATATACATTGGACTTATGATATCCCATTGGCTCTCCGTAGGAGGTACAGTATGCATAAAGAGCCAAATGGATGCAGGGCTTCCCTCAAATGCTGGAAGTGGAAAAGTACAGAATATTTTTCAAAATAGAGCTTTGTGTTATGGAACTCTGGGGTGGTCTTCCTCAAAGCAGCCCTGAAAAGGCTCAAGATGACTTTAGGACATAGTAAAACCTAAAACAAAGGAAACCAAATAAAATCTGCAGAATCATTACATGGTAAGAAGCCAATTTCAGGCTGGGAATTTAAGAGCTGTGACCTCTGGCCATCTGTCATGCCATCCTCTGCCCTTGAGACCCCGAGTCTTGTCCTCATATAACATTGCATCTCTGACGTGCCTTGGTGACACTCATTCTTTCATTTTTGTATTCCATTTTTTTCAAAAAATGTTTGAGTGCCCACCACTTCAGCGTCCTGTACTAGGTATCGTTGGATTTACACGCAATTTCTCATGTATTCCTTACGATCCCACCCAAACGAGGGAGGTACTGTTGTTGTTCCAGCCTGCAGGGGAAAAAACAGATTTCGATGGGCCAACCTTCCCAAGGATACAAATCTATTAAAGCGATTTGTCTGGGATACAAATCCAGGTGCTCTGACCCCAGAGCCCAGGTTTTAACCACCACATATTGAACAGCAGCCCTCAGGAACTTAGAGTCTAGGGGAGGAGACAAAGCCGTGTGCACTCCACGGCATTGTGCTGTGCCAGGGGAGCTTGTGATTCAAGGAAGCTGGCGAGGAGGATGACATCACCAAGAGCTGAAGTAACTGTAGGTAGCTTGGGTGGGAGGTGGGATTTGGGCTCTGCCTTGAAGGATGGGTGAGATTTTACAACTGTATTGCTATCATACCACAAACCTAAATAAAACAGAATGACCTGTGCCTGCCCTGCTCTTTCTTATGACTCAATCATGGAGTGATTTTTCAGCTGCCTTCACCAAGTCTTTGGCTAAAACACTTGAAAAGACTCCTGAACTCATTTTATCCTCTCTTCCTATGATTGCCAAATCGGTTCAAGGCCTGGTTAACACTTACCTGGAATACCTCTGCATTAGAATTTTCCTTTCCTCTGTTGCAGTGCTCCTCACTGCTAGGGCGGGAGGACATGACCTTCCTACTCCAAGCTGGTCCAAGGACCAGAAGAGGGCCTGTCAAGGCCAATAGGAAGGTCATGAGATGTGCCAGGCATGTAGGTCACGAGGACATACTATGACCCATCACATGATCTTTGTCTGGGTAAGTGATGGAAATAAGAGCAGCAGGCTGGGTTACTGACCCTCAAGCCATCATTTGGGGCCTGAGAGGTACTCAGAGCAGACAAAGACTCAGTTTGCATCTCCCTATGATTTCACTATTGTTGGGAACCACGGCCTGGACACACAGTGAAACAATACTGCGAGGTCTGCAGAGGCTGAACGAGTGCCATGCGTTAGACCGGGCATTGCGATCCTGAAGAGAGAGGTACCACTCATAACAGAGGTGGCCCATTCCCAGAAATTCAGGTTTGAGCAAGAAGCTGAAAATGATCAGTTTTATTTTTTTTTAATATTTTATTTATTTATTCATGAGAGAGAGGTAGAGACACAGGCAGAGGGAGAAGCAGGCTCCCTGCGGAGAGCCCGATGCAGGGCTGGATTCAGGGACCCCGGGGTCATACCCTGAACTGAAGGCAGAGGCTCAACTGCTGAGCCACCCGGGGTCTGAAAATGATCAGGATTTAAACAGGTGGAGAGAAGTACAAAAGGCATTTCAAGGGAGAGAATAACATACTTATTCTAGCATTTCTCAAAGTGATATCAGTAGATAAGTCATTAAAAGAGCGGTAGGAGATTTTCTTAAGATTTTATGTGTTCATTTGAGAGACAGAGAGAGCATGAGCGGGTGGAGGGTAGAGGGAGAGGGAGAAGACTCCCCACTGAGTGCAGAGGCCAATGTAGGGCTCGATCCCAAGACCCTGAGACCATGACCTAAGCCAAAGGCAGACACATGACCAATTGAGTCACCCAGGCACCCTCAAAAGATGTAGGAATTTAAATGTTCAAGGGACTAAACACAAAAGTAAACGGATATCTTCCCCACAGGACCTCTTAGGAATACTAACTGGTGATGTGTCCTGCGAGGGAAAAATATAACATGCAAGCGTCTGCATCTTGGAAACTAGTGCTAAACAAAATGCTTTGTTTCTTTCATATATATAATATATGATGTCTGAACCTATATAATATATATGTGATAATAGTAAGGAAGGGACTGCTGTGGGCTGCAAGCTTGTCCTCCCAGATGTCATGTGTTTAAACCCTAAAACTTCAGATGTTAAAATCACCTCGGGATGAGATGGTGTCTGGAAGTGGGGTCTATGGGAGGTAATGAGTTCATAAGGGTGGAGCCCTCAAGATGAGATTAAGGGCTCATCTTTCTACAAGGAGCCCTGAGAGAGCTTGCTTTCCCCCTTTCTCTGCTCTCTGCCATGTAAGGACCGGGCAGGATGATGGCCATCTGGAAACGAGTAGGAGGGCCCTTCACAGAGCTCAGCCATGTGGGCACCCTCCTCCTAGTCTTGCCAGCCTCCAGAGCTGTAGGAGGTAACTTTCTATTGTCTCAGCCACCCAACCCATGGTATCTTGTTGCAGCAGCTGGCCCGGCTGAGACAGGAACTGAACCAGGATTCGAGTCTGGGGAGGGCTAGCTCCAAAACACACATTCATTTACGCAGTACTGTATTTTTCAGTGAGAATGGTGAAGGGATTTTGAAAACAAAGAAATGCAGCATCAGTAAAGGAGGAAGCGAGAGACTGAAGTGTGGACACCTGGGCTGAGGAACTGGAAGTGTGACGGAGAAGCTCACACCTAGCTCAATAGCACCAGCTTTATGTCTATTTTATCTTTTTTTTTTTTTTTTTTTTTTTTTGGCTATTTTATCTTTTACCAAAGTTTTTAAGATTGTGTCAGCTGCTGTCTCTGAGGCTCTTCTTCTCTTCTGATGCAAGTTTCACACCTTCTCTGCAACTGTTCAGCTAACCCCAGGCTTGCGGGTTGGTGCTTTTTCCTTCTGTTATTATGTCCCCTTCAGATGGTTTGTCTTGCTCTAACTGTAAGCATCCTCACGTTCACACCCCTACGCATCATGCGTTTGCTCCTTATTGTTTCGTTCTCTGGAGACAGAGTCAACAATCTAATTGGAGATGTTAGTCACTGAGCTCAGAACTCGTGGCTTCTAGCCCGGTAGGTTATAATTTTGGATGCACATATGAATCACCCAAGAGCCTTTTTTAAAAAATGCAGATTCCTAGTTCCTACCCCAGACCTCCTATGTGAATCTCTAGAGATGGAATCCAGATACTCCTATTTTTAAAAGTTGCCCAGGTAAACCCATGCAACTACCCTGGCACTGGCCCAGGGCCTGCTGCTAGGAGCCATCGCTCTAGCTTCTGAGTCACTTTCCTATTATTTAGACTTTGCTGTTTTCTGGGCTTTGAGCTCAAAGCAGAATAATCCTTGACCACAGATATTTTGTTGCTGTATCTCTTTGCTTACACAGTCACCTCCCATGGCTTGGGAACACTGTGGAAAATTATCTTAGCTTGACCCTGTAGTTACAGCAATTTTAAAATCATATCATAATTATATCTCATCTGTCTCCTACACTTCCCTTGTCTGGAGCCCAAATATCTTGTCATTGCTCATGACAAGACATAAACTGCTCATGTCTTGAGTTAATCCAGAAAGAGGCACTCTTCTGTACTGGTCGACTCTTGCATTCATTTAAAACCAAAGTCAGTTATCTCTGCCTTTATTCATTTGGTCTTAACCATCTTTCTCATATTCCAAATTCACATGCTTGACTCTACAAGTCGTCATGACATGGCCCACTCTTTGTCACTAAGTTCATCTTTGTCTTCATCTGGGCTATATATGGCTCCTACCCCCATTACCAAGGATACAGACTAGAGGCCTACCGGGTATGGGTCTAATAGCAAACGTTGAGATAGTGGGAATCTGGTAGGTGAGGATGGGAAGCAGAATGGCTACATGATCCTGGGGGAGCCCAGGTCTTTTCATTACTTTCCAGTGAGAGTTCTTATTTCACGCAAATGATGCTTTGGGGGTGAGGGGTGGGGTCCTTCTTTGAGATCTCTAGCGTGAGGGTAAAGGCCTGGAGTTATTTCTTAGGGATGAAAGGGGGCTAAACTGGAGCCTTGGAAGCTTCACTGTGTTTGACGTTCCTGGGAAAAGGAGCCTGGACTAAATTTTGTCATTTCTGGGCCTGTAAGAAGGATCTATGAAACACTAGAACAAGGAGATCTATGAAACATTAGAACAGTGAGAGAACTGGCATTGTGAGGGAGAGGCCCAGCGCTCTGATAGAACACAGCAATCTAGGTGAAAGTTTAGAGGCCAGTGGCATGTGTAGAAAAACTAAATTCCAATTCCCTATGCACATGATACGAGATGAGTTTAGTGTTTGTGTAGCTACTGTGTTTCGAGGGAGTATAGTGGGAAAGACCAGGTCTGGGAGAAGCAAGAAAAGGAAACAGTCTGCAGAACATGCTAGGAAGATCCAGGAAGACCCCAAGGACTTTAAGGGTCTTCGGTTTTTGAAGTACTGTCTAGTCAGTGCTTAGTACATGTGGAAACAATGGTTGATTAGACTTTGCTCAGTTACCCTACTACTAATTTCCAGTCAAGAATTTCTCTTTCAGGGACGCCTGGGTGGCTCAGCAGTTGAACGTCTGCCTTCAGCTCAGGGAGAGATCCCAGACTCCTGGGATTGAGTCCCATATTCGGCTCCTCACAGGGAGCCTGCTTCTCCCTCTGCCTGTGTCTCTCCCTCTCTCTGTGTCTCTCATGAATTAAAAAAAAAAAAAAAAAAAATTAAAAAAAATAAGTTAAAAGAAAAGAATTTCTCTTTCAATAGTTTTTTTTAGTTTATTTTTAAATTTTATTCTTACATTTTTTTTTCAATTTAAGTTCAATTTGCCAACACATAGTATATCACCCAGTGCTCATCCCATCCAGTGCCCTCCTCAGTGCCCACCTCCTCTTTTGCTACTTTTTTTTTTTGCTTCCCAGAGTTAGGAGCCTCTCATGATTTGTCTCACCCTCCAATTTTTCCCACTCAGTTCCCCTGCCTTTTTTAAGTTATAGGAGAACTGTACACAAGACTTTTTGGAAAAAAAAAAAAAAGACTTTTTGGGTGTGAAATCCATAGTACACTTGCATTTCCATATTTGCATTTTGTATATTATCCTTTTATGGAAACTCTTTGTGACCACTCCATTACAGATGTCATTTCACCTACATTTTCACTTCTCCTGGAATTATTTTTTCCACTTTCCTTGATTTAATACTAATTTCAATGTACAAGACTTGCAGTGTCATCAACCAAAGGAATATTAATAAGAAACGATGTCATTTACCTGGTAATGCAAAATGACTACCATGTGCCAGATCAGTGTTTATATACAAATAAAATATCTTTAAAAATATATTCCAAAACTCCCACCTCCAAACTCAGGACCAGACCAGAAATGATTCTTGGTTTCAGCACATCAGTGCTCCTAAGATCAAATAAAATGTGGCTGAAAATTGAAAAATTAAACATCTAAAATGAAAATGTTTCCCTTTTCCCTTTTAAGAAAATACTTTGTTTAATTCATTCAAATGGAACAGGGAATTTCTATCCTCAACCACCACAATGCTCCTAATTTGTTAAAGATGTTTCTTCTTATGATGGGGAATCATCAGATGCAAGAATGTCAAAGCTAACCTAGGGTTTATTACAAAAATAAAAATTGCCCAATGACCTCCCCACTTCCTCTCCTTTTGGTTTCTTTATGAATGAATTCTTTAGAGAGGAACATTGCAAAGATGCTCTCAGATCTCTTGATAATATGGAACCAAACCACAGAATTAAAGTGTTTTCTAGTCCATAATCATTTTCCTCTTGATACCTTAAAACTTTAGATCAAACCAGCGAATCTTTTGCATTCATTTAATAAGGGATGTAAGAGTCTTAACAGTTTACAATTTACTAGCAGGAATTCGTTTTTACAAAAGACCTTTATTTTAAAACTATGGCAAAAGTTAGTCATTTTCAATTAGGGAAAAAAAAGTAGATTGAACACAGCTTTAAACACACTCAGCAACTTGAGCAACTCAGTTGTTTGAAAACCATGTAAATCCACGTGGCTGAAGATGAAACGTTTCTGGGATACTCACACTGGTCAAGTCACTGTTACCATGATCACAGACACGATTTCTGAGGAGAAATTTCTATGGGCATGAATTTCATGACATCCAGCAACAACCACTCAACCCTCACCTGCTGTTAACTTTGAGTGGATGTTCGTAACTATGCATCAGTAATAAGGAACTCTCAGCCTTCAATAATTATAGCAAATGTCTTGCTCAACCACTCATTCAGTATAATAATTATTATTTAATTAAATAATTAATAGATTAAATAATTAATAAATACATAATAGATTAAATAATTAAATCATCTCATTAACTGGTATAATCAATGCGTGATTCTCCTACAGTTGGTGGACAGTTCGGTGACTATTGGTTCAGTTACATTCAGCATCTGAGAATATCAAATAAAATTGTTCTGTTTTGGTAGAGCTCATGTGAAAAATAGAACATGAAGAGAGGATACACTATATCCACATTATTAAGGAATCTAAGCATCATTAAGGCAAACCTCTTTTGGTTGATTCTTCTGGGCCCACAGTAATCTTTAGGTTGAAGGGATTACCATTGGCTTTATTTTCTTATGGAAGCTCTTCAGTGTCGACACAGAATTGTGCCCATTTGTTTCTGGAACTACAGTCCGGTGCTTTCTGGGGGACTCTCTCTAGCACGGTGCTCTTCCCTTTTCCTGTGGCCTTCAACAATCTTATCCTCTTCTCATTACATTTTCATGAGATAAGCACGTTAAGTATGTGACAGGATACTCTCCCCCAGCATGCTAATAGTTGAGAGCAATGAAAGACGTTACACATCGATTTTTTAAAAAAATTTATTTGACCCAGAGAGAGAGAGTAGTAGTGGAAGCACACAGAGGGAGAGACAGAAGCAGACTCCCCACTGAGCAAGGAGCCTGAGGATATGGGCCTTGATCCCAGGACCCCGGGATCATGACCTGAGCAGAAGGCAGACGCATAACTGATTAAGTCATCCAGGTGCCCCCAAATTATTTCTTTAAAAAGCTAAAATTCAGTTCCACTAGGTTAGTAAGAACATGCAACATGCCCACCACTAATGTAGATGCTGAGGAAAATGGAGAAGGCAGGCTCCTGTCCTCCAGGAGTTCATCAAGTAGAAGTGAAGATTCCTATACAGTGGTGTGAGGAATAGCAAAAGAGTTATGGGCCCCCTGTTTTATGACGAGACCACAGGGAGTGTTGGTTATTCCACCTGGCAAGGACAGTAAGAGGATTTGGATACACAAAGGAGAAGACATCTCCTAGCATCTCAGAATGTAAAAGAAGGTCACCAAATCCAGAGGTTTTTATGGACCTAGTCTCATAGAACCAAAAAGTTAAAAGAGAGAGAGAGAGAGATGTCAGGCTGTCCGTTTCTATTTTGTTTTTTATTTCTAAAACAAATAACCGGATAATAAGTGGGTAAGCTTTGTTGCCACCATGTGCTTTCATGCATGATCTTTTGCTATATAACAAAACTTAATGGCTCACAGCAAAAGCAGTTTGTTATTTCCCCCGGTTTTCTAGTTTGGCAGAGAATGCATGCTTCACACGGTGTCAGCTGGGATGACTGGAAAATCGAAAGGGGCCTCACTCACAGGTCAGCTTGGCGATTATCTGGGGCTGCCAGCCTAGGACACAACTTCCTCCACATGGCAATTTGGGCTTCCTCACTAGATGGCAGCTGGGCAACTAGCCTGTGAGATGAGAGTACAAGCTACAGATCTCTTAAATCCCAGCCTCTAAAGTTAAAAAGTATCAGTTTTGCTCTGTGCTGTTCCTGAATACAGGTCACAGGGCCAGACCAGATGCAAGGGGAGAAAAAATAGATTCCACCTTGCAATGGGACAGTGACAAAGTCACATTGCCAAAGATCATGTGGGATGGGCAGTACTGTTGTGACCGTGTTTGGAAATACTATCTACCACCCTCATTTAGACAGGACACTTTAAAAGTGATGTATTTAGAAGGTCATAATCTCAGACTACAGGGTAATCATTTAAATTGAATAAATCTAGCTGAATGAAAAACACTATATGGGTTATATTTTGTGGTCACTAAATACCAGAGATAACTTTATTAAGGACTACCACAGGTTCAAAAACCAGCCAAGACTTAGAGACCAATTCTTTAATGACTTAATGACTCACAAGAAATGCATCTTAACAACCCAGTGAACACTTACACAGGCATAAAACCAATCAAAATTTTCATGAATGTTGTACTTCAAGTAATTTCTTTTCTACTTTTTTTTTTTTTAATTTATTCATGAGAGATGCAGAGAGAGAGAGAAAGAGAGAGAGAGGCAGAGACACAGGCAGAGAGAGAAGCAGGCTTCATGCTGGAAGCCTGATGTGGGACTCAATCCCCAGACTCCAGGACCACGCCTGGGCCGAAGGCAGGAGCTAAATCACTGAGCCATCCAGGGATTCCCTCTCTTATACTTTTTACATTTCATTAAAAATAATGATGTTAATGTTCCATTACATTAATCTCATGATTTAATAATTGGGAAATAACCACAGTCTGAATAAAAATTTTTGTTTTTGTTTAAGATTTTACTTATTTATTCATGAGAGATACAGAGGAGAGAGGCAGAGACATAGGCAGAGGAAGAACCTGGCTCCCTGTGGAGAGCCTGAGGCAGGACTTGATCCCAGGACCCCGGGGTCATGACCTGAGCCAAAGGCAGATGCTTGACTACTGAGCCACTCAGATGCCCCTGCAAAAAAAAAAAAAACAGTTCTAAACCATTCCCTCCATATTGTCTCTACTGAGCACTTTGAGTAGTAATGATAGAACTGTCTACCAAGGCAGGCTTTATTACCTTCAGTAGTTCTTATTGTTAGAAAATCATCCTTTTATTTTACTTTTTCAAAAAATTTATTTATTTTTTTAGTGATCTCTACACCCAACATGAGCCGGCCAGAAGCTTCCATCCTTTAAATTTGGGTGAAATTTGCTTCCTTGTGGCTTTTGCGTATTCTTCTTTGGGCCCAAGTTTAATTTTTCTTCCATCTGAGAGATCGCTCTTCCAGTATTAGGGAACAGCTATCATAACCCTGAAGTCAACTTGTCTTGTTACTCTCCTTCCTTTATTTCATCTTCAGAGAACAGCCTACTCTTCTTTTTTTTTTTTTTTTGAAAATATTATGATTTTATAAAACATAATTTTTTCAGTGGCTCATCAGTCTTTTTCTTTCTTTCTTTCTTTTTTCATCAGTCTTATATAACACCCAGTGCTCCTTCCATCACGTGCCCTCCTTAATGCCCATCACCCAGTTACCCCATCCTCCCACCCCTCTCCCCTCTAGCACCCCTCTGTTTGTTTCCTCTGATTAAGAGTCTCTTATGGTTTGAGACAACAGCCTTCTAAGTTCCATAGGGACGTGGATAAGAGAGTGAGCTCTGAGGTCAATCTGCCTGGATCTAAATCCCGGCTCCAACTTTTATGAGTTGTGTGGCTTTGTGTAAAGGTACTAGACTAGAGGATAATTATAATGCCTAGATCATAAGTGACTATGAAGATTAAATAAGAGAATGTAGTAAAATGCTTAGTATAATACATAGAGAGCATTAACGTTTACAAATGATTAGATACTGTTTTCATACTTATCGCTGTTTAGTTTGTCCATACTCCATTTAAGATGTGGTACTCAAAACAGATTACCATATTCTGTGTGTTATGATCTTGTTAGATTCAGATTCCTGCTAAAAATCTGTAAAATAATGTTGTTATATTCTAATCCTGTCATCCAGGGAATAACAAAACTTTTCACCTCCCAGTCATCTGTAGAAAAAATTAGGCTATCTTCTGCACCTCATGCTGGTATTTATCATGGATAAACATGTAATAGGAACAGGATCCAGCCAGAGCCCCCACAACATGGCACCAGAAACACTTATTGAGATACCAAATGGCAAGTCAGGATTCTCTGTATCTAATATTTTGACTCTGTACCCCCCCCCCTCTCATTTTACAGGCTCTAATGAAAGATGTCATATGGATATTCTAGAGCCCAATTATTCTACATCTCCCACATTTCCCTGAAATAACATTTTGGTTATAAGCCCACCAACAAAAGAAATGGAAGCATCTATGTTACAGTCAGAAGATGTGGTTCTGTCTCCTGATTGTGAAATTTTGGGCAAAATCCAATGCAGTTTCATGGACCAGTGACTGCTCATTGATCACCTGCTGTGCATGTAAATGCCAACTTGATACTTCCACCTTTGTGTTTAATAGGTATCTCAATATTTATGTCTCTGTATTTGTTAGGTTAATTCTATCTCTGTATTACTTAGATTAATTCTAAAAGGAGGAAGAAGAAGGAGAAAGGAGAAATAAAAAGAAACCCAAAACATCAGCAGCTTAATACCACTGAGTATGTCTGGCTTATGTAACTAACGCATGTGTTCCTGGATTGTTGGGGAGCTTTCTTCCATGTGGTGATTCAAGGAACCAGGATCACTTCTGCTGGTGGTCGCCGTTTACTAGGGCCTCAGTGTCTTCTGCATCCAGCCAAGGAAATAGCAAGAGAGCACACAGAAGGCATATTTATTCCTTAAAAGCCTTGCCATCAATTCTACTCACATTGTACTGGGAAGACTGGCCATGTGGCTGTACTGAGGTGCAATGGGGATGGTGAAGGGTGGCCTCTGACTGGGCAGCTGCTTCCCTGATACAACTCTCTGAAAGGAGTACAGTCCCCACAGGACTCCTTCACCTCCTGTTACTCTCTGACCTTATCTCCTAACCTCTCCCCCAAGCTCCCCGGCTTCCCTTCCATTCCTTACACTTCCCTGCTGCCACGTTAGGGCTTTGCCTTGACTTTTCTCTCTGTCCAGAATCTCACTCCCTCACTTCTTTGACATGTCTACTCAAATGGCATCTCATCCCCGGGGCCTTCTCCGACACCTCCATTTAAATGGCACCACCCACCATTCTCTATGTCCAAGTCCTAATTTATTAACTTATTCCCCCCTTTTATGTATTTTTGTATACAAAAGAGTAAATGTATTTCATAAATCTTTCCACACTAGAATTGTTTTCAAAAAAGTGAACTTCTTTGTTAACATTTCCAACACAAATTGTTTCATCTCCTGACCAGGATGGATGCCAATTTTGCATTTTGTGGGGGTTTTTTTTTTTGTTCTGTTTTGTTTAAATTTTTCTTAAAGACCCAATTTATTTATTCATGAGAGACACAGAGAGACACAGACAGAGACATAGGTAGAGGGAGGCAGGCTCCTTGTGTGGAGCCTGACACAGGACTCGATCCCAGGACTCCAGGATCATGACTGGAACCAGAGACAGATGCTCAACCACTGAGCCACCCAGGTGCTCCAATTTTGAATTTTGGATGAAAGACTTCAAACATGTACCAGTTTTAACATTGTAAAGTTGTAGAGTAAGAATCCCAGTGGTGCCATTTTCAGAAATAATGGAAGGCTGCCAAGTTGCCAGGACAGTATTTTTGGGTGAGAACTCAAGGCAAGCTGCCATTGGGAGGTTGAAGGAGGACAGTCTGAGGCTAATCCTCATTCTCTTGACAGTGTTTTCCATGGTGCAGAAGTTTTTAATTTTGATGAAGTCCAGCTTATCATGTATTTCATTCATAGACCATGACTTTAGAGTTGTATCTAAAAAGTCATCACCATGCCAAGGTCAACTAGATTTTCTCCTATCTTCTAGGAGTTTTAGCATCTTGTACTTTCATTTAGGTCTATGATCCACTTTGAGTTAATTTTTGTGAAAAGTTTAAGGCTTATGTTTAGATTCTCTCTCTTTCTTTCTTTCTTTCTTTCTTTCTTTCTTTCTTTCTTTCTTTCTTCTTGTAGATATCCAGTTGTTTTCTTTTGTTGAAAAGTCTATCTTTTCTTCATTGTATTGCTTTTGCCCTTTTGCCAGTGATCAGGCAACTATATATGTGTCTATTTGCAGGCTCTCTATATTTTCTCTTGTGCCCCTCTATATTTTCACGTGTCTATTCTTTCTCCAATACCCATTCCACCATGATTACTATAGGTTTAGAGTCAGTCTTAAAGTTGAGTAGTATCTGTCCTCTGACTTTCTTCTTTTCCTTCAATATTATGTTGGATATTTTGAGTCTTTCACTTTTTTGAAAACAATTCTAGTGTGGAAAGATTTATGAAACACAATCTTGTGTTAGATATTTTGAGTCTTTCACCTCAATTATACTTTTTTTTTTTACTTGTTTTAGTGGTTGCTTTAGAGTTTGCAATAAATGTTTACAACCAGCCCAGATCTACTTCAAATAACATTATCCTGCTTCACAGGTTATAATCACCTTATAATAATAAAATTCCTAATTCCCTCCTCACATCCATTGCTGTTATATATGTTATACATATATATATATAGAAAGAGAGAGAGAAACAAATACATGGTTGCTATTATTCTAACTAAACTGTTACCATTAGATCAATTAAGAGTAAGAATAAAGTTTTTATTTACCTTTTATTGTCTTACTCCTTCTCTAATGTTCTTCCTTTTTTTTATATATAAAGTTTCTGCCTTATATTAAGGCTGGTCTATGGGCAACAAATTCATGTTTGTTTCTTTGTTTGAGAAAGTCTTTAATTTTCTTTCATTCTTAAAGTATAATTTTGCAGGATATAGAATTCTAGCTTGGGAGTCTTTTTCTTTTTCTTTTTTTTTTTTTTGGGAGTCTTTTTCTTTGAGCACTTGAAATATGTCACCCCACTCTCTTCTTGTTTACATAGTTTCTGAGGCAAAGTTGGATGTAATTCTTATCTTTGTTCCTCTATAGGTATGGGTTTTGTTGTTGTTGTTTTTTTTCTTTGACTTCTTTTCGGATTTTTTTTTCCTTTATTTTGATTTTTCTCCAACTTGAAGATGCTATGTCCAGGGGCATTTTTTTTTTTTTTACATTTGTCTTGCCTGGTGTTCTGTGGCTTCCTGGATCTGTGGTGTACTTTTTGACATTAATTTGGGGGAAATTCTCAGTCATTATTGCTTGAAATATCTCTTCTGTTCCTTTCCCTTTTTATTCTCCTTCTGATATTCCCATTCTACATACCCTATACTTGTGCAGTTGTCCCACAGTTCGTGGATATTTTGTACTGTTTCTTTCCCAGTCTTTATTTTCTTTTTGCTTTTCAGATTTAGGAGTTTCTAGTGCCATGTCTTCAAGCTCAGAGATCATTTTCTTATCTGTGTCCAGTCCACTAATGGGTCCATCAAAGGCATACTTCATTTCTGTTACAGTGGTTTTGGTTTCTAGCATTTTTTATTCTTCTTGGAATTTCCATCTCTGTTTGAATTATCCATCTGTTCTTGCATGTTGTCTACTTTATACATTAAAACCCCTAGCACATTAATCATAGTTGTTTTTTAATATCATGGTCTGATAATTCTAATATCTTTCCTATATCTCAGTCTGGTTCTGATCTTGCTCTATGTCTTCAAACTGTGTTTTTTGCCTTTTAAAATGCCCTTGTAATTTTCGTTGAAAGCCAGACATGATATATTATGTGAAAGAAACTCCAATAAATAGGCCTTTAGTGTTGTGGCGGTAAAGTGTGGGAGGAAGGGAAGCATTCTATGTTCCTATGATTAAATCTCAGCCTTTTAGTGAGGTTGTGCCCTTTGGTTGTGAACTTCACACAATCTTAGATGGGACAGGATGGCTGGAGGAGGCTGAGTTTAGGGTATTTCCCAAATCCAGCAGGTTAAGCTCTGGTAAAATAGTAAAAATAGTTTATCTTGAGGCCAGGCCTTCTTAAGAACAGAATACTCTGGTATATTTCAAAATGGTTCTTTTCCCCCTTCTCTTACAGGAAGCACAAGGGGATTTTTCTCTGATCTTCGTGATGAGAACCTAGTAGAGTTCCAGGAGATAAAACTCACAAAAGTGTGCCCCTCTTCCACATCCTGGGGCATTTTTAACTCATAGACTTGTCCACAGTAAGCCTCCAGCAATTCAGCAATTACAGTTCAGGTTTCCCCCTGTTCCCCCTCCCCCAGGTCCCAACAGTTTCTGCAAAAGTGGGTTTCTGCTGCAGTAAGTTTTGTTATCTCTATCAGCCTGTCTGGCTTTCCAATGTTGGGGGAAGTACTTTCCCCTATGAACTCATTTCTCTGATGCAATAAGAGTTGTTCCAAGCTCCTTATATATCAGGGTGGAAATAAGTAGTCTTCTTAATTTGTTTTTATGGCAGGTATTACTACCTGATAAGTTGGTGGTAGCTTGTTGTCTGTTTCTTTTGTTTTGTTTTTTGTTTTGTTTCCTTCCAGTCTCCCCACTGGAATGGAAGTTCCATGAGGGCAGGAAAGTATTTTGTTTTATTTATGACTATGTTGCTTGAACTCACATCAGTACCTTGACCTCTTCTAAGTTTTTCAATAAACCAGGTGCTGAGTTGAGGCTTTTAGAATAAATGAAAAAATGTCAGTTTTGGTGTTATTCCTAGTTCAGCCATGTCATTTTTATGAGGAATCTCAACCAGAAAATAAGGATAGAAAAGCCTTACTCACACAGTTCCTGTGTGATTTAAATTTGTTTAAGAATCAATATAAGGATCAGGAACAAATGTGACTTCCAGTGGGTGTTTGGGGGGTTGAGGCCACATTTCTGTGTCTGTTTTGTTTTGCCTCATTCATTTCATGTGAATTATACATATTGAAATAGAGAAAAAAGACCTGAATTTACCCTGACCTCTCTGACTAATAGTTTCAAGTGGGGTAAGTTGTGGTAAATGTACTGTGTGTTTATAATGTTCAAAAAAAACTGAGTTTTAGAACAATTTTAAATTTACCCAAAAGCTGCAAAGATAGTACAGAGAATTTCTGTATACCCATACTCAGTTTCTTCTATGATTAACATCTTACATTACTGATGCATTTGTCACAACTAATATACCAATACTGGCACATTATTAGTAACTAAACTCTATACTTGATTCATATTTCATTAGTTTTTCCCGAATGTCCTTTTTTGGCTCCAAGATGCCATTCAAGATGCCATTCAAGAATGTCCTTTTTTGGCTCCAAGATGCCATTCAAGATGCCATTCAAGAATGTCCTTTTTTGGCTCCAAGATGCCACCACATTACATCTAATCATTCTATTTCTTTATGTTCCTCTGGACTTGACAATTTCTCACTTGCCTTGTTGTGATGATGACTTTGACATTTTAAAGAGTGTGGGTCATGTATTTTGTGGAATATCCCTCAGCTGCAATCCGTCTGGTGCTTTTCTCATCACTAGACTGGGATTATAGGTTTCAGGGAGAGAGACCAGAGAGGTAAGATGCCATTCTTAACACATCATATTAAGGACATGTGCTAGCCACATGACTTATCACTGATAATGTTCATCTTCATACCCCAGCTAAGGTAGTGCTTGCCAGGTTCCTTTTTACTGTTCTCTCTTAAGAAGCAAGTCACTAACCATAATCCACATTTAAAGAGTGGGGTATTATGCTCCATCTCCTTGAGGGCAGATGTCTATAGAAATTATTTGGAACGCTTCCATATAGATTTCCTTCTTCCCTCTGCATTTATTTATTCAGTCACATATTAAGACTATGGCTGGTGGATTTTTATTTTATATTTTACTTTATAATACAATGCTACTTTTTTTTTTTTGATTCATAAATCCTACTGTCTTTGGCTTTTGAATGCTCTTTCAGTAGAGTCTCATGTCTTTTTGACCTATTCGTGTCATTTTGCTTGAGCACTTCCTTAGTTTCTGGCACTAAAAGGTGATTCAGGTTACCTTATATATTCTGTAACCAAGCGTTAGGACCGGTCATTTATCCAAAGGTCACTGATTCATTTTACTGCAGAATAGTATTAGAAACCCAGATCTGGATGAGGATTTTGTTCATTGATATTGGAATAAAACTGCTACTAGCCCCTCATAGTAGACAGATATGAGACATACATATACGTATAGTAACCATGTTATACACACACATCTATACTTATTTCCATATAGATCCACTGGTATCTATCTTAAGCTAACCATGAGTTCATAATCATGTCTCCCAACTCTAACCGATATCCCTTAATTCATTCTAGCCTTGAACATGGTATTCTTAAAGTTTAAACTGTTACAACTGTGTGAGATTGACTCATTAGAAAAACACTAGAAGTTAGTTAGGGACCTCACTAGCCCAGTTTTGGGCTGAGGGACATCAGATACTACTTTGAGCAATCCTTGGGGATGCAATGAAGGGCGCCAATGCGAGAGTAGGATGACTTACTGCATCTAACACGGCAGTGGCATATATTAAGATGCCCACTGTCTGCACTGGCATAAAACAAAGAACTAGCAGAGATCCAAAATAAGAGAACCTTCCCTCGTCCCATTTATTTATTGAACAAATATCTGCTGACAGTCTACTATGGAGCAAGCCCAGAGCTGTGAATGTCTGTATGTATGTGATGGTGTATGTAATGGTGAACAAAATGGACATGCTTCTCACCCTTGGGACACTAGACCATAACTGAGAAGAGAGAGTGGTAGGTAACAAGTAAATACTTGTATATGGTTGCAAACCCCCATGCCGTGCACTGTGCAGAAGGAGAATATGAATGAGACTAAAGGAGGAACCTAATTTGGACGTGCAATCTGGTTTTATGTTCTTTGTTTCCCAAGAGAACAGAGGGAAAGGCTTCAATCTTAACAGAAAGATTCAGATTTGGGCATTTCTAACTATAAAGGATGCTTAATGTTGGAGTGCTTCTACCAAGGAGAAGGAGAATACTCTGTTCTCTGCCTTTTTGAGAAGGGCTAATTGGCAGATACACAACCTTTATTAATCCTTTTATTAGAGTCACTTTCAGTTCTTCATTTCCAGGGTGGGAGGCGGGCCCAGATGCCGCTCTGGTGCCTGGGTTCTTCAATGTGGTTTGTCTCTAGAAAACTGAAAAACAAGCTCTTTATCCCCAGTGTTTACAGGAATCTCAAGCAGGGCTACATAAAAGTAGCAATTTCTTTACATGCAGCAACACAAGAATAGAAATGGCAGTCCTATTTGCTGACAGAAAAATTTTGTCTAATGTCGCTTATTACAAACAAAATGCCTTTTGTAAACCCCCCAAAACACTTATTAAAAATATATCTCTGTGTTTTGAGAAAGTCTGGGAAGTGGCTTGGTAATTACACCCCAGCGTTAACACAATTTGCCCCCGCTTACTCAGTTCCAGTTTGCAGATTCCCACTGCTTTGCTGGGACCCCTGTGGACCATTCTGACCACATCTTTGCCTTCCTGATACTTATCTTTCCAACCTAGCAATTATCAAGCAAACCTTCACCACCACCAGAGTGGTCAGAACCTCCTGACCTTAAAGACTTGCCAGGACTCAGCATTAAACGGCCTCTGGGTCTCCCTACCGTGCCACTGACAGCTGTGTTCCCCACACGAGGACTGTGCAAACCACATTCCAAGGAATGCTCCCTCCCAAGCTGTATGCGGCGTGCTCTTCCTCATAATTTATTTAATGTATCCTGCCTTCCATAGTTCCTTTCTCTGTTCTTTCTTGTCCTGTATCAAACTCATAATTTGCTACCCTTGTGAAGCACCTCTCGCTCTGTTTCTCAGCACCCTATTTGCTTTTCAGTGATCCGATCTGGGATGTCATTCTCTCCCCGGCCTGTACTGTGTCTCAATTCCCAGTTCCTTCGGCTCTGAGTTTGCTTGAAGGCAGTTTGGTATAATAGTTAAGGGCATGGACTTTGGGACAGACTTCTTCAATGGAATGCTGTCTTGTACTTCACAGCTGTGAAACCCAAGGCAAGCTTCATCTTTCTTGAGCCTCAGTGTTCCCATCTGTATAATGGCAATAATAAGAGTACTTACCTCAAGGTCATTGTGAGGAGTTGGTCAGTTAATATATATCAAATGCTTAGAACAATGCCAGGCATATAGTAAGCCCTGTAGAGATGTTAGCTACCGTTATTATCATAATCATGCACTTCCTAGGAGCAATCGACTGAATAGCTATAAAAGCTCAGTGAGTCAGACTTCCTGAGTTTAAATTACAGTATTATCAACTCTTTGCTATGTGACTTGGGCCTTTTCATCTCTCTCCGAGTTTCTTTTCCTACTCTGAAAATATAGATACTGGTAATACTTTCCTTATAGAGATTTGTGAGGATTCAAATGAGATAATGAATATAAAGCACATAACATGGGGCCTGACACATGGTATAAAAAAAAAAAAAAAAGAAAAAAAGAAAAATCCAGATTGAAATTCTACAACTGACCAATAAGATTGCAAAAACTAAGAACTCACCAAATGGGTTTAACAGAAGATTAGATACACACAGCAGAAGAGAAACTATTTGAGCTGGAATATAAGTCATTAGAACACGTTTGGATTGGACCTTAATAAACAAGGATGGAATACACCGAAAAGAGCATTAGAGCAGATGAGACAGAGAAAAGGTCTAATGTACCTGTCTGTGGACTCCCCAATTTGAGAGGAAAGAAGAGAAGGCAGATACAATATTTGAACATTCATCAAATATTGCATATTTAAATATCCATCACTTATTGCATATTTAAATATCTATCACTTTTCAAAACTAGTGAAAGCTATCAAACCACTTCAAGAAGTGCCAGCAGTTCCAAGAAAGGTAAATTCTAAGAAAATCCTGGGCAGCAGAGTAAAACTGTGGAATATTAAAAACAGAGAGAAACTTTGGTAAGAGCTAGAGAAAAGAGACATGTAACCTATCAAGGAGCAACAATAACACTTCTACTTGACTTTCCAACAAAAATTATAGAAGCCAAGAGAATGTAATTGTATCTTTAAAATGAAGTGTCAACCTGGAATTCTATATTTGGAAAAAAATAATTGATCAAATTGAAGGGGATATAAAGTTGTTTTCTAATAAACAAAAACAATTTGTTACCAGCACACCCACACCAAAAATATACTCATTGGAATTCTTCACGTACAAAGAAAATGATCCCACATGAAATTTGAGACACAATGAAGATCAGCTTATTTTTTTTAAGATTTTTTCTTTTTTTTTTTTTTAGAGAAAGCAAGCACTCGAGCAGAGACGTGGGGTTGATGGTGGGGGTAGTAGGGGCAGAGGGAGAGGGAGAACCTCAAGCAGACTCCTCACTGAGCTCGGAGCCTGACATGGTGCTCGACCCCATGACCTGGAGGTCATGACCTGAACTTAAATCAAGAGTCTGATGTTTAACTGACTGAACCACCCAGGCACCCCTGAAAATCACTTCTAAAAATAGACATAAGAAGAGGCAAACAGTGCAATGGGAAAAAAAGAAAGGAAGTCCAGGAATAGAATAGAAATAAAAAACAGACAATTATTTTATTTATGACAAAAATACCTGTTACTGGTTGAATTGTGTCACCCACCCCAAAATATATATTGAAGTCCTAACTCCTGGCACCTCAGAGTATGACCTGATTTGGAAAAAAAAAAAAAGATTGCAGATGTAATTAGTTAGAAGAAGTTCTTATAGGAGTAAGGTGTACCCTTCATCCTGCATTACTGGTGTCCTTGTAAGAAGAAGGACATCTGAGCCCAGACACAGGGTCCCATGGGGGAAAACCTTGGGATGAAGCAAGCAGAGAGTGAAGGGCTACAGCTGTCAGCTAAGAGATGTCAAGCATATTGCCAGAAAACCACCAGAAGCTAGAAAGAGGAAGGGGGGATTCTCTACAGGTTTCAGAGCCAACATGCCTTGTTGACAATTTGATTCTGGACTTCCAATCTCCAGACCTATGAGAAATAAATTCTGTTGTTATGAGCCACACAGTTCCGGTACTTTGGCAGGGCAGCCTTAGGAAACTCCTGTAACACCACTGCCGTGAAACAGGAATAATGATCTTTCAACAAATGGTGCTATGAAATTAAATATTCATGCTTTTAAATAAAGAATGTATCTTAATATAACCTAAGAAGGATAAACACTTTATTAATGAGAATAAAAGCATATCTTGATATTTCATGGATGAAAATATTCAAATATCAATAAACATGAAAAAGTACTT
The DNA here is from genome assembly GCF_003254725.2 of Canis lupus dingo. Classification (NCBI taxonomy): domain Eukaryota; kingdom Metazoa; phylum Chordata; class Mammalia; order Carnivora; family Canidae; genus Canis; species Canis lupus. Next base: position 64,444,754 of record NC_064243.1, read on the forward strand.
ACTGTCATTAATTTTTAGAAGAATGCAAACTAAACTGCAATGAGATTCTACTGTATATCCTCCAGATTGGCTCTGATGGAAAATAAACCTGACAATACCATACACAGATGGGGATGAGGAGAAGCTAGAGTTTCATGCGCTGCTAGTAGAATTATAACCGGCACATCTACCAACGCAGAATAAATATCCACTGATTCATGAATCCCACTCAGAAAAGCAAAATATATCTGTCAAAAGACAAATATAAGAATGCATATAGCCACATTTCTTCTAATAAATAGTAAAAAAAAAATAAAAAACCACTGTCCATCAATGATAGAATGGATTTTTTAAATGTGTGTATATGGCAATAAATATAAATGAAATGCTGGTACTTGAAACAAAAAGACTATTAAAAAAAATAATGTTTAAAGACAATAAGACTGGTACAAAAGAATATATAATGCTTTATTCAAATACATAAAGCCCCCAAACAGGCAAATCAACCTGTAATTTTTTATATTTTAGAAATAGAAAAAAAAAAAAGAAAAAGAAAAGAAATAGAAATAATGATTGCCTTAGAAAAGGGGTTAAAGATTCAAAGGGTTGAGAAAGACTTCTGGGTTGCAAGCCGTGTTCTATTGTATGTGTGTGCTCCCTTTACAAAAATTCACCGAATTGGGCCCTATGACTTCTGTGCTTTTCTGGATGTGTACATTATAAGGTATTGACACAAACAATGTAGGTTAGTTATTTAATGCTCTGTAACCACTTATCTCAAAACAGCTTAGGAGGCATTTATCATCCCACAGTTTCTATGGGTCAAGAACGCAGGCATGGCCCAAGTGGGTCGTCTGGCTCTCCCAGGGTCTCTCACAAGGCTACGAGTCATTTCAAATCTCAACTAGGCAGGATTTGCATCCTAGGTCCCGCCTGTGGTGAATGGCAGGATTCAGTTCTTTGCAGGTCGTTGTTGGGAGAACTCCGCTCCCCTTGAGCTACTTGCCAGAAGCCTCCCTCTGTTCTTTACCCCATAGGCCTCTCCCAAGAGCATCGCACAGTGCGGTAACAGAATGGGCCCACAAGAGAGCTCTCTACCAAGATGGAAGTCAGTCCTTTCTAAGGTGATTGTGGAAGTGACATCCCATCACTTTGGCCATATCCTATTCATTGGAAGCAAGCCATTAGGTCCCGCTCACAGAGGAGGGCGGGAGGGTTAGGGGACAGGGCTCATTGGGAGCCATTTTAGGAGTCTACTTATCACAGGATATAACTACTTGTGGCAAAGAACAATAACAACAAAATATATACAAATACATATCAGTCACTACACTTCTCTATGGACTTCCTAGCACAAGGATGAGGTCACACAAACAAAACTCTGTGCTAAATGGAAAAATGTCCACTCTGGCTGTGTAGATGGAGAGATTGTGACTTTCAACTGACCACAGACCATCTCCCAAAAGAAGTTGAAGTGAATTACAGAGACGAAGAAAGCCCCCACAAAACCAAAGGGCAGAGTACCTCGTCTTAATGGGTTTTGAAGGGACTCTGCCCCAGGAGCAAGTGTTCTCAGTTATCCCACCACCCACTTGAAGAGCAACTGGCAGTGGGGAAGGAAGAGTGTTGCTGGCCTGTTGCAGGAAGCCTCATTTTATTGGAATGCAAGCACGACTGTGAAATAGGGAAGAAGGGGCAGAAAATGGGGAAACAGCCTTCGACAACCACTTTTCATGGAAAATGGTGTGATGGCCCCTTACCCTCTTCCTCAGGGTTTTAAGTTGGCAAGACCCAGAGGCTGTCTCCGAGGCTGCAATGCGAAGCAGACGTTTCAGAAAGCCTGGGTGGCTGCAAGTTCTCTCTTCTTTACTGCCCCAGTGAGAGAGAATATTTCCATTGTGTGCAGGGCTTGATATGTAGCTTTGAAGGGAATACTAAATCCTTCCATGAAAAGGTTGGACTATTGTGCTCTTCGCTGAGTAAAGAGAGTTGTTGTTTTCTGAGTCAGGCTGAAATCCCACTCCAAGTTTCCCCACGTTCGTGACCTGCTTTTTCCTCAGGAGACACGTCAATGTACCCTTTCTTTGGATTTGTTACTTTTTTTTTTCTTTTCTGTGGATGACAGGACCATTTTATTCTTTAATGGGAACAGAAATACCAGACTGAAAGAGGAAAAAAAAAGTGAAAATGCAGGTAATGCTTCCTTTTTCTTTAGGAGGAGAAAGAAACGAGGCAGTGTCCTTCGGGGAGACCAGAGGACTGATACACTGAGGCTGTGGATGTTAGAGGCTGGAGTCAATGAAGGCCGCTCCTGGCCAAGTTCTCATACCTTGAGTGGGGTGGGGGTGGGGGTGGGGGTGGGGTGGAGAAACCATCAGAAAGTGCACTGCTCTAGGAAAATATCAAGAAAGCAAACGGGAGCTGGAGTCTGTTAAATGGCACAGCGCGTGCTGCCCCCCAAGAAAAGGACTTTGTGGTTTTAGGCCTCCCAGAGTCAGCTGAAAATCAAGCTAGCTGTTTCAGATGAAACCACTACGGCCTCATGTAAATCCACTAAATCAGGATCCCCAGAAGCAAGGCGTGAGCATCTTCACTTTAAATGGGGGAGAAGAAGCCATTTGGGCAGGGAGTTTGGGCCAAGAGGTCTTTGGGGGGCAGTACAAGCACATTGCCCCTCTGGTCACACTTACTATGTAAAGCAAACAGAGACTTTCAGATTCGGGTGATAATCTAGGTTCAGGAACCTCCCATGGGGTACCGACAGCTCTAGTGACAGAGGGAGAATAGGAAAGGGCACTCTTGCAGGTAATGGGCGGAAGGCCTCATTTCATGCCCCTGAGAGCAGCAGACACAGAGCCCTCCTCATTTCCCCCCTGCAGGTGACACTCGCCTTCACAAATCCCTCCATGCCACTGAGTGACAGTTTGTTAGGGTAAAAGGTCCCCGTTTTCTACTTTGTATAGAGCACATGGTTAGTGCTCGGACCGTCTACTGAAGGAAACAATCACCTCCCGAATTGCACTTTCCAGTACAGTTGTCATCTGTCCGTCTCCCATTTTCCAAATGAAGCCATCCCTCTGTTTTCCTCCTGCGCCAGGCAATTGGAAACTGGGGCAAATCTTAACTTGGCTGGAGACCCTTAGTGTTCCGCCTCTGGACCTCCACGTCCAGGCCTCAGAGCAAGACTGGCTGCGTCCAGGCCTGTGTCTGCAGGGCTGGGCTGGAGAACACTCATTCCTCTCTTTTCCCTCTCTCAGAGGTTGATGAGCCACACACGCTCTAGAAAATCTGTCCAGGAAGTCCTTAACACTCATCAGAAAGATCTGCCTTCAACTAACCGGGATTACAACTGCGTTAACCAAAGCTCATCTCCTCTGCTCCTGCCAAACAGCGCTTGTTCTCAAGAAATGCATGCAGATCATTTCAACATAGGACAGCAGTGGTGCACCTGTTGACGAACCTCCTTAAAGCCCCCATCTGTAGTCACCCTCTGCCATATTTCTTCCCACCAGAAAAATGCATCTTTCAATCGGTCTGAACGCAGTTGTGCCCTGAATCACCGTTAACCCAGACACGGAGCCATTTCACGCATCAGGCACTAAAGTACAAGGTGCTTCCACACCAAACACACATTAAAAACTCCAGATCAGTTTCTCTCGAGCTCAGCAGCTGCCCCAACCTAAACGTGATGGGCTACTTTGGTACAGCTGCTCAACTATGAAAAACGGACAGAGGGTGGAGGTAACAGGCTCCATTCTTTGCAAAGCATTTTAATTGGGGCCCATGTGCCTGGTGTGATGGGAAAAGGCCAAGAACTTGGGAGTTCTCGGATGCACTTGAAATTCTACTCGCCTCCTTCTTGCTGTGTGACCAAGTGAAGTAACATTATCTTGCTCACCCTCATTTTCCTCATTTCTTTTTTTTTTTTTTTAGGATTTTATTTATTTATTCATGAGAGACACAGAGACAGATAGAGGCAGAGATACAGGCAGAGGGAGAAGTTCCCTGTAGGGAACCTGATGCAGGACTCGATCCCGGGTCTCCGAGATCACGACCTGAGCCGAAGGCAGATGCTCAACCGCTGAGCCCCACCCAGGCATCCCGTTTTCCTCATTTTTAAAATGAAAATAGCATGTCGAACTGACCCTCAGCATTGTTGTGAGGATATGGTTAGAAGATGAATGTGGAAGAGCCATATAATCCACCAGGGGTTTAGCAAAGTGTACGGAACTGTGATTGGCCACCTGTTGGGTCGGTCTCCAAATCATGCTCTTCTGCATCCAGTGCCAGTGAACACATTGTTTCACATGATATTCATATTTTTCAAGATTTTCTTCGCAGATGTGTCATACACGAAACATGCATTGAGTAATAGGGTGGGGTCCTGGAGATGTGGAAGTAAAAGATAATCTACCACTTTATTAGATGTTTCTTTGTTTTACAGTATTCCTCATTATGAGTCTGCCCTTGATTAATTCTATTCATTCAACAAATATGTATGAAACACTTGCTGTATGTCAGGCACTGCCCTAGTTCATAAGAAGAGTCAACAATTTAACATATATATTAAATATATTTATTTATTTAAATATATATATATATATATATATATATATATAATGTGATACATGGTGATAAATGCAAATAAGGAAGGTAGACGGGGTGTAGTGTTGTTTTAGGCAAAGCACAATGTAAGGCCACTCTGATAACATTGTATTTGAGCCAATTCTTGAAGAAAAGTGTGTGAGAAAGCTACAGGGCTATCTGGTGGAAAAGCATTTAAAGCAGAGGGAATGGCAGTTGCAAATATCTGAGGCAGGGGTGTGCTTGGGATATTTGGGGACTAGCAAGCATGCCAGAGGTGCAAGCACAGTGAGCAAGGGGAAGAGGAGTAAAAGAGGAGGTCAGAGAAGTAGCCGGGGCAAAATCGTGTAGGGTCAAGTAGGACTTCGTAAGACTTTGGTTTTTACTCTAGAGTTGAGAAGCCACTGAATATTCTGAGCAGAGGACTAACATGATCTGACTCAACTTGTAAAACCCCTCTGAGTGCTGTGTAGAGAATGTTTGAAACTAAAAGTTTAGTTAGGAGCCACGGCAGTAATCTTGGCAAGAGGTGATTGAGAAGATGTCAGGCTCTGGATGCCTTCCGAAGAATTGACAGGATTTGTGGACAATCAATATGCAGCGTGAGAGGCGGAGAGGAGTCAAGGATAGCATCGTGATGTTAGACTGAGAATTACAACTTGGAACCTATAACTTACTAAGGTGGGAAGACTGTGAGTAGTTCTAGAAGGTGGAAGGAATATCAAGAGTTCCACTTTGAATGTGTTGAGTCTGAGATGCCTATTTCTATCTATATTATGTAGAGTAGGTAATTGGATATACAAGTTTGGAGTTCAGAAGAGGGCACTGGGTTGGATATAGGAAATGTGGGGTCTCTAACATTTGGACACCTTTAAAGCCAAAGGAGTTAGATGCAATCACCCAGGAAGTGAATATTGGCAGAAAAGAGAAGACACCCAAGATTTTTTCCATTCTATTCCCACTTAGTCTTTAATCAGAAACCTTCATAAAATCTTAATCATGTACTCCGAGATTTCTCCATCTAGTATGAGACTTTTACCACATCGACACAACCCAGTTTCCCAATCTTATGTCTCCCCCTTCCTTTCTTGCTAACATGTGCTCCAAATGATGATCACTATTTCCTCAGTCTTACCATACTCTTCTCTGTCTTTGAATCTTTGATTGTCTTATTTTTTCCATTGTAACTTGTTGAGATACCACCAGTCTCCCGAGATCTGATTCAAATGCTAGGCCCATGATGGATGGAGTGATTCCTATTATTTCCCAACCAAATCTGACCCTTACTCTTTCTTAGCAACCACTGTATATGCATTTGGACCCACGGCAAATATGGCAGATTCTAGATCACATGGCACTCATGCCAGCCCTTTTCCGGACTGGACTGCCTTTTTGTACTAAAGAAGCTTGAGAACTAAAAAAACAAAAAACCACTTAATTCCAAACTCCTCCACCAGGATTTCTACCTATGCCTTAGGTTCCCAAGTAAACCTCTGAGTTCACACAAGACTTAAAGAGCGGAAGTGGCCCTTGTGAGGTAACTGCTACCCACAGGGAGCTATGTTATTTTTCTGAGGCAGCTGGAGAACCTAGGGTCCTAGTGCTGCATGGAAGATGACAAGGGCCACCACAGTGAGATTTTTCACTTAATAGCTTTGTAGTATGTTGGATCATTATTCTGGCTGGGTACCATCCAACTTTGCTTCCCTGTCCTTTCTAGAAATTCTGTAAGTACCCTAATATCCCTTAAAAAGCCCTTCCTGCTGAAAGTAGGTTAGTGGATCCTGATTTCTGAAATTAGACATCCTGACCAATAAAATACTTTTCTTATTACGACATGCTATCTTGTTTTGTTGAATAATATGCTTTACGTCGCCTTCATTATTTTCACTAATAGATTGTTTAGTTCCATTAGACAGGAAAAAACTATGTTAAACTCTCCCTTGTGTGCAGTACAGAGCCTAACTGTGCTTGGAGGGGCCCGGGGTGCCACAGCAAACTCACAGGGGTGCTGCAGGGTATTTTAATACAGTGATGTTTGTTGAACACAGAGCAAACTATGACTATGAGGTGGTTTGCAACTTTCTACTTAGGAAATGGACCTGTTTTTTCATATCATAAGAAAAAATTACAGAGACACTAAGGAAATTAAGAACCAAGAAATTCTGATAACCTCTGTACTGGGTGCTGAAGAGCAATAGATGTGTATCACGTCTGTGCTTAAATGAGATTCGGGCAGCATAGTCCTTCTCTGGAATGAAGGGCAATCTGGCCCAAATGGGAACCAGTCAAGGCAAGGAGGATTGAAAAAATAGGACTTAATTTTGACTTAAATTAGGAAGCATCTCAAATATGGCTTTTTAATTTTGGTCAGAAATCATGGGAAATGCTCCAATGCCTACAGCAGGCAGGGGACCCCCTGCTAATCTTTGCATCATTGAGCTACTATGGTAGCTCTCTCCAGAGTCCTCTTGTCAGCTCCCTCCTTATCTTTTTTTTTTTAATTTTTATTTATTTATGATAGTCACACACACAGAGAGAGAGAGAGAGAGAGAGAGAGAGGCAGAGACACAGGCAGAGGGAGAAGCAGGCTCCATGCGCCGGGAGCCCGACGTGGGATTCGATCCCGGGTCTCCAGGATCGCGCCCTGGGCCAAAGGCAGGCGCCAAACCGCTGCGCCACCCAGGGATCCCTCCCTCCTTATCTTTAATGCCACCGCATCATAGCATTCTATTGGCTAAAAGGAAGCAAACAGCCCAAAAAGGAGGTCAAACACAGGCAGACAGCCTCGCTGAGGTTATGATGGAGATGAAAGGCTGTGTTCTGACTGTTGGCATTCCAGCTCATATCTTCTGCCAAATGATATTTATACAGCTGAGAGGAGTATGTTCGTTTCGAGTTCCTTTGGCATAGGAGTCAGCCATTCTCAAGAGAAGGGTCCTAAATGGAATGCATATGTTTTAGAATATTCAAGGGAGTTTCCCATCCTCAGATCCTTGAGCCCCTAAATACCACTACTTTGGCTAAGCTGGCAGGCTCCCTCCTGGCCAGAACTCTGATTAGAATCTAAGGTTCAGATGATTATACTCCAGCATCAGGCTTGAACCATGTTGGGATTTTATAGAGTGTGAATTCGATCATTATGGCTAGTGAGGTGTAGGATTTATCCAAAGGAGCCAGAATTAGCGTGAGGAGACATTTTATCAGATAGTTTTCAACTAAGCCAAATTTTCTAAGACAGCTTAGAAACTATGGTCCAAAGCTGGGACCTCACCCACCCAAGGCAGCAAGTAGGCAGCTGGAGGGCGACCCACCAAGTCAACTTGGATTTGCCTAATGGAAATGTGAGTCAACTTCTCAGCACAGCGGTCGCCAGGCCTATGGGCCACGGTGTAATCGAGTGAGAATGTAAGGAATTGACAAGCGACTTCCATTCGCGGAAAGAAATAAGGTTACTAGCAAGTTGTTCTCCTAACCAGGGATCCCCAAGGATAAGAATGTGGAAGCTCTAAAAGTGATCTTTTCGAAGCTCGCTCTGTGTGTGTGTCTGTGTGTGTGTGTGTGTTGTGTGTTTCTAAGTACTTGATTTAACATCCATTTGAAACCCAGAGTAGTGCTTGGGACTAGAGCAGAAGATGGGAAGTCCTAGAACCAGATTTTGTAGTTAGTTGGAGAGAAATGTATGTAATCTTAGAATCACTCTCTTGTCTCTGACTTTTACAGAACAGTGTAGAGTGGATGAGGGCTGAGATGCTACAGAAGGTAAAACAAATGCTGGCTTTTTTTTTTCCCTCCCTTGAGAACCAAATTAAAGGTTATGCTTTGGAAAAGTAAAATATTCTGCTTATAAGTATGCGTATGTGGAGGAGAAGAAGAGCGTTGGTGACTCCTGATGATCTTTTTATCAGCTCTTTATCAGCTAAGAATGTGACAAGGACGGAAGGTCAGAGAAAAGCAGGATGAAAACATTCAAATATTTACTTGGCAAGATTTTTGCCAAGACAGATATAATATTTGTGTTGGTGATGCTTGCTGCTTCATGAGAGAGTTTCTCTTCACCTTGAAGCACTGAAGACAGCCTGACCTAAAATCATAAATAAAAATTTAAACTTACCCCCAAGACCCTTGAAAGGTCAGTGACATCACTAACTTAAATGACTTTGCACTTATTTCGGTTTGGTCTCCTCTTCTGTCAAGACCTCATTTTTTCTCTCCTAGGAGACACTCATTTGTTATAGCAGGTTGTCTGAATGTGCAGAGAATTCTAGATAAGGAGTCATCAGACAGGTGGCCCATCTGGCATTGTCAGGAATCAGGGTATGCCCGTGGGCAGCTCTCTGGGGCACAGCTCACTCATCAGTAACAGGACAGGGCAAAACGAAAACGTGTTCTAAGGTTTTTCCCAATTTCCCAGAATCCACTTTGTGCCTCTGGACCAGCCCCTTTCTACCTATCCTCCCATCTGTTATCATTTTTCCTCCCCTGGACACACACAGCCACATGCCAGGTTCTGTATATTCCTGCTTAAAAGCCACGTCAAACTCCCTGATGTGGTGCTCATAAAGAATTCATCTCATTGCCAGTTGAGCTGAAGAGAGGTCTTTAGATTTTTCTACAAGTCCCCCAAACATCTGTCCAATTTTGCAAGCTAAATCAAAGATGTCAACTGATTGAACAAATCAGTTAACTCATCAAAGGAACTGATCATTTGATCAACTTGATTAATCAGTTTAGTAGCCATGGGCCCCCAAGCATGTGTGTAGTGTAGATATCATGCATCAGAACAGAAGGGCCTGGAGACGAGGCCGTGCAGGGGGGGCCCCAGATGCGAATCTCCGCTCAGTAGCCATGTGGCCTTGTGGGATTGAGGCAACACCACCTACCTGCAGTTTCTTCACGAAGTAGAAATGAAGCTGATATTATATACCGTAGGGGGTGCTTTAAAGGAAATGATGTGTATCAAGTCCTTGGCAAAATGCCGTCCCACTTCCTTTCTCTCTCTGACTTTCTACTGGCCAAGGAGTCCTTTTGCAGCAACCCTGACAAGTGGGCATAGAACTGAGAATATTTCCCAGGGGTAGGGGAGCCTATTACTAGACAGCCCCCCGGACAGCCAGATGGAGCCTAATGGAGAAAAAAGCCAAAGGCCCTTATTTGCATTCAACATGGCAATTGCTAAAATTTGAGGATAAAGACACAATCATTAAAAACAACAACAAAAACAGCCTTCAGCTCACTTCATCTTACTTCAACAATGGATTTTGAGAATTGACTCATATTCTCTTGAATATCTCTGGAATCTGTCAACCCATAAGCTTCCAGAAACAGGGAACTCACTACTTTTCAATAAAGCTGTTCCACATTTGGATGACCTTATTCAACATTAGTACTAAAATCTTCTTGCTCATTTCTAATTCCCAAGTGATGTCTTAACTCCTCTTTGGAGCAATTTAAGAGTATTTATCTCTTCACCACATGCAGTCCATCATTTACCTGAGAAGGAACCTCATAGCTTGGAAAATCCACTCTTCCTCCCCCAAAAAAATTACCCTAACTTTTCCCTGCAGGATAGTGAAATCTATTATTCTTCTCTGGGAAAGTGGAATGCCTATGAATAAATTCGAGGTGTTTGTGTAAAGGAAAAAATGGGTAGTTTTTAAAACAAAGCAGTAAGATCCTGGGAGAAATTTGACATATATTACAGTATTGCTCATTTAGCCTTAAAAACAGTCAAGTTTAAATAAAAATAAATAAAATATTTTAATCCTCTCTTTATTCATCAAAATCTGACAATGGATTTTCATACATCTTTAATTTCATCACACACACACACATCAAATACTGAAAACTTATTTGGAGTCTTTTTGCAGGGGACAAAAATCTTGAGTTCTTTAGACTAAAATAATAATATACAGCCAACGTCTACTGTAAAAATTTCTCTTGCAGCAGATTTTAAGTGGCATTTGCAGATCAATTATAAAGAAGAGAAAACAGATCTCTTAGCAAAGCATTATCAATTTAGAGTGCCCAAGAGTAGAGCCAAGGAATTCCACAAACCTCTAAATGCTGCACGGTTGCTGCAAGCCTCTTGGAAAACACGTGGCCTAAAACTCAAAGTCCAAATGTATTGTCCTCACATACAATATATAACAGTGGCCTGATCAGTGGGGAGGGATGGGATGGTGCTGGTGAATACCCCCTAAACAGGAAAGCTGGAGCAGGCCTGGGCACATGCAGCCTCCCTGTCAAGTAAGCTTGGCTCCATGGTTCTAGATGTTGCTTGCTGCCTGGTGATTTGTCCCAAGACAAAGCAGTAAACTTGCTTGGGCCTCAGATGCCCCAGACGGCCTTGGCTGATGACTCGAGAAGCAACAAGGCCATTGGTCAGAGCAGGGAGCCCGGTGCCCCTCGGTGTTAGCACCACTTCAGCCCAGGAGTCTGCTCACCAGCCCCTTCCCAATCTGTCCTCTGCTCCTCTGCAGAAACACCCCCCCCCTTTGGTGTTTTTATTCTGGGTTCATACCATTTTGTGACTGCATTCACGAATGCTCACTTTTTTTTTTTTTTTTTTTTTACTTTTTTTAAAATACAGATTTAAAAATAGAGCAGACAGTTCAAGGAGATCTAAAAAAAAATCCACTGTAATCTGCATGTTGGAATACTTTGTTCTTGATGCTGACACTGTAGCCTTGAATCCCCCTTCTCATTTTGCCTCTGACCCATCAAGGGATCTGACTAGAGGGCTTTTTAGGAGAGCAAAACTAGAAATACACCACCTAGATGACAACCTGTAACCAAGAAATACAATTTTTCCCTTCTCTCTTTTTTTTTTCCCACCCATAGACCATAATAAGCTTCCAAAGTCTCTTGCTAAGCACAATCTCAGCCAAAAGAATATTCATACTTTTTGTGTTCCCAAAAACAGTGTTTTAAGATACCCAACATCAGTTCAACAAATATTTACTGAGCATCTCCTTCTACGGCACATTGTTGATTCTAAGCACTGGGTATATGGCAGTAAATAGAGTAGAGGAAAATTGAATGGTAGACAATAAATACTGATGAGGAAAGGGAAGGAGGGGATGAAGTGTGCGATGGAGAGTAAAATTTAAAGAGGGGGAGGCCTCACTGAGAAGATGACTTAGAGAAAAGATGTGAAGGAAATGGGGATCTATCCAAGCAGGAAAAGAAATTTGGTGCTCAGGGGCTTTGGGGTGACAGTGTGCCTGGAGGCCCAAGGAGCAGGGGGCTGGTGAAGCTGGAGCAGAGTGAGCCGGGGAGGTGGAGACGAGCTCTGGCCCGAGGGCACCAGGAGGCATGGGGCTTGTGGCCCATATGGAAGGATTCGGGCTTTTACTTTGAATGAGATGTCAAACCATTGGAGAGTTTTAGGCAGAGGAGCAATAGGCACTGACTTAGGTCTTCAGAGGTTGCTTTAATAGCTGTGTCAAAAATAAACAGACACTGGGCAATTACAGAAGCTCCAGGTAGGAGGCAACCGGACCGACCTACGTGAAAGATGGAGGAGGCTGGAGCCAAAGGAGTAGCAGTGGGAGTGGTGGGGAGGGACTGAATCCTGAGAAGCAGACGCAGGGATTCTGACCTGGGCAATTGGAAGAATGGAGTTGCTTTGAACTGAGGCAGGGAAAGCAGCAGGAGCTTGGGACTGAAAGATACCAGGAGTTCAGCTTGGGACATTTGAAGATTAAATAGCCATGAACTCTAGTCATTTTTTTCCTCACTCTTTGACATGTAAGATGAACTCCCTTACTCTTATGCACACACACGTATCCACGCACTCACATACGCATGCATGTGTACACATGTGCTGTTTTCCACCACCCAGACTCAAGAAGGAGGGCCTTCGAATAAATAATTAATATAAATTTAAAAATAAAATAATATAAATAAATGAATAAAATAATAGAAAGAAAGAAAGAAATCCTTCAATTCCTGAAGGAATCACTCCCCTGCTGAGTGAATCCATTCTAGGAGGTCCAGCTGAAATGTCCTACTGTCCTTGGATGTGGCGATTTCAAAGTCCTTAAGGGCAAGTGAGGAGTGGGCTGAAATCTCTTGAACACTCAGCACCAACATTTCCTAGGCACTTTTTTTTTTTTTTATTACTAGTGGGCAAACATCTAGGGTGTCAAACCACAGAAAGCCCAACAAGCCCTGGAGAAAATGATAACTTTCTGACCATCGACTCCAGACTCTTGTGATTCCCTGAAACCTGTGGTAATAACACAATTAAAAGGGATGGAGACAGTCTACAAAACACACGATAACAGTCTTGATAACAGTCACTGGCACTGGCAGGGAATCCTTGGCTGTTCTTATAAGAGAATATCATTTGTAATCCAGTTCTTTCTTTAACCTAATCCATCAATCATTCAATACACACCTCTAGAGGACTCACTAGGTGGCCAGCACTGGGATACAAAAGTGAATATGGTGGCCAGAGCTTGCTTTCAAGGAACACAGGCCAGCCAGGGAGATGGGGTGCAACCTAATGACGTCACGTGGGGTCAGGGAAGAATGTGAAATGGTAATGTAATGGAGAGGCAAGAAGGACAGTTCCACCTGGGCTGAGAGAGGAAGTGTTGCTTGAACCTTGCAAAGACAATGGACATTCCCCAGGCAGGCTGAAGGGAGAGGTAGTGAGGAGGATCATGTTTTTCTTAGACCAAATGGCTTGAATACAGAGAGAAGCTGTGGGAACGTTCACAAGCCTACAAATGAGTCCACGGGACTGTGGCATGGGGGTCATAGGGAAATGGTGAGAGATGGGGCCAGCTCTCCAGGAAGTCTTGTCTGCTGGTAGTTTTGATTTATCCTATAAGCAAAGGGGGACCACTAGGTAGGGAAATGGCGCGATAGATTTACCTTTTAGAAGATATTGCTCTTGTAGAAGAACAAGGAAATGCATGGGATACCTGAACATGTCCAAGACCTTTAGGACCTTGGGAAGGATTCCACAGATTCTACAGTAAAGACAGCTTCAAAGGTTCTCAGTCAAATGTACTGTAGGCAAATTAAGATAGTTCTTCTAAGCAAAATGACTGATGTAGATACTTTGATGAGTTGCATTTGCCTGAGAGTACTTGAGTGTTGTGTTTTCACAGGAGCCAAATTTGAATGAAAAATGCTTACATGTTTCTCTATACCCTAAGTAAAATGAATATGAAAGACAAGGAAATATTTTGAAAGTCTAGTCTATCAGAATGACTCTTCGGGTTTGCAAGCTATTTCGGAACGACTCATCCGCTCCATTGCCTAAATTCATTTCACAGAATTTATATTTAGAAAATATTTATGTTACTAATGAAAACAAAAGTCAAGGGAAATTCAAGTTTTCAGTTAGTGCCACATGTATATTTGAGGTATAGAAAAGTCATTAAAAGACCCTGTGTTAGAATACCTGGTTTGGAAACTACCAGGTGAATATGTACAACATTTCAAAGAAATGGGAAACTTTTTCATTTATCCTAAAAGTCACTGGAAGAGTTTGAATATGTCATAAACATTGCTTAAAACAGTATCAACTTTTAGTGATTATTCTAGAGTAGATGTAAATAAATAAATAATAAATGAACAAGGGAAGCTGTTTAGAGACCTTTTGGAGTCCCAGGTAGTTTCCTCACAAATGAAGCACCCTGCCTTCAAAGACACTGTGGTACTGGATTCTGTCCTCAATGGGTCCCATAGCCCACCAATGGTGAGATTCAGATAACTGTGAGAAACTTGCTGTTCTGGAAAAATGAGAAATAAATCCGGTTATCAGGCATTATTTCTGATGCCTGAGGCCTGGATTCACCTCTCTCTTGTTGATTAGCATTGAATCCAACTTGTCCTCTCAACTACTATCCTAAGTCCTTTGAAGCAAGATCCCAACCTCTCCTGACCAAGGCATACATGCCTGTAAAATCCTCAGGCATCTTCAAGACCTTTTTCATAGCTCTTAAATCACAAAACAAAGCACAAAACACTTCAGACAAAAGAACCTGCTGCCTTGCACGAGTGTTTATTCTCTGATGAACCCTTTGTGTGTATGTTTACCTGTTGGCCTGAGTGTAAAGTCCAAGCCCCATCTCTTACCTCTGTCTAGTGAGGTGCCCCCATAGTGCCACCATGCCTGCTTTTACAAGGATTCTGACACCATTTGTGAGCTAACTTGGAATGGAAGAGGAACTCCAAACAGGAGGGTCTTGATGCTGAGTTGCCACCGTAGGCCATGATATGCCAAGGAGAGGCTCCTGACACCATGACTTCCTGCCTCCACAAGGCTGATGAAGCAGAGAAAATGTTATGTAGTCCTTATTCCATCTAACTGACATTAATTTAAGTTCCTTAGAGAGACTATATGATTATTCAGACAAAGAACAATGAAGAAAACGTTTGCTGAGTAAACAATGTAATCAAAATGTCAGGGACAAAGAAATTAAGTACTTTCGAAGCATCTCTTCAAAAAAGCAAGTTAAAACATTAATATTAGCTAAAATATTTTGGATACTTATTATTTGTTCAACATTTACATGTTAAGTGCTTTGTTTACAGTTCTCCTCGAATCCTCAGCACTGATTTGGGGGGAGATGTGTACAATCCGAGAGTTGAAGGACTTGTCCAGGAACCTAAAATTTTTACGTGACAAATTTGGGATTAAAAAGTACCTCCTGTGCTTAGTATGATATATGGCCTCCTGACTGTTACACCAATACTGTGGGTCTCCTAGAACAAATATTTAATACTTTGTACGTGATTCATATTATTATACATTCTTAAAAGTGATACAACTGTTTTCATTTTAAAATGAGTGTAATCTGGAATTTTTACCACTCCACACTATTCTATTTAATTATTTAGAATCTGTATGACTCTACCATAAAATTCACATATGCTATCCAAAACCCAAAAGAAAAATAAATGAATTCCATAAAATCAGTCCAAAAATTAGTATTATCTTGTTTTTCTTTAAAGTATATTCCATTGGTTCTAACAGCCAAAGAGGGTTCAATTGCCCAAATACACACAGTGCAGCTCAAAACATTTTAGCAGGGAATAAAGCACACAGGGTTCCTGCTCCCCAGAAGTTTCAAATCTAAAATTCAGTGTAAGCACTCAACAATGGGAAGAACATAATAACCACACACCCAACCATAGAAGAAGAGAGTACATGGAAGAAATATGCAAAGAAGCACACAAATGATCGCTGACTTTAACATTTGTCCGAGGTTTTCACTGCTGTGAGCATTGCACACACACACACACACACAGCAATTATCACCAAATTGGGGAGAACCTAGGAAGAAATGAAAGCAAGGAAAGGACTCTTCCCAGTAGAGAGACTGCTGGATGATGAAACCTGGGAATGGTCTCAACTTTGGTGGGAGTGGGGTCTGGTTGGTAGAACAAGATGAAACAAATGCTGAAGAGAGGGGTTTGGGCAAAATGAAGGGAACATGATGGAAGGGAAGAGATCTGTTACAATCCAAGGATCAGATCAAGAGCCCCAGAACAAGGCCTGAGCAACCTGGCCGATAGAGAAGGAACACAACTGAAATCTGCCCCAATATCAAGGGATCAGATAAACTGTGGTGGGTGGGGAAGGCATTGGCCCCACTCCATCACCTGGATTTTCAGGGTCTGGAGGGGAGGAGAGTGGGCTGGCGAGAAGGATGTGGCCACGGTCAAGCCTAGAAGCTGGTTACTCAGAAATGAAATCCCCTTGACTACATGATGCCTCTCCTTCAGATAAATAAGACAGAATTCAAAGGACAGTAAGAGGCCTCTTGGGTTTTCAGTCCATCACTCTTGGTAGAGAGAAGGGCAAAAAGTGCAGAGACGAGGGGGTGGTATGGTCAGGAAGGGAAGTAGGCAGGATTATGAAAGGGACAAGTTTTAGGGGTAGAGACGGACATAAAATACCCTCACTAGCATTGTAGTCTCTTCGCCATGTTCCTGGGTGATAGTCTATGTCTACTCTGATGAATGGGAAACACTCAAACTTCATCTCCAAAATACCATTATAAACAAACTGTTTCTTTATTCCAACGCCTTAATAAAAACTTATGAACTCAGTCTGCACCACATCTGCCTCTGTTCCCATATTACTTGGTGGAGAGTTCTATTGCCTTCTGCAGCAGGTAGGAGGTGACGATGCGAAGCCAGAAGTGGTGCAGTTCAAATTCCAGCTCGGCTGCTCACTTGCTGTAGGACGTTGGGAAGGCCCTTCACAGTGTGTAAGTCTCAATGTCCTTCACTGTGATCACAATATCTGCCTACATGATTGCTTTGCAGATTAAATAAAACAATGCATGGAAAGCACTTCACAGAGTGCTGGCAAACAGCAGGTGCTCCAAGGATATTAGAGTTATTTTTCTGTATGCTTTCTGCCTCGATAAAGTTCAAGCTTCTTACAGTAAGTTCAAAGTTTACGCTACCTCTGATTCCCCAGCAAAATACTAAATCCTGCCCTCCACAGACAGTAGGGTGTGAGAAGTAAAAACTACTGCAGCTGTGACCCATATTATATGCCCCACCAACGTCCGAGCAGAAAGTGGGTCCTTCTGTCCGTCATTCAGAAAGCAGCAAACACCCAGTTACGTTTTTGACTGGACGGACTGTTGGCCTCTGTAGGAAAATATTTAGTAACTATGAACTAATAAATTTACAGGAATTAGGTCCTTTGTGAAGCTCGCAGGGGTGTGGCGATGTCTGGTGTCTAGTCTTTCGTCCCTGCTGATTTTTCCTTCTTATACTTCGTTGTAGCAATAGTCTATTTTAGATAGCTTTTCATCTGACTGCATGACCTGCTAATAAATTCAAGCATTTTCATTCCAATAAACTCAATTGTTAATGACAGTAGCCTATTTTGAATACACATCATTGGAATCCCACTCTTGGCGCATTATGAATCCCTCTCTGTGGCCCGCCTAGGACTCTATTAAATCTTTGTGAGCCTCGCCACAATGGGTTGGTTCAGTATCCCTCCACCATCGAATACATTAAAACCAAAACAAAACACTGTCATACATGGAAGAGTTCATAAAATCCAGCCTGTGAAAGACAGTCAGCAATCTGTCCAAGTCACGTCCTGGACTTTTTGTTTTACAGACTTTCCCAGAATATTGGCTCAATGTTAATAGAGAGGCAGTACATCAAACTTATAAAGGAAGGGGTTGGTTAGTCTCCGGGAGCCCAGAACCTAGGGAGCTGCCCACACCTCTGAGAAACACCAAGTTGGCTAAATTGGCTCTTGTCCGCTGGGACCCTGAGGCAGCTAAAATCATAAGGCTCTATGGTATGCATGCTTAGCCCTCTGGGGTTATTACTAAATAGGCTTATAAAGGTTTTTTTTTTTTTCTTTTCTTTTCTTTTTGCATGAACTGCAAAGGCACCAAAATCAGTCATTTGCAAACACATTTTTTTCCTCCCAGGCCATGCGACATTTTTTCTAAGTGAGAATGAAAGACTTTGAAGTTCTGTGTAAGAATAGTTATTTCTATTTGCCTTGCTTCCCCGCCCGCCCCCCCCCCCCCCCCCAGAGTTATCACTTCAGGGGCACCTGGGTGGCAGAGTTCGTTAAGCCTCCAACTCTTATTTTCAGCTCAGGGTTGTGGGATCGAGCCTTGCATCGGGCTCTGCATTCAGTCTGGATTCTGCTTCAGATTCTCTCTCCCTCTCCCTCTGCCCCTCCTTCTTGGGCTCTCTCTCTAAATTAACAAATCAATCTTTTAAAGAAGAATTATCATTTCATATTCTTATATAGTGTTATCAAGTATATTTTTGAAGAAAATGATACAGCTTTGGGAGCTAAAAAAAATTCTTAATGAGGGAAATTGCTGCTCAGAGAATTTTAAATAATTTGCTCAGAGTCCCATAGCCAATGAGACTCAGATCTCCTACATATAACTCTCATTGGCTGTGGGACTAAGATCCTATTCTCCACTTCTAAACACCATGCTTAGACCCTGCCATGCAGCCTAGCTTCAAATAACAGAGCGTTACCCACATTCTCCAACTTTCCAAACGCCCCATACCTGTATAGCTCCCCTTGCCCTTCTTTCAAGCATTTCCTACCTTTATTCTGAACACCTCATGTCCTAGGCAACCAATTGGAATGCAAACACTTTCAGCACATTTCACCAGAAGAGCTAAAAGTGTGACTTCTCACACAACTGCAGTATGAAAACACAGGTACCCTAAGGGCAAAAAATATAATATATATAATAAGGTGTCACGGATCCAGCCGATCTACACAAGTACTGCTCTCCAACACAGGCAGAAGTAAGAAGTGGGCAACATGGGTAGGGAAAACCGCTCTGTGTGATGGGGTGCAGGTGCCATGGGGGAGCTGACAAAACAGCCTAATTTGGGGTCGTAGAGAAAATACTGCAACAGATTGTCCTGACCCTGATCTTAAAGGATGAGTAAGGGTTGAGTAAGGGCAAAAGATGAGTAAGGGTGAAGTACACCCATCACAGTAACCAGAGTTGACTATTCTGCTACCACTCAATAGCTGTAAGGCCCTGGCCAAGCTATAAATCCCCTGAATTTCAACATTCTTATCTGAAAATGGACTGACCAATATTAACTACCCAAAACGTTTGGTGAAGTTTAAACGAAATCATAGACATAATTTCTTATAAGAGCATAAGTAGACACCCCATAAATTTTACAAAATCATAGACATAATTTCTTATAAGAGCATAAGTAGACATCTCATAAATTTTAGCTATGATGTTATTGATGATGATGGATCGATGTGCTCAAAGACTCAGAGGTAAAAATTGCATAGCACCTACCTGAACGTTCCAGGAAAAGCTGATAGCAGATCGGCGGGTGGAGGAATGTCATTTAGCTGAAGTGGACTCACTTCTGGCTGTGGGGTAAGCAAGAAAAGCGCATCACCCCAACTCACTAAAAGAGCAGGATACTCGTCAGAACTCGTTCTCTCTTCAAAGGCTTGATGGTGGGTTTCTGAAGTCATTTATAAATGGGGGTGAAGTGACTTTTTTCAGCCTTCACAGCAAAACTCAGGCAGATTTTCCCTAGAAGGCAAACATTTTACCCTCAAAGATCTCACAGCCTTGGGGGTTGTCCTTTGGCAAGAGAGAATGAGCCATCAAGATTACTTAAATAAATGTCTTCTTTAAAGTTAACGCGAGGGACGCCTGTGTGGCTCAGTGGTTGAGCATCTGTCTTCGGCTCAGGTCATGACCCCAGGGTCCTGGGATCGAGTCCTGCATCCGGCTCTCTGCAGGGAGCCTGCTTCTCCCTTTGCCTGTGTCTCTGCCTCTCTCTCTGTGTCTCTCATGAATAAATAAATACAATCTTTAAAAAAATAAATAAAGTTAACAAGATTCCTAACATCTGAAAAAGCTATTTCCTGTAGACTGAATGTCATGTCTTCCCCAGATATGTACACTGAAACCTAATTCTCAATGTGATGGTATTAGGAGGTGGGGCCCAAGGGAGGTGATGAGGTCAGAAGGCTGGAACCCATACCAATGGGATCAGTGCCCTTGTAGAAGAGACCCAGAGAGCTCCCTGGCCCTGTTTCCTCACATGAGGATATGGTGAGAAGAGGGTCATCTATGAAGCAGAAAGCTCACACCGAATCTGCTGGGATCTTAGTCTTGGACTTTCCAGCCTCCAGGACTGTGAGAAATAAATATTGGTTGTTTAAGCCAGCCAGTCTATGGTATTTGTGTTGCAGTAAAAACCTCAACTGACTAAAACACGGTCTGCATTAGAAACACCAAAACCAAACGTGACCTACGTGTTCTTCTGTCCTTTCTGGACCTTTGCCCAGAGGGCACCACCTGGCCTCTCAGGGATCTGGATGGCAGGCAAAGTGCTTCCACCAAGACCACCTCCACTCACGTGCCAGGATTCAGAAGCACCCTTCTCTCTTATGCTTGCCTCCACTGCTGGTCCCTGCCACATCTCCCACAAAGTGGTTAGACTTCCCAATCCTGCTTCACCTTAAACTTAAAACGGACTCCTCTACCTGCCTCCGTGGAAGCCTCCTGGGCTCCTGGGCCAGCAGGTATCTATCTTTTCATTTTAGTGAACAGGATGTCTTCACAGGGCGAGAGTCAGTGTATTATAAAAGCCTTTATTAATCACTCCATGGTGCCATAAAATGACAGGCATTTGGTTCCCAAAGCAAATACTGCAAACCAAGAACCTTAATATAGAGGTGGATATAAAATTATAATAGCCAAGTGGCAAGTCCTTGGTGCATTTAGAGGATCACAAGGGGATAAAAAGAGCTTCTGGTGCCTCTCTAATTGTTTTTAAATTTTTATTTATGGTCATATTAAGCAGTTCCCTGAGAGCTCGAGCCATTTAAATTATGGTGATTCTTTCTGAAGGCTTTTAACTGCAAGGAAATTGGGAATTAGTCCTTTTTCTGAGGAGAGACAGGTGCCTGAATATTTCCTAGCAGACAATGTTCTTTCAAACTTGCTGAGTGGATGAGTTATCAACAGTTGGGGACCTTCAGCGTGGCTTCAGAGTCTGCGATGAACTGAATAAATCGCAGAATAAATAAATGAATCGCTGAGCTCCACTTCTCGGAGTTTAGATTCAGGAGGTCTGGGGCAGGGCCTGACCATCTGTACTTCTAACACATTCCCTGGTGATGAGGATGCTGTGGGCCTGGGGAGCATACCTGGAGGACAACTGGTATAGAACATACTTTGAGCTAAATGCACCAGGTTATCTGTCAGTGTTGGGTAGGGTTTGGAGGGCTATGGATCCTCCAAGAAACACCCCAGCCCCTCCAGTGACTTTATCTCAGCAAAAAGGGCACACTCCTATCCTCACACTATGCT
Organism: Canis lupus dingo; assembly: GCF_003254725.2. Lineage (NCBI taxonomy): Eukaryota > Metazoa > Chordata > Mammalia > Carnivora > Canidae > Canis > Canis lupus. The sequence goes on from NC_064243.1 coordinate 64,466,158, forward strand.
CTTCTAGCTGCCTATGGATTTGATGCTGCTTAAGGTGGAAAAAATGAGTGTCTGTTGTCAGTCATTACTAAGGAGTAACGACTAATACATGCAGGGGGCTGAGCCAAGTCATTGCATGATAATGTGAATCCAGTCACATTTGTTCTGGGCCACTCAAAAAAAAAAAAAAAAGAGAAAATAATTACATTGAATTTTCAAGTAAATCCAGTGATGTTTTTGTCCAGTAAGTCCATATCTCAATATATAGTTGAGCCTCAAGCAAAACAGGTTTGATCTGCCCAGGGTCCACTTATACGTGGCTTTTATATATATATAATATATATCATGGCAAAGAAAATATCATAAATGTATTTTCTTTCATGATTTTCTTAACATTTTCTTTTCTCTTACTTTATTGTCAGAATGCAGTGTATTATATACATAACACTATTGAGATTATCTATAGGCTTCCAGTCAACAGCAGGCTATTAGTAGTTAAGTTTTTGGGGAGTCAAAAGTTATACTCGGATTTTCAAATGTATAGAGGCTGGCGCTTTGTTCAAGGGTTAAGAATAAGCCAGGAATAACCATATGTAATTTCAGCACTGCAGTTGCAATAAAGGAAGTTTTCTTCATGCCTAAGCTCTGACATCTTTTCATTTCATTTCAGCCTATACTCTAACAATAGATTATGAGTCTTTGCCAAAGAATTTTTATTATATATGGCATTTCTTTTATATCACACCTTAGGATTTTTTCTCAGGACATTTTACATTTGTTAAGTTCTCAGTCTTATGTTATTAATTTAATTTCCCATATTGATTGTACTGAAATTCATTAATTTTTTAACCTTTTATTTTGAAATAATTTCAAACATACAAAAAAGTTGCAAAACGGTACAAAGAACTCCCATACAACCTGCACTTCACATTTTACCATCTCTCTCTCTCTCTCTCTCTCTCTGTAAATACACACACATATATAATATACAGGTAAATATGCTCTATGTGCAACTTATATAAAATATGTACATATATCTAAAATGACATTGATTACTCTATGATACACGTATTTTTTTTCTGAACCATTCAAGAGTAAGTAGAAGACTTATCCCTCAAGATTTCAGTGTTTATTTGCTAAAAATAAAGACACCCTACTACATAAACACAGAACAACCATCAGCATGATTGCTGCCGTGAAATTTATAGACACCATTCAAATTTCACTAATTGTTTCAGTAAAATCCTTTATAATTTGAAGATCCAATCTAAGATTACTTGTTGTGGTTAGTTGCCATATCCTTCAACTTGGAATAATTCTTGAGTCTTTCCTTGCATTTTTTAATGCACTAAATATTTCTTAAGTGTACAGGGCTGTTATTTCATGCAGAGGTCCACACTCTGACTTGGTTTTATTTTTCCTCATGATTAGATTCAGGGCATGCTTTACGAATACCAGAGCAGTGATGCCAATTTCTTCTTGGAGTATCATATAAGGAGGTACATGATGTCTGTTTGTCCCCTTCTGGGTGCTGTAAATTTTGCTACTTGGTTATGATTATGTCTGCCAGTTTTTGGTACTATTTATTAATAAATTATTAAGTATTTTGATAGGATAGACATTAGCCTCATAAATCTCCTCATCCTCATCAAACTATCACCAGCTAGTTTTGGCATCCATTGATGGTTTTTATGCCTAAACAATGGCAATTTAATTTCTTTCTTTAAAATTCATGGGTTTTATGGAGAATTAGGATTAGGAAATGACTCTGAAAACAATGATCAGCCCTTGAGTCTACAGTCTAAGGGAAAGTAAAAATAGAGACAAACAGAGAAAATGATACTGATGAAGTATCCAGTTGGTGGTGACCTGAAGTCCTATAGCTTTAGAGAAAAGTGTGACGTGGAGCTAGAAAGACGATGTAACCCTGGGAAGAGACGAGGAGCTGAGGCAGAAGCAAAGCCCGAGAAGCAAGAATGCGATGCTGTCAGAACAGAGGTTGTTGTAGGGAATCTAGGGGAGACAGGAATAAAAACTTTGAACTGAGAACCCGTTTCACTGATTTTCAGGAACATATGCTTTGACATATGGTCAAACCAATGAAATAATCAAATGGAAAACAGTACTGGAAAATCTTGAATCCTATAGTAGTTTCCACTCTTTTAATAACCAAGAATGCATTTCATTATCTCTTTTGCAAATTCCTGCAATGTTATGGTTGACCATCATTTCTCATCTGCATGAAAAGTAATGTTATCATTCAAAAGTGATTTTTTTTAATGCTGCAAAAGCAAAGAATTTCTTTAGCTTAACTAATTTGAGCAGTTTTATCATGGCATCAACTCTAATCTTACCGAGTTTTTTTGAAATATTGAAAACAGTTTGAGGATTCCCATTGTTCATAGATTCTTAGAAGTTGGAGATACTATCTACTTTAATAATCGCATATTATAAATAAGGAAATAAGAGGCCTAGGGAGGCTAAGTAACTTGTCCAAGGTCACACAGTCATTGATGGTCATCCCAGAACTGGACCACAGTCTTGACATTCACCCAGAACCTGTTCCTTTGTCTTTCTTCTTAGTTGAGAGTTTTATTATATTCTAACTTGTATTATTATCTCTCTCTCTCTTTTTTTTTTGTATTAATCCTTTCTCCCAAAGATTTTAAACTCTTTGAAAAAAGAGAATGTCATCTGTTTTTTTTGAATAATAATGATAGTAATATGTGTGAATTCTTCCTAAACAACAGACTCAGTACTAAATGCTTTATAGACATTGCTCATTAACCCTTCTAACAACTCTGTGGAACAGGTATTATCAGTCTCATTTTACAGATACAGAATCTCAACTTTATGAAGGTTAAGTAATTTGCCTAGAATCAGGCAGTCAAGAGTAGAACATAGGTTTGTGGGATTTCTTTAAGATTTTATTTACTTGGGAGACAAAAAAAGAGAGATGTGGAGAGGCAGAGGGAGAAGCGGACTCCTCACTGAGTGGGGATCTTGACACAAGGCTTCATCCCAGGACCCTGGAATCATGACCTGAGCCACAGGCAGATGCTTAACTGACTGATCCACCCAGGTGCCCCAAGAGTGGAACATAGACTAACTCCAGGTTCAGCCTTCTCCAAAGCCTTCATTCTATCTACCAGTTAAGCTGTCTCTGAGGGTAGTCCTAATTCTACATTTCCTAACTCAGAGGGCCAACTCTGATGATTTTTGGAGGTCCCTTATGATGCCCAACTTTCAGAAAGACATGAAAGACATAAAAGCATGGGTATTTGCTTTCTGAGATCAATAAGGTACTACAAAATATACTAAATTTATCAAAGTGAACATATGGAAGTCTCCTTTATTTATTTATGATTTTATTTATTTATTCATGAGAGACACACACAGAGAGAGGTGCAGAGACACAGGCAGAGGGAGAAGCAGGCTCCATGTAGGGAGTCTGACATGGGACTCGATCCCGGGTCTCCAGGATCACGCCCTGGGCTAAAGGCCGCGCTAAACCGCTGAGACACCCAGGCTGTCCCTCCTTTATTTATTTTTACAAGACAATTGGAAATATATTGAATCAGAGAATTTTCACATTTCCTAAGATGTTTGGTATTCATTCTATTGTTTATTTCTTCTTATCAATTTTGTCCTTTGCAGGCAATTTTCCCTACGGGCAATTTTCCAGCAAAAATATCTCTACTCGCTTGGAATGCTTCTGTTCATCTGTAAAGCCTAACGGGTAATATTGGACATCTTTAATAAACACATCACTTCTCTTGAGGTTTTGAATGGTCACCATTCAGGAGCGGGGTGGGGGGGGCAGAGGTGGGGCCTCAGGGACCACCGGAAGAGTAGAAAATCTGGCAAAGATGCTCAACCGACCCCTGCTATTAGGCAGCTTTGTAAGTTCAGTGGTCACTGAAATGTCAGCAAACATTGGGCTTGGGAGAAGGGATGTCTCCAAAGCTGTGTGGGAATGAGAGAGAGAGAGCTATTTGCAAATGCAGGATTGTTTGGCAGGAAGAACGCCAATTGAGAAATTAATGGTGCCCCCACATATTTAATTGAATGCAGGGAATTTAATCCTGAGACATCTTGAGTTGGAGCTCACTCTCCTGTTTCCTGTGGGATTTGGCAGTGCCCTGTCCTGTTATTGAGACTGGGCCCTGGGAAGGGAGGGGCTTCAGCAGAGAGGGGACACCTCTGCCTTCACTTTCATGAAAATTGCTCTTAGTGCGATAGGGGCCAGACACAGAGTTCCAAAATCCTTTCCCACAGTTGCTGATGCATCCTCCAAGGCAAGCTTTTCCCTTTCTCTTCAGTTTTTTACTTTTGTTTTGTTTTTAACATTTGCTTTAGATATGCCACACTGTGTAGTGGTTTTAACCCTAGTCATGCATTAAAATCACTCTTCTGTACTGTTGGACTTTTTTAACCACATGAATTTATTGCTTAAAAAAAAACAAATAAAGTCACTCCAGGGCACAGAAATCTTAATTTAATTGGTCTGTAATGGGGCCTGCACCAAAGCTTTCAAGCTCCCCAGTTGGTCCCAATGTACACCCTAATGTGATTCTCAGACTGGGACCCCCAAAGGTCCTCAGGAACTACTCTGAATATCTCAAAGAGCCCTGGGATGGTCATCTATTTTACCCATGGTAAACTTCCTCTGGGTCAACACCAAGTGTCTTTGCTCTTGGCTGGAACTAAATCGACACGGTAACAGCTTATCACTTTCTGATGAGAAACTCTCAGAAGCAGAGTTTCTAAAATAAAACAGGAATGGAAAATTATTAGTTTACAAATACAGTTTCTACATAGAATCTTTTAAAACTAAGTGGATCATGGAAGAAAGTGAATAAAAGGGTACTTTGAGATAATAAAATTGGGAAGCAATCTGCTATAGCTATCTTTTAAGCTGGTATTAAAATTAGCCTTCAAACACCCAACAACAAATAAATGAAAGGCGTACCAGAAAGGTGCTGGGTGGCAGGTCTAAACCAGCTAGGGGATTTTATATTCGTCCTGGATAACGTGCACTCAGATATGCAAAGGATGAAGTTGGTGATCTTTATCTCTGAATTCACCTGCATTCTCTTGCTGTAGGCAGTAAGTAGCACAGCATCTCCCAATCACCTCGTCTCACTTCTATCAATCCCATTAGGACCAGACCCTTCAAGACCTGTCTGAGAAAAATCACAGAGGGAAGTACTAGAGATTATTTCTATTGTCTGCCAAGTTGGTCTCTTGCTATCATCCGGAAATGTTTAACATAAGTGAATCTTTAATTAACTTCAAAAAGTGCCTGTGCTTGGTTTCAGGTATGTAAACATGGCAGGACAAAAGTCACTAATGTTTGGCAAGGGGAATTCTGAAAACATCAATTAAAAAGAGTTGGTATGAACACCGATGAACACCCACCTCGACAGTAGGAATGAAATTAGTGCTAATTATGAGTATCCCTCTTACTTCACCAAGCATTTGCTCATGATTATACAGTGGGGAAGTGAAATTAAGCACATGTGGAGGGTTGTATTTTATTTATTCCTACATTTAATAAATATTTAAAGAGAATATGCCATGCACTAGATACTGCTCTGGCACTAGACATAAAGAGCAAAATAAACAAAATTTACTATCTCCATGAAACTTCGGTCCTGAAAGGGACTGTAGATGTTGGAAATCAAGAAGAATGCAGGCAAAATAGCTGTTACTTAAAATTCTGTATCAAACATTTGTAGTTCAGACTTCTAAACAACATATGCCTCCTTGGGATACAGAAAACTAAGATATTCCTTCCAACCCTTCACAGGAGTATTTTTAATCCACAGCTTCACATTGTCTGAATTGATTAAATCAAAATCTAACTAAGAGCAAAACATTTTATGCTCTTCTGTTCTCCATCTAAAACAGTTTACAACTCTCAGCATTTACTAGCCGGGAGCTTGGGTCATTCAAGTAGAGCTTGCTTCTTTAGAGATGATAAGTGAGACAATGCACTGTGTTTATGGACTTAGAGGTGAGAAGAGAAAGAAAAGCACTCTTAGGAAATCTGAAAAGGAGTTTGGAGACCTGTAAAGAAATTCAGAGGACATTGACATTCAAATCAGATACTGCCATGTAATAAATATTTGCCGAATATTTGGTCGGGAGCTAGATTCCATAGATAGGGTGACATTGTGTCTCTTAAGACGTTAGTACTTTGTATGTACAATTGTACTGTATAGGATACATTTCAGCTCTCCTTTCCAATTGGTAATCCCTTGAAAAAAAATCGTATAATGTGTCTGTGGCTGAGTGTAAAATTATCTTGGGGAGAGCTTCTGTGAGAGAATTGAGGCAAATGCTAATTGTACCACCTTCTTGGCTTGAGTGTTTTTCAAGAAACAGTTATAAAGCCTTTAAGGCAGAGAAAGTGATTGAGAGCCAGAAAGTATTCTAGCCCCTGAAACCCTACTCTTGAGATAAGAGCTACCTTGCCTAAAATACAGTGAATGGCAGCCTTGGGACAAAGAATTAATGTGAAGAGGTACGGCCACACGTCTTCTGAAAGCCCTGCACCATTGCCACATTGTTCTGAGTATTTATAAAAAGTAGTTTTCCAGGAGTATGGACTTGTCAAGGAAAGCTAAATGTTCACTTCATAATGGAGGTTCCATGAAGAATTACTAAGGGATTGAGAATGTATTTTCTTCAGCAAGGCTCCTTCTATTTAAAATTTTATTTTAAGGTGAAGAAAAAGTATGTAGGTCTTGATGCTTTAGAAACAAATGTAGTGTAAATAATAAAAATGTTTAGTCAAATAATAGCAGAGGCTCACAAATTTGGCAAAAAAAAATAGAAGAATAGCTTTATCAGTGGGAATGTCAGACAAATTTAGCAATCAATTTTACCTGGATACTTTAAAAATAGTTAATAGTTGACTTGTTAATGCCAATGTCAGAGTCCTTCGGAATAACATATATATAGGATGTGATCCTTTACATGAATAAGAAAACAGCATTGACCATGTTAAAGCATAAAAAGAAGGATTGCAAGAGAAAACACAGGACATCAAATATTATAGGAGACATAATCATACTAAAAATATTTTATTGTTTGTCTGAAATGCAAATATAACTGAATATTCTGTATTTTTGTGTGCTAGATCTGGCAATCCTAAAAAAGAGTACATCTGAATTAAAAAGAAAACTACCAAAATACTAATTTTTTTAAACACCTGAAAAAAATACTCATCTAGACTCTCTCCTGAAATGTTCCCTACGGACTGAATTTTGTTCCCTCCAAATTTATACATTGAAGCCCTAACCCCCAATGTGGCTGTGTTTAAAGATAAGGCTTTTGGGAGATAATTAAGGTTAAATCAGGTCATAAGAGTGTTTCTAATACAGTAGAATTAGTGGCCTTATAAAAAGAGAAGACAACATCTCTCTATCCACACACATGTACTGAAGAAAGGCCACCTGAGCACTGAACAGAAAGATGGCCTTGAAAGTCAGAGAAAGAACCTTTCTCGGAACCTGACCATGCTGGCATCTTGATCTCAGATTTCCGCCCTCCAGACTATCAGAAAATCAATTTCAGTTCTTTTTTTTTTTTCTTTTTTTTTTAATTTTTATTTATTTATGATAGTCACAGAGAGAGAGAGAGAGAGAGAGAGAGAGAGGCAGAGACATAGGCAGAGGGAGAAGCAGGCTCCATGCACCCCGGGAGCCTGATGTGGGATTCAATCCCGGGTCTCCAGGATCGCGCCCTGGGCCAAAGGCAGGCGCCAAACCGCTGCACCACCCAGGGATCCCCAATTTCAGTTCTTTAAGCTACCAGTCTATAGTACTTTATCATGACAACCCAAGCTGATAAGGACACAAGACCCACTGTACTTCCTCTCTCTAGTAGTCACCACGCTTGTAACTGCAGTAATTTCCAGTTTTTCTCCCCTGGCAGATCATAACCTTCGTGGTGGCAGGGAGGGCAGAGAGTGGCCTGGCTTGTCATTTGCGGTGTGCTTAGCTGATTACATAGTGCCTCTGGCTTGTAATAGGAGCAATTAAGTATCTGTTGGCTAAATGATTGCTGTATGAATTAAGTGACTAGAAAGGTGGACCAAAAAAAAAATGTGTTCATCAGTGTCTAATGTATTGTCAAATCATTATGCTGTACACCTGGAACTAATGTAACATTGTATGTCAACTCTACTCCAATTTTTTAAAAAATGTGTTCACTATAATGTTATTTATAATAACAATGGAAAAACGTTAAGAAAAATCTTAATCTCCAAGATTAGGGGAATGTTTAAATTAATTAATTAAATTAATAGTAGTATAATCATATGGCAATATATCAGGTAGTCATTAAAAAGGGTCATCATACAACTATTTTTAATGGCATGATAAAATTCACATAAAGTCATGTTAAGTTAAAAATAGGATACATATGTATCTGTAATACTTAATCAGGAATATTTGGGAATAAATGCAATTGTTAACAGTGGTTGTATTCAGATAGCAAGATTGGATTATTTTTCTCTTTATGTTTTTCTTTACTTTTTAAATTTACTACAAGAATTATGGATGCTTTTTAATCAGAAAGAAAATTAGTAGTCACTTGGCATGAGTCATATGGATTGAAAAATGATCTTTGCAAAATTTTTGTAGCAGAGAAAACAAAGCTAAATTGGTAAAAGTCATTATCCATGCAGGGATCAGAACAAACATATAAACTGCATTGGGAAAACACCTCAGTATTAAGATTAAACTAAGTTACACAATAAGGAAAGCCTTTATGGTGAGGGACAGTCATGAGAACAAGTAATGTCATTACTTGCAAGGACTGAGACAAAGCCATGTAGTAGGGATCTGGGAAAGAAAGGAAAGATCCTGCAGTGGATGCCATTGCTGCCCTATCAGGATTCTCTTCTTCAACCTGTTGTATCCAACTTGTAGCTGCTGTGAGTTTTGGCTGGAGGCAGACAGCTGCTTTCCCTGGAGAATTTTCTTTGACACTAATGCAACTTCCTCTCCTAGCTGAGGGTGGCACCAGCATTGTCAAGAAGCTCAGTAGTGGCTGCTCCATGTAGATTAGGATTAATGATAGGAGATTCTGCTATCAAGCTATGCTCCCTGATAACTATGGGGATGATAGGATCTGAGAATAGCAGAGGCCAGATGGCCAGGAGCAAGGCAGGCAGGATATTGAAGTGCAAGGCAGACAGATTAGAAGGCTCTGCTCAAGGAGCTTTGTGAAGCTACCTAATGGAAGATGGTGTTTCCAGAATGAGATTGACTGACAAGGAATAAGGGTCTTGCTTAATGACTCTTATCAATGACCTAGTCAAGACAGATCATGAATAGATAAGCAGAAGACTAAAGTCTACCACCTTACTGGAGAATCATGATCTCTTAATCCGTTTACAAACTAGTTCTTAGACCCATAACCTACCCCTAACCTTACTGAAGTAATGGCAAGTTCCTATGAGGAAGGATCTTGCAACACCATGGAAAGTGTTCACAGCAGTGTTCCCTCGTCTTTCTACAAAGGGGCCAATGGCCATTTACTCAAATATACATACACTGGGGAAAGTGGATTGTTGAAACAGGAATCTGAGTTGACTATGACACTGAAGGACCCAGAGTACCATCATGGATCCTCCTGTTAAAGAAGGGCCATACATGGGTCCAGAGTTCTAGGCTTAGGTCCATCTCAAAGTGGATCCACAGGGTTCGTGAAACCACCTTGCACTTATCTCCTGACTCACCAAATTTATAATCAGCTTAGGTGTACTTCACATTTGTGAAAACCCTCACAACAACTAGTAGGAAAAGAGCTGTTACAGTAGGAAAAAAAAAAACAAGTGAATCCCTCCCTGAAAATTTTAAGGCAATGCATTTAAAATGTTATCACATCCCAGATAGAAAGGCAGAGATTGGTACCACCTTCAAAGACTCATGAGGTGAATGGATCATGGTCTTCATCAGCTCCATTTAATTCACCAGCCATGAAATGACTAAGGATAGAATGACTCAACCAGTTGATGCCAATCAGCCATTAAACACCACCTCTAAACATCATAACCAGACCTTGGAAAATCTCTTCCAGGATGGAGTGAATTTCATATGAGAAACAACTGGATATGAGTGGTACAGGGACGAGAATATCAGAGTTGCTGTTGGTGCCCTGCCAAGCAAGATCCCCTTATGTCCAGACTGTGCACTCATCCCACGGCTAGTGTGAGCCAATCGGCTAATGGCTCATAGCTGCTCCTTTACCTGGATAACTGCTCTTGACCAAACGGGAATTACCTCTCTCGAGACGTATTTTCAGTTGACTGCAATGAAATCTATTTTGAGGAGTCATCTCTTAGCATGAAAAAGAAAGAAAGAAAGAAAGAAAGAAAGAAAGAAAGAAAGAAAGAAAGAAAGAAAGAAAGAAAGAAAGAAAGAAAGAAAGAAAGAAAGAAAGAAAAATGGTCATTTATTTCCGTGAAATAGAAACTAATTCATTTCTCTATTTAACAATAACCTCTTAGATTAGAACCAAGCATTGTGTCACCTGTTAGAGACTCAAGAGGGAAACAGACAATCTCCTGCCTTTTCAGAACTTAGGCTTCAGGCTCATATCTGAGTCTCCCTCAGTTTGGAAAGGTGAAAGCAGGGTATGCTCTGGACACAAGAGGGAGTAAACTGATGGCTTTCTGAAGGGTGGGTGACAGGAGTAGTTTTCCCTAGTTCAGGCAAAAGTGGGTGCACCATTTGCAGAGAGTTTTAAACGGTGATAAAAACCAACTAAAAGTCAGTAAGCACTTTATTACCCTCATGAGCTGGCAGTCCTAAACAATGGCAGTGTCAATGTTCATCCCTACCCCCCATAGGCCCCTGAAGAGAATCCTAATATTCCTTTTTTGGAAATCTCTAGATAATCTTAGATTCCTTCGGAGATGGCAAAGGCTTAGCTTTTCTGCAAGGTGAAGGGTCCCAACAGCTTCCACCACCACTGTAGGAGTGGTTGGAAAGAGAATTTTAGAGCAACTCATCCCAAAATAACCTTAGGAGTCCCCACCCTTGAGTGTCCCCAGGAAAGCTTGGGTGGTTCTTTATGATTAGACCCTTGCTTCCATGTGGGGCTGGGGCAGGGAGTGAGGAGGGCTGGGCCAGCACTCAATGAATTTGCCTCATTATAAGCTTGTTCATTTTATTTAGAGTGAGGATGTTTGTGAAAAGTAGGAGGGGGACGAATGAAAAGGGAGGAAAGAATCAAACCCCTTCTGCAAGTCAGAGGAGTTGGACTTCTGTGGGCTCTGAGAGAAGAGTTGATCTCTTAACCTGAGCTGGCAAAGATTTAAAGTCACTTATTCTGGCAAGGAAGGTCAAAAGACCGACTGTTCATTCCTAGGGATTTGGAGGTAGTAGGTTGCTTAGATTTTGTCAGTGAAAAGAGATAATTAAGGTTCTGAACAACTAGAGACTTCTTTCTATTCGGTGAGCTGACAAAACAAGGCTAGGATTTTTAAAATCTTTAGAATGTAGCTGAAGAATTAATGTTCTCCCATCCATAGTAGTCATGGGAATGGGATAAAAAACGAAAAAATGACCAAATGTGTTACTTTTCAAACATGAATTTCATTATGCTCTCATTGGTAGAGAGCATTGTACTTGATTAAGAGAGATTTAAATAATATGGATTATATTTTATGTGTCGGGTAAACTTTTCATGCATGAAACTTTTCTTTAGGAGCCTAGGAATAAGAACAAACAGAAATCAAAAGGTTACTTGGTGAAACTTAGTAGTGACCTGCACAATCCACACGCAGCTATTTAAATTTATAAAAATCACACCAAGCGAACAATTCAGCTGATCAGTTGCTCTAGCCACATTTTAAAAAATATTTTTGTTTTAAAATATTTTAAGGCTCACACAGAAGTTGCAGGAAGAGTACAGGGAGTTCCCATGGACCTTCTCCCAATTTCCCCCAATAATATCTTACATACCAGAGCATAGTTATCAGAGCCAACCAATTGATGGCAGTACCATACTATTATCTAAACTATAGACATTTTGGGGATTGTTACCAGTTTTAATATGCACATTTTTGGGGGGGGGTGCATAGTTTTTTATTTTTTTAAGATTTTATTCATTCACTCATGAGACAGAGAGAGAGAGGCAGAGACACAGGCAGAGGGAGAAGCAAGCTCCATGCAGGGAGCCCAACCTGGGACTCGATCCTGGGTCTCCAGGGTCAGGCCCTGGGCTGAAGGCGGAGCCAAACCACTGAGCCACCTGGGCTGCCCAGGGGGGTGCATAGTTCTATGAAATTTTATCATGTTTATAGATTGGTGTAACCATGATTATCATCAAGATTATCCTCAACTGTTTCATCACCTCTAATAGTCACATCTTCCCCCGGACCCGAACCCTGGACAAACATGATTCTTCAGTGTAATTTTGTCATTTTGAGAATGTAACATGGATATAATTGGCCTTTCATTAGGCAGCATAATGCCCTGGAAATCCATCAAGTTGTTGCCACAGGCTGCATGGCTTATTAAAAACCAGAAATATATTTCTTATCATTCTGGAGGCTGGGAATCCTAAGACCAAGGTGTGTACAGATTGGGAGCCCACTTTCTGGTTCATGGAAAACCATCTTTGCCTTATGTTCTCACATGCTGGAAGAGGGTAACAAGGTTCTTTGGGTTCTCTTTTATAATGGCGTTGATTCTGTTCATGAGAACTCCAGCCTCATGACCTACTCACCTCTGAAAGGCTCCACCTCCAAATACTGTCACAGTGGGCATTAGGATTTAACCTATGAGTTTGAAAGGCAGCGTCCACATTCTGTCTACTGCAACGGAGGTACTACAATTTGTTTACCCATCCACCTGCTGAAAGACATTTAAGTTGTTCTCAGTTTTTGATTTACAAATAAAACTGCTATACACATTCATGGCCAGATTTCGTGCGGAATTTTTTTGGCTGCTGGCTTATCAGCTACTAAGAGAAACCCTAGCTATAATGGCAGGTTTGTCTATTTCTCCTCCCAGTTTTGCCATTTTGCTGCATATTTTTGCAGGTTCTGCTGCTAAGAACATACCTGCTTAGGAGTGTTATATGTTCTTAGGTAATTGAGCCTTCTTATAGTTTTATAATGCCACTTTTTGTCCTTGCTAATTTTCTTTGCTCTGAAGTCTGTTTTGCCTAATATTAATATAGACACTCCAGCTTCCTATTCATTAATGTGTGCACAATATATCTTTTTCTGTTCTTTTTTCTTTAAGATTTGATTTATTTATTCATGAGACATACAGAGAGAGGCAGACACAGGCAGAGGGAGAAGCAGGTTCCCTACAGGGAGCCCCATGTGGGACTTGATCCCAGGACCCCAGGAATCCAGGATCACAACCTGAGCCAAAGGCAAATGCTCAACCACTGAGCCACCTGGGTGCCCAAAGAGCCCAGGTTTTTATTGAACAGGTTACAGAAGAGGTTTTAGTCAGAAAGATCAAAGCCAAAAGAAAAGAAAAGAAAAGAAAAGAAAAGAAAAGAAAAGAAAAGAAAAGAAAAGAAAAAATCAAAGCCCATGTCATCATCAGACTCCCCTGATTCTTCTTTCTTTGCTTTCACTTGCTTCTCCTCAGCTGGGGCAGCAGTGACTGAGGGAGCAGGACCTCCTGCTGGTGCAGCGGCGGCTGCTCAGGCAGGACCACCAGCCCCTACGTTGCAGATGGGCCTCCCAATATTGACATTGGCCAGTGCTTTGCAAACAAGCCCAGTCAGAAGGATTCCACATTTGCACCCACTGCTTTCATGAGCACGTTGATCTTATCCTCCGTGACTGGCACCTCATCATCTTGCAGGGTGAGGGCTGAGTTCATGCAGGCATGCCCCCAGACAGAGGCCATGGGGCCAGCGAGTGGCCACTGCGGGATGAAGTGAAGCTTCCTTGCTAGGATAGACCACTTCCATGGTGACTGAGGAAAGGGGGCCAAGCCATTTACTTTTAGAGTAATTAATGATATGTTAGAATTTAGGTCGGCTGTTTTGTTGTTTTCTGTTTGTTCCCACTGCTTTTTGTTTCAGTTTTCCCTTTCATGCACTGCTGTTGGAGTGTTTCTGTGACAGTTGCTTGAAAACCTTGTCATTTAATTCCAACCTCTGTGTGATCTTGGCATGGCATATGTTATTGTCTTTTCTCATTTGAGTTATGGTTTTTCTGGTTCTTGGTATAATGAATGATTTTGGATTGATTCCTGAACATTTTGAGTCTTATGTTAAAAGAATCAGGTTTCTTTTTAAGTCATCTATTTTAGCAAGCAATCAACCCTGAACATGTCTCAGCTCAGTTTTGTGGACTGTGGTTTGAATGTCAACCTAGTTTCAAAACCTTTGTAGTGTTATTCTGGTCTCCCTCACCTGTGTGCTTCCCAGAGTCCAATCTGAAAATGTGGTGTTGCACACCATATTTCAGTTTTGTAAGTGTTTGCTGTGTTTTTTTTGGCAGGTTTCATGCATATGAGCCATTTTTCGGGGGGGGGGGCAAGCAATCCAGGACCTTAATCATAGAATTAAAGGAACCCTTTTTTCTACTTTATTCCTCTCCATAATTCTCCCCCCAAGTCTCTAGTGTGTTGTCACTGCTTAGTGCCACCCAAGCCACATACATCTAGCGAATTCTGTGTTGGACAGTGCCGATTCAGAAAATTTCCATCATCTCAGAAAGTTCTAGTGTAGAGGGCTGGTATAGATAAACATCTTCCTCTTCATGACCTTAAATCATTTCTGCCTCTCTTAAAGATGATGAATATAGAAAGAAACAAAAGTAAAAACTAGGAGGAGGAAGTGAGAAAAAAAGAATTTCAAAACTCAAAGATTAAAAAAAAGGGGTAACAAGAAAAGAGAGCAGAGAGATATTGGAAATACCCAAATGAAGTAAATCTTAATTAAAAAATTAAAAAAAAAAAGGCAGAGCAAGCTCCCAAACACAGGCTTTCCTTAAGAGTCTGTGTACTTGGCTTCACATGCCAGAGACCAGGATGTCTTCTCAAAGCTGTGTTTCAAAAGCATAGGTTTGAGGTTCAGTCGCCATTCCCTTGGCCTCATTCTCTGCAGTAAAAGAGATATTTGCCAACGGAATCTTAGAGAGCAACAACCACTTCAAAACAATGCGGAATTTGGGGATCCCTGGGTGATTCCGTGGTTTAGCGCCTGCCTTCAGCCGAGGGCATGATTCTGGAGACTCGGGATCAAGTCCCACATCGGGCTCCCCACATGGAGCCTGCTTCTCCCTCTGCCTGCGTCTCTGCCTCTCTCTCTCTCTCTCTCTGTGTGTGTGTGTGTCTCATGAATGAATAAATAAAATCTTTTAAAAAAATGTGGAATTCAAATGCTACTTCCAAATAATGTGCACCCAAAAAACACATACTTGGGTGTGGCAAATTACTGAATATCAACCCCCCACAGGGATTTCCAGTTATGGGATCCTCACTCCTGTCCAGGCCTTGACGAGACACAACTCAGTGCTCTTCTGGTCCCTGGAGAAGAAATATTGGGGATTTCTGCCCTGTTCATCTTTTAGTTTGATGGTCAAAAGAGAGAACCCAGATGCTGTCCTGAAAGCAGCTGGGAGTGTGAACGGCTAGTGCAGAAACAAAGGCAGTCCCTAGCCCCCCGGCTCCTGGAAAAGAGAGAGAAAATGCCAGGGGAGTGAACCTGGAGATCTGAGAAGTCAAGAAAGCACCTAGAGAGCAATGGAGAGACAGGAGGTAGAAGGAACACTGAGGCCCCAGGACTTCAGGACAAAAATTGCTTTCTTCAGAGCAATCCACATACTTGTTTCTCCTCATAGAATTTTCTAGAACTAAGGTTTTCCTTTTAGTACACAACTTCAGAACAAATGTCCTGAAAGAAGTGTTCAAATAATTGTTCTCTCTTCTTATACCTTTTGCCAAAATTTCTCCAATTTTCAGATTTCATCCCAATGCCTCTCCACCCTTATCCATCAAGACATAAGGGAGACATCAAGCATTACATCTGCTCAGTGTATATTTTCACTACTAATATCACATTTAAAACAGAATTCAACCTAATTATTTTAAAAAAACAGGTTTTCGGTCCAAATATGATTGAACAAAAGGGAATATGGCCATACTGAAGTGAAAAAGATACACTAAGCCAGGGTGAAAACTAACAGTATTATTTTAGGGGGCTTATTAGCAAATCATAATAAAAAGCCTAACAACAGTTTTCAGAATCAACAGACTTTTTTTTCCAAAATGGTGTGGTATAAACAGTTTGACTGGGACTCATATGGAACTGGATAGATTTCTTGTTCTATTACTTAGTACCTGGGAAAAATGACCCAAGGTCTCAGCTTCAATACTGTGGAAGAAATCATAATGCTTATCTTGCAAATTCACTATTAGGAGTACATGAGATAGTGCATGGAAGGTGCTTAGCATACTGCCTGGCACCAATGTGGGACACACCACATGTTATCTTTCATCTCTCCCTTTGTAACCTGTGAAACCAAGACTTCTACTGGGCCTTCACCCTTTCTGCCATCCATCCGTGCTGCTGGTCAGGTGCTCTCTTCTCTTTTCTCTTCTAGGCTCCCTATTATCTTGAATAAAATCCTAATTCCTGCAATCATGATGTGCTTTATAATTTCTGTTTCTATTGATTCAAATAATGTATTTAAAGCAAGTGCCTGGGGAAATAATGGCTGGGATTCATCAATAGCTTTTTGACCCTTGCAGTTCCCCCACTCGTCCACTGGGTTTGCTGGTGAACAGTTGATTCAAATGTACTTTTTTGGACCTTACTCATTGTTCGGGTTTATTTTACAGTGCTTATCTTTATTCCCAATTATTCTAACCCACTGAAAGAAAGCAAGGCCCTTGATAAAACAGAGCATGAAGTGCCATTTTTCGCATAAGTCACACTTGTGAGTAGTTGTGTTCTCTTGTCTTGGGCTCAGCACCTGGGGCAAGAGAAAGGGAAGAGTTTTATGTGTGTGTATGTGGCTGGAGCACAGTATTAAGTTGATAGTATTGAAGAAACAGAAGATTTTCTTTTAGTCTGTGTAGAGAATAAAATGAGGGAGAATCATTTTATACTCATGGGAAGGGTTTACTGGGTTATAAATATGAAAAACCCTTCTTAATATTAGCACTTTGAACTTGCTGAGCGCCTTTCAGCAGTGGATTCCAAAGCACTTCGCTGACACTAAGCCACAGGACCCTCAGGATGGAGGCATTATTGCCATTTTATAGTTAGGGAAATAAATGCAAGGAGTGACTTGCTCGAGAGCACAGAATAAGTCCCAGTCATGCTTGGATCTCAAGAACTCAGGCCAAATCTAACCTCTAGGCTACTCTTCCCCCCACATAATTATTTTGTGAAAGGAAAACAATGATTTCAAATGTACATTCAGTTAAGCATAAGGATATATCCCTTTCCACCTGTTTTAACACGTTTTTGAAGTTTTGCTTATTTTTACATTGGCAGGATTTTCAGATGATTAGCTCTGAGCGTCTTTTGTTTCAAGTGTCTCGTGTCGGGGATGAGAGAGATTGGGTGATCAAGGATCTTTCCACTGCTTATTAACTAGTTCATGTTCAGTCTCGTTGGGTGATGACCCACGGGGGCTATTCCAATTCGGAGAGAGGTAATACATTGGTTATCTTAACCTAGTCTTGGAGGGAGTGGGGGAGCATAATTCCATAATGAAAAATGACAGAATTTATATCGGGTCATTTGGGTTCTGTGCAGGAGAGTTCCATTGAAAACCTACGAAGGTGGACATAAAAGTACAGAAGAGATTAGTCTTAGAAACAGACAATAAACATAAATGTAGGACAAGTCCGCTGGAAGAAGGAGCCCTAGAGAAAGGTAGAGCTTGAAAAATGAAGTAGCATCAGCAAGGCCTCTCCTGAAATCCATTTGCAAGTTAGTAGTATGACCTCACTGGACCGGGGGAGGGGGGGGATCAAGGGAAGTAGGCAGCTAAGTGATGAGGGAATGGGCAACTAGGAAGCCAGTTCTATCGCACTAATGCCCTAGAGAACAAGATACAGTAAAATATACCCCTAGTTTCTGGATGAGAATCTACAACTGTTTAATTGTCTGGCATAGGTGCAATAGAACAAAAAGTAACTGAATCTTCACTAATATAAAGGCCAACATGTAACGACCAAGACTATAAATGGAGCAATAATTGAGCTTCATTACCCATGCAGCTCACTGCATTAATACAGGCTTTTCTAACACCTCCACCCCACCCCAAATGCACAAAAGCTTTGGAGGCAACATATAGCCTAGCCTCCATCCAATCTTCATCTAAGGGGAAGAATCAGATTTAAAGCAGCTGGCAGGTCGCTCACTAGTTCTTCTTTCCTTCCTCTCAGTCTGTAGGATCCAGAAACAGGAAGTGATATTTACTCCTTGGTCTTAATAGAACAATGATGGACACTGTGAATGTACGGCACTCTAAATGTTGACCACAGCTGGGAAACATTCCCACAGGAATATTTATAAAGCTTGTGCTTCCGTTTTTGAACATCCAAGTGATGTTTCTTACAATTTTTAAAGAATGGAGGACAATGTGACGTTTGGTTAAAGGAGAAATAAGCCCCACAGAACCAGAAGAATCCACATGAGCCTTGTCCAGGTATATGCATGGTGCTGAGTCTGGGGGAAGGGATGGATGCAATCTGATAATGCTTTTACAAAAGAGACCTAATGCATAAAAAGAGTAAAACTTGATTGAAACCACTTTACTCAAATTCTATTCAACATTCACATGTGTCGTAGGACACTCGTGTCTGCGTTACCATGCAAACTACATGTCTTAGGGTTACATTTCCATTTTTTCCAGAAACAAGGAAAATAGCACTGTGTTAAACAGAGCTTCTGTAGCACTTCTGCTGCTCCCTTCCCATGACCTTCCCTTTGGAGAAAGTCATACTTCGAGCCATGGCTTCCATACTTGTTTAATAGCACTTGATGCCCCAGAATAGAAACAGACAAAACATTATTTTACTAGTGTATTTCTTCTATATAATTAATTTATAACATTGACCTACTATTAAATCAATCATTGAACACAACCAGTGTCTTTAGAAAGTAATTTAAGGGGCAGCCCAGGTGGCTCAGCGGTTTAGTGCCGCCTTTGGCCCAGGGCATGATCCTGGAGACCCGGGATCGAGTCCCATGTCGGGCTCCCTACATGGAGCCTGCTTCTCCCTCTGCCTGTGTGTGTGTGTGTGTGTGTCTCTCATGAGTAAATAAATAAAATCTTTTTTAAAAAAAAAGGAAAAGAAAATAATTTAAAATCAGTCTCAGTATTTCATTTTTTGCTGTACTTAGGTTTGGTTGCAGGGTACTGAGAAAAATCCCAGTTCAACCATAGAGGCCTTTACAGAGGGTGAAACTTGCATAGCTCCCCTTGCAATCTCAACATACTTTCTGAAAAAGTGGGTAGGAATATTTCATTTCAAAGACTGTGTCATCAACAATGTATAATAACTGTTCATTCCTTCTCATAAATATAAAAGCCAGAAGAGAAGCACCCAAATTTACAGTGTCATGAACTGTATCAAACAAGGTCGCTTGTCATTTGTTTTTGCACAAATGCACTGTTAACGTAGGGAACAGAGCATGTTCTGCGCAGATCCCTAGGCCTGACCTGGTGTTTAATCGAGCCCAGCATTCACTCAACACAGTCGTGTGGTTATACAGTTTTATGTGAGGACACATGTGTGGGCCTTAACATTTAAGCGCCATTACATTCCTAATCAATGGCGTAGTTAGAAATATAAAATATTTTCAAAGAAGGCCAGAGAAGCTGTATTCTGAGTCTACACAAAAATGAGTTACACCTGAGTGACCAAGTTAAGACATCAGTGGTATCAAAAGAGCTAACTTAATATGCAGCACATGGAACACACCTGTCATTTCTATTCTTTTTTCAAATAAAATTCAAATCCAACGTTTGCAGCTCCCCGATCACTCTGCAGAGTTCTCCTAATATTTGACACACCACCTGGCCTAGATTCAGTAATAAATGTTTGTTGAGCAGATGACACATTCTAGTTTGAAAATTCACTGGCATAATGTAGCAAAGGTTTCTCAAGACCCTCTTGACTTCTCCAGGGGAAGCAGAAAGAAAGCGAAGGCACTCCGCAGTCACCTACCTCTGGTACTTAACTACCTTTAAAGCTATTTCTCATGCCTACTATATAATGGAGGTTTTTACAGGTGTAACTGCAGGTCTGTACGGGAGATATTATTATTCCCAATATTAGAACTCAAAAATCAAAATAAAATGATATTTATCAGGGTCAATAAATGAGTAAAATGTGGAATTGAGGTTCAGAACCTGGGCCGTGGGGCCCTAAACCCATGCTTCCCCTACTCCTTCCCTCTGCTCTGATGTTCTTTACCTTTTCCTCCATTTCCTGCCTCTCCCAGAAAGTGAAAGCACTACATATAATTTAAAGCCTCCTTGGATTTGGGCTTAGTCAAAAAAAGCCTTCGGGTCTCACAGTTGCACTTGTTTATACATAAAGGATTGGGATAATAACGTGTATTACGTGTACATATATACACATATAATAAAAAAGCATAAACATATGCTATGTCTACACATCATGTGTAAAGAATAAGTGTCTTAAGGTTTGGCATAAAGTACATTTCTTATCATCTCAGGGCATTTTGCGGTGAGAGCTTTCCAATTCAGAAACGAACATTTTATTCTTTCCTTGGTAACTTTTTGTTTAAATTTTTTGAATGTTTTCCTCCCCTAGATAATGGAGAGTGTACTAACCAAATAAACACAGAGTATTAGAATTGCCCTGCTGATAATTTTGCTACAACTCTGAAAAATCATTTCTTGCAAAAATAAGCTAGAGACAATAGTCTAGGATCAAGGTTTCTCGGCACACAAAGTAGGCTTTGTCCAGTGGATGTTTTCCTTGGGGTTTTTCTCCTTGATAGAGCGCTAACAAAAGTATAACTTTCCCACTTTGTTCCAGGGGTGGGGGTTTGAAGTCTATTGAGGGCAACTTTGTGCCTTATCTAAGCCTCTCACGGTGGGTTACTTGGGAGGGAAAGACCCAATTTTTTGGTACCTGGACAGGAAAGAGGGGCCACAGGGGGAACCGGGAGCAGTTCTCTGCTTAAAGGGATCTGGCATGTTTGCATAGAGGAAGATGTTTATCCCCGTTTATGGCATATCCCTTCTTCTTCTACATTTCCCATGGTTGGTGTTACTTTTTATAGCATGTCTGACTGTCTGGGAAGGAGCCTTGGAGATCCATGCCTTAGAAAGCAAAAAGGAAGTGAAGGAAATCTTTAGTAATGCTATCTGCAGAAAGTTTCTGCCTTTCAGAATTCCCAGAGCAGGTGAATTCTGTGTGTGTGTGTGTGTGTGTGTGTGTGTGTGTGTGTTCCCAGAAGCACATATACCCGGTACATATGATGTGAGAGCTTTTCAAATGGGTAACGTCATTGAAAGAATCAAAGCTTTTCCTTTACACACTTTTGCAACTCCTTTAGTATATTGAATACATTGTCAAGTGAATATTGATTATTAGTAATTAGATTGAAAATTATATTCTGATGTCATTTTTCCCATGGTCTAAGGAACTAGGAGGATCCCACTGCCTTTGGGTTTTAAATATACCTAAGGAAAACACCCCAATTCCTGTGATCTACTTTTACTTTTATCATTGACATTATGATTTTTGCAAGATTAGTAAGAAAAGAAAGGAAACTTCCAAGCAGAGTTTAATTTTAAAAAGGATGCAGGGTATCTTTTAGAAAGATTTTCTTAATCATCTGGATTAATCCTGACTTTCAACTCCAGATAAGAAATAGGATATCCCATAAGGAGGATTTGCAGCATGTAGGGAAGTCTTTGCCAACCAGGAAAGGCTCCCAGGGCCTGAATTATTAAAGTTAAATTTATTGGTGATTATGTCTATTTCCTGTATAAATGAAACTTCAAAACAAACACTTGAAAAAGTCAAGAGAAGTCAACTAAATAGCATGGTTTTTATAAGCATAAAAGAAGTGGCCATTTTCAAAGGGCCTCATGGCTTGGCAGATTGAATAAAATGAATGTGAGAGCTTACTGTTAACCCTCGACAAATGCTAACACATTTGTACACACACACACACACACACACACATACACACACACACACACACAGAGTTCACAAGAAATAATAGACAAACTGCCTGGAGATACACAGCTTTAATCCCATCAAGGGGCTCTTGTGACATTGTAAACCAAGTAACTAGAGTTTGAGTAGTTGAGGCTGTCCCTAGACCTTCTGGATGGGATTAATTCCATGTAATTCTCTACAGCCTTTTCTAATTGGTTAAGATGTGTGAGATGCCATGCATAATGGAATCACTTAGCCATCTGCATTTCACACTCTCACACAAGCTACTTCAAATGGGGAAAAAAAAAAAAAAAAGAAAGAAATCATCGTGAGAAGAGAAGCCAGCAATGGGCTCTTCCTTATAGGAATATAGTATCTACTCTTCTCCCAGACACTATAACAAATCAAAACAGTGAACACCAATGCTGCTACATTAGCAATCTCCCCTGCGGAGGAGGGGCAGTTATACTATAAATGAGCCTGGGTGCTGCAGAGCCAGGTGCCTCAATCTGCATGTGGAGTTTTATGTTTTGGTGAAAGGAAAGGCTGAGCCTTGTGCAAGTATACACACTGGTTTCATAGGAAATAGATCTTCAAGAAGTGAAGCTGTAACAAAAATAACAGATACCAGGTTGAACAGGTACAGATTGTCCAAATCAGTACCTGTTGCCCACTAAAATACTTCATTTGGCCAAGTTAGAAAATAAAATCGTCAGTATACCACGAAGGTCACGCAATCCGCTTGCTTAGTCGAAACTTTCCAGTTTTCAACTTGTTTGTTACGGTGCCATATAAACACAACTTCAACCCGCAAGTCATTATAATAGTAACTCAACCAAAAGCAGGCTCTAGTAATACACAGTGACTGTGGCCACATAATGCTCGTTCCTTATTCAAGCTGAATACAGCTAAATGAACCCTGACGTCGAGCGTGTATTCATGTGCCTCTAAAGCAGTGAACTTACACATATGCCTTGTGATGCTAACAGACCTCGACACAATCTTGGTGGCTTGAAAGACACACTCACAGATAATCTATATTTTTTAAAAGATTTATTTATTATCTGAGAGAGAGAGGGTGCACAAGTGGGGAGAAGGGCAGAGGCAGAGAGAGAATCCTAAGCAGACCCCTTCCCCCCAGTGAGATCATGACCTGAGCTGAAATCACCAGTCAGATGCTTAATTGATTGAGCCATCCACATACCCCAAGATCTAAATTTTGGAAAGAGGTAAGTGAATTTCATTATCTGAACACCTGCTTCTTTAGATGTGATGGTTGGAAAAGATGTGGGAGAAAGAATGGTTTTCTTGGTAAACAAGATTGGAGGTTACAGGGGAAAAAAGCCAACAAAGGAGCACATCACAAGACAAAGTGATGAAATGGGCTTAATTTTTGTAGTTAACTGTAAAAGGGACGCCAAAATTACTCATAAAAATTAGACTTCTAGAATGAATGTATTTAAGAGCAGTAGGTTCCTTGAGCCATCTCCATCTGAATCATTCAATGTCCTTATTAAAAATGCCCACCCCCCATACCTTTTTCATTCTCCATCTTCCTTTCTGGTTGCTCCCATGTAATCCTTGTCTGTTATGTGTTGGGCTTTCCCCTAAACTCAGAACAGCTTTAAGATGAGGACTGTACTTCCTTGATATCTCCAGAGCTCAGCGCAGAGTCTAGCAGATATCCATGTTGAATGAATTAACACTGACTTAAGAAAGTGGAATTTCATATGGTTTCACAGCTAAATCCGAAATAGTTAATATCATGCATTTTTGTCGGATGGGTCTGAGTGATGGATGTACCACCATGAGGCCTGAGCAGCTGAGCCAATGCTCATGTCCTGTTCATCATCAAGGGAAAGGGAATGAATGTACATCAGGCACTAGGTGCCAGGAATGATGATGGCCTCCTCAAAACAGGGTCTCCTGTAAGCCTCACGATAAGACAGAGAAATTGCTACCCATTGGAGAGCCAAGGTAGTAGAAGCTCAAGGAGATTAGGCTGCATGTCCAATTTCTCAGAGGGATAAAGTGGTCCAAGAAAGGTGAACTACATGCAGGGGATCCTCTGTCCATCCTGCAAGTTGGGATTAAATGGATTTTTTCAATGCCCCAGTATCTGATTTATCCTATATCCCACCCTAGAAATTGAGAAAATTCCCAAGACAAGGCAGGCGAGTCTATACCCCATCTCCTGGGTTGTCCAGTTTGGTTAGGCAGGCTATTCCAAAGTAGTTATTTCCAAAGCACACCATCTTAGAGCAGATGGGAAAAGACTCTCTCTCCCCCTCGCTCTCATCCACCCCACACTCCTGCAGCTGGGCTCAGACCAGGATACCAGAGGGCCACAGGGTCACTCTAGAGTTCTAAGCTTCAGGCAGATGGCTCCTTAAATGTGAGGCACAACCTAGATCCGCACACAGGCTAGAGTTTCATGGTCAAGAGTCTGTTGCTCTGTGAAGGAACAAAGAAACCATTAAAGCAGCCCTGGGCGTTCTCCAAGAGATTTGGAGAAAAAAGAAAAAGGTTAGTAGTCACAAGTAGAGGAAAAATAGAATCTGTATTTTCTAGAGACTGATGTATGTATGTGAATATGTATATATGCCTGTATGCATGTTGAATTCCAGAGGCCCAATACGGAGCGCACTAAAGGCTCTTCACATAGATTTCTTTTTCCAGTTTATTACTCCCTGTTTGATGAGCATGTAGCTGAATAATTCATTTATACTTGGTACATGTACTACTACGTGAGAGGTCTTGACATGTACATGGTTAAGATCCCTCAGGGGCCGAAACAGAAAAGCCCTGCAGCAGCCCAGGAAAGCACTTTCAAACGTGTCTCATTTCCTTAACAAGAGGTCTTCTGGGTAAGATCACACTTTTTTTTTTTTAAGGTTTGTTTATTTATTTATGATAGACATAGAGAGAGAGAGAGAGAGGCAGAGACATGGGCAGAGGGAGGAGCAGGCTCCATGCCAGGAGCCCGACGTGGGACTCGATCCCAGGACTCCAGGATCGCGCCCTGGGCCAAAGGCAGACACTAAACTGCTGAGCCACCCAGGGATCCCCCAAAGATCACACTTAAAGAAATAGCATTACAAAAAAAGAAGAATAGAGAAAAAATTTTATATTCTTTTTAGATTACATTTTCCCTTATCTGAGGAAGATAAAATAAAAATATTTTAAAAGTATGATACTAGTTATAAGGAAGCACTTCCAACATTAATTAATATTGACAAGGCCACTTGAATTATGCCAAATATTTCTTTAAAGATTAGCACTTTTTTCTTTCTTTTCCTTTCCTTTCCTTTCCTTTCCTTTCCTTTCCTTTCCTTTCCTTTCCTTTCCTTTCCTTTCCTTTCCTTTCTTCTTTCCTTCCTTTCTTTCCTTTCCTCTCCTTTCTCTTTCTTTCTCTTTCTTTCTTTCTTTCTTTCTTTCTTTCTTTCTTTCTTTCTTTCTTTTCTTTTTCTTTCTTTCTTTCGTATCTGGCCCTCAAGAAATGAGTACATCTATGGTTCAACTTTCTCGTTTCCAGGAACACTCCATATACCAAAATATGAGACTCATTCCGCTTACCAATTTTTCCACACACATTCTTTTTTTATTACTCATGCTTTTTTTCGCTTCCCAACTGTATTTACATAAGGTTTGGGGAAGCAGCAGGCAGTTGGAGGGTATGGGGAAATATACCAAATTTTGTAGTGTTTTAACAGGGATTTCATCTGCCAAAAAACAAAAACGCTGACACTGGTGAGTTCTTGGCTCAAGTGGGCAAGAAAGATGTATCTCCCCTTTCACCTCAAAGGAGGAACCTTTTTTGGATTAATAAACAACTAACTTATAAGAAGGACTTCTCCATCCCTAACAACCCACCACTCTTTAAAAAATTCATACTCTCCTTGCAAAAACCACCTTTGGTGTCATAGAAGAATTCTAAACCACAATGTTTTCCTAATCCAGGATTGCTCACCAAAATCAAGGCTTATGGAGATATTTTTGGTAAACTTTGTTTGCCTCCATCCTGAGAAGGCTATATTAAACAACACCCAGAATTGCCTAAGGAGTAGTGCTCCCAACAGTGGCACGGGATTGTTTCCAGATCAAGCATACAGCACTGGCTTACCCTTCCCTGCCTTCTCACATTGGAGACTTATTAAAATAGAAATAAAATGTTATTTTAAATATAAATTAATTACATATTGTAAATTATAAATTAGAGAGGACACCTCCATGAGATATTTATTTTACGAATCGATCAATGAATGGTAAGACACCTCTGCCTGGAGTTTCAGAAAGGATTCCAGCTATTTATTGACTGTTCATGGTGTGTTGCCCTCAAATTGCGTGTGTGGCCCAGAGGCAGGGCATTACACCACAGGACCTGGGGACCTTCCTCCAGGCTGTGGAAAAGTCTAGGGTTGGTAAGTGATGGGTGACAGGAAAACACCCCCATAGACTGTGGCCTGATCCAGGTTAAGGTCTTAGTCTGCACTCAAAGCCCTCTAGAGAATAGCCTTCTAATATTTTCCAGCCTCCCTCTTGGGGTAAACATATTCTCAGCTACAGTGTGCTATTTTCTATGAGACATATTCACCCCACCACTGTGCTATATAATTTTTTTGCCCCCAAAATGTTCTTTCTACCCTTTCCAGCCTTCCCAGCACCCTTTGCCATCACCACACATCTCACCTTCATCTTATCCACCTCATGTCCTCCTCTAGGAATCATACCTTCCCTGAGGTTCTTCACACGTCCACTATCACCATCCTTACCATTGCCCCTGC
Organism: Canis lupus dingo; assembly: GCF_003254725.2. Taxonomy (NCBI): domain Eukaryota; kingdom Metazoa; phylum Chordata; class Mammalia; order Carnivora; family Canidae; genus Canis; species Canis lupus. Next base: position 64,493,081 of record NC_064243.1, read on the forward strand.
TAGAAGGAGCCACTCCTCTCTGCTCTCACTGATGTAGATCTCCATCTCCCCGATTCCAATGACACTCTTTACTGTGTATTTGGAGGCTTGGGTCGTTTGGTTTTTTTGTTGTTGTTGTTTGCTTATTTGTTTGTTTTTGTGTGAGTCCCAGCTTTGCAATTTAGACCAAGGAGTTTCCCTTGCTTTTATTAATCGGCCTCCACCCAGTTCACAGGCCCAAAGCATTCCTATTTCACAATGATTCCCACTGTGGGAAGAGTGGAGGCGAGGGCAGTATGCATCTGAGTCTACAATGGGGGAGAATGTATACAGGCTACAAGAGTACCTCACCTCTTGCTTCCCGACTCCACAATTTCTCCCGTCCCAAATAACCTCCCCACACTTGAGATTTGCCATATTAGACTAGAAACAGCTGGTATATTATTCACCATTGCATCTCCTACATTGTCTAGCACAGTGCCTTGCACTTATTAGGTGCGTGCAGAAAAAAAATGTCTGATGAACGAATGAGTGCACCCATAGAAAATCTTTCCTTGGGGTTAGCACCTCCCTGATCCCAGGTTTAAAACACAGATCCTTAGGGCAGGTTATAAAACATCTTCATCTTTAATCCTTATCCCCCTCTGCAGCCACACACACCCTGTGACCAAGCATTTATCTCAGGGCACAAAATGCCATTTGCGTACTGATCAAAGGCTGTGGGAATGGGCGGCATGAGCAGAATGGCAGCTGCACTCAGATCTTACCCACACCCTTCCTGTTTGCGGCAGCCCACCCCAGGGGCTATTATGTTTTCGGAAAGCTAAGCACAGCCCCTCCTCCCCTGGTCCTTACAGACACTCCGTGGGTCTGAGTGGCAACCCCTCGGCCATGGAGCCTGTTTTCAGCATTTCATTGTCCCCATGCAAGGCGCAGATAGCAGGCCAGACGCTCCTTTCCCCTTTCCTGGGACGCTGATAAGGCAATGAAAACAGTTCTCTATTTTCCTGCACAAAAGCTAACTTAGAAGGATGAGGTGGAGCCTAAGTGATAACCAGCCAGAAGTTGTTGTTTTGTGAAAAGAAATGTGGCGGGGAGGGGGGTAAGGGAAGCCTGAAAGCTTTGAGTTTTTGCTCAGGGTTGTAAAAGTCAGCACCATTCAGTGACAATGCCCCCTTTCCAGCCTCACAGCCTCATTTCACTTGTGTCATGGAAAACGCTGCCCTCAGGTCAGAGGGCCACAAGTGTCTCCTCTGGAGGGTGGCTGGGCCACCTGGGAGGCTTTCACGTGACCCACTTAACCACAGCGTAGCTCAGGGGTAGGAGTTAGGGAAGAGGGTAGGGGACCAGAATGCCTTCCTGTTTAACCCATTCCAAATAGAGTTTCTTACCCGCCTGAACCCACCAGCTTGGCCAATTTCATCTGGATATGTTGTGTGTGTGTGTGTGTGTGTGTGTGTGTGTGTGTGTGTGTGTGTGTTTATGTGGGGAGCTTCATCAACTCCACATGATCTTGGTTTATCCCAAGTGTCTCTGGTCAGGGACTCTTTAAATAAACAAAACAGCCTGGAGTTTCCAAGTTATGTTGCAAGAGAAATCCTTCAAAGATGTAGTTGGTGTTCGTTGAGTGTGGAGGCAAAGAAATGCCATAAGGAAATAGAGGATTACCATTTCCATCTGGAACTGGGGGTGGGGTGGGGGTGGGGAATGAAAAGAAGAAGAGAAATGAGACTTTACCCAAATGTTTCCTGGTGGGAGCTCACTGCCCTGAGGCCGGTACCGGCCTCTCTGCCACCACTTGCTCTGGAACCTGGTGTAATTAACGGAAACTCCACTCCTCGTTTTGTTTGTCTGAAAAATAAGGTAGTTTCCGTGAGGCCAGTTCAAGGAAATTAACTGGTCTAGGGTAGAGAGTGCCAATATTGCCATTGTTTTAAAAAGCAACCAAGATGGTTCTAATGGGCAGTCAAGGTGGAGAATCAGTGAACAAGATCATCTGGTTCTAAAATGTTATAGTTCTGGGGCAAATGGGTGGCTCAGTGGTTGAGCGTCTGCCTTGGGCTCAGGTCAAGATCCCACAATCCTGGGATCAAGTCCCACATCGGGCTCCCCTCATGGAGCCTGCTTCTCCCTCTGCCTGTGTCTCTGCCTCTCTCTCTGTGTCTCTCATGAATAAATAAATAAAGTCCCTTTTTTAAAAAAAAGTTATAATTCCATAGTTTAGGGTCCATGCTTTTCTGTTATTAAAAAAATTTAGCTGCAGCTGACGTGCAATGCATTAGATTCAAGTGTACAACACAATGATTCAATAGTTGTATAAATTACAAAATAATCACGAGAAGTGTAGTTAGCATCCATCTCTGTTAATCCTTCTCATTTACCTGCAGACTGGATTCACAGCTCCTTACCAGGCCTCCACATCTTTCTGAAATTGCTGGACGAAGAAATTCAGCAACTGGCCACTGCTACTTTTCCTGTTCTGCAACACAAGAGCAGGTGGCTGAGCATTGCTCAATCACCCAAGGACCAAATCTCACCAGGCATGTAAGTTTGGAGGGCTCTGGGAGAATTAAAGCAGGTCCATACTGATGAGCTGAATCTACCTAAGAAAAGTAAGGAACTCTGTTGAAATAGCAGCAGGGTGGGGTGGTGGTGGTGGTTGGGGAGTAGGGGGAAAGGAGAGGGGAACCCTGCAGTGGAACAACCCTACTAGGCAATTGGGACTCTAATCCATTGTCGTGACCAAGGCTGCACAGAACAACTGCAGCTCCACTAGTCACTGGCTGGGATGTGCCTCCTTCACTTGCGTGGAAAATACTTGATTATTTTTACACATCCCACCATCTGCTTCCTAAATAGCCATACAAAGCCTTCTTTTTTTTTTAATCTTTTTTTTTAAATATTTTTAATTTTTTTTAAATTTTTATTTATTTATGATAGTTACAGAAAGAGAGAGAGGCAGAGAGACACAGGCAGAGGGAGAAGCAGGCTCCATGCACCGGGAGCCCGATGTGGGATTCGATCCCGGGTCTCCAGGATCGCGCCCTCGGCTAAAGGCAAGCGTCAAACCGCTGCGCCACCCAGGGATCCCCATACAAAGCCTTCTTATGGTCTCTGCTCCCTTTCTGCCTCCTTGCATCAACCTCCCTAAACTGAGTTTCTAGGATCCACAGTCCTGTTTGGACTCCAGCGTTCTCCTCTTCCCCCCAGGGAGGCTCTTCTAGCACTGAGTCCTCTTGGGGGGCGGGGCACAGAGTGGGGGGGGGGGGGAATGGGCCTTGGTGACAACTGCCTAAGGCATGACCCGCAATTCTCAAGGGGTTTTAAAATCAAGTATGTAGCTGCATTGGTATAAAAGGAACAAGCAGCATAAAATGAAGTAAAATGCCAAATATCTCATACAAATGGAATAGTTAGGCCGTAAGAGCAAAAAAGAAATAAGATTACATTAACTTAGATCTCTAGAATAAAATCTCAGGAGTTGGAAACGATTCTATTAGGCAGATAGGCCAATTCCCAAAGGATGCACACAGTCATCGGGGCTCTCACTAAACACCCCGTGATGAGCTTTGCGCTCTCACAAGGCATCCCATTCCAGTTTGGATCCATTTTAATTAAAATCCAGTTGACGCCAAATCCACAGTTAGTAACCCTGGGAAACGAACTAGGGGTGGTGGAAGGGGAGGAGGGGGGGTGGGGGTGAGTGAGTGGGTGACGGGCACTGAGGGGGACACTTGACGGGATGAGCACTGGGTGTTATTCTGTATGTTGGTAAATTGAACACCAATAAAAATTATTTTATTAAAAAAATAAAATAAAATAAAAAGGAGAGAGAGAGAAAAAAGAAGGAAGCACTGGGAGTAACAGCACAGCCCTGAAGTAAACAACAGCCTACGGGGGGAAAAAAAGGAAAAACGCAAATTGGGGAGGAAGGTTGTAGAGGGGTAACTTGGTCTGAGATACTTATTTATAATTTCCTCTTAGAATCATTTCTAAATCGCACATTCACATGGTCCCTGCATGTTCCCATCCAGAGAATGAATATCCCCATTCAGCAGCCTCTACTGTTAGGTAACAAATTGATGGAGATAAAATATTTTGAAATTTAAAAAATGAGTGTAAAGTGAACATTATTAAATGCTAAAGTCAGGGGTTTTTTTGGGGGGGGTCACCTGGGTGGCTCAGTGGTTGAGCATCCGCCTTTGGCTCAGGTCGTGATCCTGGGGTCCTGGGATCAAGTCCCACATCAAACTCCCTGTAGGGAGCCTGCTTCTCCCTCTGCCTGTGTCTCTGCCTCTCTCTCCGCGTCTCTCATGAATAAATAAACACAATCTTTAAAAAAAAAAAGTGAGTTTTTTTAAAGAGGAATTTGTTCTTTGAAGCTCCAACTATTTGTTAAAAATGATCTCATCTTTGTGTTCTACTTATTTAAATGTCGTGGGTAAGTCGGGAGTACCATAATTACCTCGGCTCCCCCCAAATTCAGACTTGTAGGAAAACTGATATAAATATGTGTAGGGATTATACAAAAAATACGGAGTATCCTTTTAGACCTGATCCTTGAGAACAAAGCTTTAACTAAGATACTGCAGGTGAGTAATGTAGATGAAGAAAGATAAGGACTTACCTCAGATACAATTTGTTCCCTGGGATCAACTCCAGATTTTAATGCACGGATTTTCCTCCTTCCACCTGAAAATCTTGCTTTCTGGCTTGTAGTCATCAAGGTAAAGATACCCCCCACGCACATACTGTTTTCAGTATAAACCAAGACAGGTTTATTCTGAAGTGCAATTGGTCGACGTAGTGCTCTGAAATGATTGCATTTTCTGAGATTACAGATTTCTGAGGAAAGAAATAATAAGAGCAAACACTTATTGGGTACTCACTAGGAGCCTGGGACTCTAGAGGGGGAGCTTTGCCTGCATTATCTCAATTAAAGAGACAGTCTTGATTTGCTTTATCTGAAACTACTTCCCAGGTACTAGAAAATTGAATCGGCGTCCACCTGGCTCTTCCAGAGGCCTCTCATTTACCCGGCACTTCAAACTTCTCAGGGGCCTTTCACATCTCTAATCTCTTTAAAATCCTAGGTGGAAAAAAATAAAAATAAAAAAAAATATATAAAATAAAATAAAATAATAAAGTAATAAAATAAATAATAAATAAAATAAAATAAATAAAATAAAATAAAATAAAATAAAATAAAATAAAATAAAATAAAATAAAATAAAATAAAATAAAATAAAATAAAATAAAATAAAATCTTAGGTGGTCCATAGGCCAGATGCTGATAAATCTCAAAAGATGTTGGCTGGAACTGCCCAAGGACAACCAAACAGAGTAGCCGAGCTAAAGATAGAAGCGGACTCTTACTCCACCTTCTACTGTTACTTATATAAAATGAGAAAAACTTGAAGGTGACTTGTGACCTTCTCTCTAGTTTCAAAATCCCTGTCCTCTAAGTGTCTGCCCAAGACTAAGAGGTAATCAGCTTCATTGACACGCGGGGCATTTAGGAACCAGCCTGTGCTTATCAGCTTGTTGCCAAATCTAGGCCATCTGCACCTTTCCAGATCTGGAGACGGATCCGGACTTCAGAAATTAGCTCTAACTCAACCAAAGCCGCATTCCTATACACGTGCTGGGGGCCTGAGAGATAAAGGAACGAACATTCCTGAGAATCCTCAGTGCCTTCTGGAAAGATGCGAGAAAGAGGTCATTCTCCGGGAAGAAGAGGCGTCATCAGCGCGCCCAGGAAATCCGGGCAGCATATCCAGGGGCTGGTTTTCAGGGCGATGAAGGAGGGAAGGTTGGGGAGCCCTGGCACAGAAGCGTGGCCTAACGGGCACGTGCGTGTGTTGGCTGGCCGTGCATGCTTCCGGGCGTCTGTCCCGTGCTCAGCTCACAGACCGGAGTCCATGGGCTTTGTGGGTTGTTTGTGTTTTTTTTTAATGACCGAAAGAAGAAGTTAGAAACTTCCAAAAGAAATCCATAGTGTGACAAATGTATCTACTCACCTGCTTAGCAAATGGTTCTCCTTTTTAAAGATTTTACTCATCCATTTTGGGAGAGAAAGAGAGGGAGAGAGGGAGACAGCATGAGCTAGGGGGAGGGGTGGAGGGAGGAGAAGCAGACTCCCCGCTGAGCAGTGAGCCCCATGTGGGGCTCGATCCCAGGACCCCGAGATCATGACCTGAGCCGAAGGCAGACGCTTAAGTGAAGGAGCCCCCCAGGAGCCCCAACACCCTCCTTTGTTCACCCACCTTGAACAGAACTCAGGACAAAGTCCCTGCCCAGGTGGAGTCTGGGTCAAGGAGAGGGACATACATTAAACAATTCATCACACAAGGGCTTTGGGACCTTCCCCTACGTCCTTGGCTCACTCCCCTGTATCTCGCACCTGCCTTCAAGTCACCCGGGGGACTCCTGCTCCTTGACCCCGGGACTCCTCCTGCCCCACCGTGGGCCACAGGCCTTGACCTACGCGCCTACTTACCGAGGACCCCTGTAAGTAAAGTGCCGCTTCCCCGAAAGCCCGTGAGGACAGCGGAAGGGCAGGAGGCTGGCCTCCCCTCCTTTGCCCTCCCGTCTCTTCCTCTCTCCGTAGCCTCACGGCACACGGGGGTGTGGGCGCACAGACGTCACTGAACACTCGGTGTCACTCTGTAGCTCAGGGGGACACGAGCCCCGACGTGAAGCCCTCTCTAAGGGAATGCACTTATTCCCAGCCTCCTCCTCCTGGGCTGAGCTCGCCCCTCCTTTCAGTCTGGGAGGAACTCCGCAGGTCTCCGGTGCCTTTTAGGAAACTCCAGCTCAGACGGCATAGATTTCTTCTTCTTTCTTCTTTCTTCTTTCTTTTCTTTCTTTCTTCTTCTTCTTTCTTCTTTCTTCTTCTTCCTTCTTTCTTCTTTCTTCTTCTTTCTCCTTATTTCATTAATACCACATTTGGGAAGCTAGCCATAGTCACACGGGGAACGGTGCATGTGTTCGGGTGGGCTTAGGACAGAGGGACGCGGAGATCACAGGGCGGCCCGCGCCACCGTCCCCCAGGCCACCCTGGGGCTGCCCCGGGCTGAACCCTGGGGCCAGGGGGTCGGGGTGGGGATGCCTTCCAAAACGAGTTCCACGGAGGAATATCAGAGCTGGCCGCATCCTCCAGGCAGCGACCGTCCTAAGACGCGGCCCTCTAACTAGTTAAGGGGTGGGCAGCCGGTGTTTCCTATTGCTCTGCCAGAAGCTCCCTGGCCCCTTTCTGGAAGAAAGTTCTATTAGAAAGAGCAAGTGGATGTTCTGAGTGGCCAAGAAGGGTCACTTAGCTGGGGCTGGGCGAGGGGGGACGGCGGGGCGAGCCAGCATCGGAGACCTAAGGGCAGGAAGATTGCTCCCAGGAGAGAAAGTCCGAGGGGCCGGGGGGCTCCACTCACTTCGTGCCCCAAGGCTTTCCTGGGCACCTGAGGCCCGGGTGGCGGCCGTGAGCCCCGAGCAGGCGCTGTGCTGGGCCCCCCCAGGCATCCCGGGGCGGCGGGAGCACCGGGGCCCACCCAGGGGAAGCCTCCCTGAGCAGGGGCGCAGCCGCCGTCCAGAGCCCGGGGCGCCCAGCTTTGGGCAGAAGTAAGCTTAGCAGGCGGGGGACTGAGGAGGGGCGCCCCTGGAGGAGGAGGGGGGTCGGGGGGCCGGGGGTCGGGGGATCGGGGGGCCGCGGGGTCGGGGGACAGGGGAGGCTGGGTAGCTGGGGGGTCGGGGCGCCGGGGGTCGGGGGGTCGGGGGGCCAGGGAGCCGGGCCCTGGGTTGTGTGCGGGGTCAGCGAGGGGAGGCCACAGGGGGCCCTGCACGCCGGGGGCAGTAGCTCCCAAGGGTGGCCCCGGCCTCTGTCTCCTCGGCCGCCAGGGGCCTCCCCGCGCCCCCGCCTACCCCCCAGGCTGTCAGGGGCCTCCCCCCCAACCCCCGCACCTGCCGCCTCGCCCCAGGGTCTGCTCCTCCCCGCCCGTTTGACCGAGGACACCCCTGGCCCGTGTCCCGCGCCCCCCCGCGCCCCCTCCCTGCCACTCCCGCCCCCACGCGGGGCCGCCTCGGAGCGGGCGGGCACCGGGACCCCCGGGACCCCCGGGACCCCCCCGCTGGTCTGCCAGGGAGGGAGGAGCCCAGCCCCGAGCCGCTCCTCGCCGCCACGCGGTCCTCAGGCACCACCCAGACCAGGCGAGGCCGCCCTGGGGTGAGGGTCCCCCGAGTCTGGGGGGAGCGCCGTCCCCCGTCCCATCGCACCCCCGGCTTCCTGACCTGTTCCTGCTGCTGGAAAGGAGCTGAGAGGTCGGTGGAGGAGCCTCCCCCCCCGCCCCCCCCACTCCCCGCAAGGGGAGCTGCCCCTGGACGTGTGTGCAGGAAAGGCCCCCACAGGTAGACTTCCAGGTGCTTCTATTCAGGGCGCCCACTCTCCTCCCCTGGGGTCCCGCTCCCCGGCGTTGTCGTGCAGGGGGAACTACGGGGCCTTCTCCTGGCAGAGCTTGCATCACACAGGCTGTCCCCGAGCTCAGATCCGGGGTGCTTCCCTGCACCCCGGATCAGGGGACTGTAGAGGCAGGGGGCCTGGGTGATGCCCTCTTCCTACCATCGAGGTGGCCCTGCCCGCCTCTGTGCTAAATGGGAGGAACACTGTGGTCCCTGGCCCGTTGATGACAAGTGTCACATGCACAAGCACAAAGGTAATGGAGACATACCAGATTCCCTTATATCAAATAAAATTTGTGTTTTTCCGCTAAAGGATTGAAGCATACCCTCTGCCTCTCCCCTGCTGCAAAGCTGCTCACCTTGGGATACAATTTAAATATTGACTCCTCTCCACTGACGACTTCAAAATACAATGGGCCCTACTACTTAGGACCAGGAGCACATGTAAGTTGGAGAATCCTGATTTTCAGGGACCCCTCTTCCAAAAAAAAAAATTAGGTTAGTAATAGGAATTAGCAATAGTAAAAGTAATTTTAGAGGAGGCATTCTCTTAAAAATAGAGGGATATTCTTTTGGGGAAAAAAAAATGGAGAGGGATTTCTTTTTCAAAGGAGGGTGTTTTTCCAAAAATTCTTTTATTGCTGGAATGAAATCGTTGCTCTGTATAGAATTTAAAATAAACTTTAGAGCATACTGAAATATTTAAGGATGAAATGCAATGATTTGTCAGTTTATTTGAAGGTAGACTGGTGAGGAATTAAAAATGTGTGCAGGTGAGGGGTTAGGAGGGTTCATCACAGCATCCTATCTCCTTTTGCATGTTTCAACTAATCTGTGATAACAAGTTGCAGAAGGAAAGAAAGAAGAAAGAAAGAAAGAAAAAGAAAGAAAGAAAGAAAGAAAGAAAGAAAGAAAGAAAGAAAGAAAGAAAGAAAGAAAGAAAGAAAACAATGGGAGTCAACAATAAATGTCTTTTTTTTTTTCCTGTATAGTAAATCAAGGGGTATTATTTCTGCATTTAGTCTCTCAAATCAAGTCACACTCTAGCAGCCTGCCACTGTGGTGCTGTCTTCTTGCGGAGCTCGGACACATTGGAACTGTTGGAAATCCAGAAATCTGAGCAGGTATGTCATTTTTCAGATGTCCAACGAGAGAAATAGAAATCCTGCGACTACATGCAAATGACTTGCTATTGTTAACTCAGAGTTAACTCATTCCCCAGAATAAGATTTATAGGGAAAATCGGAGAAATGACGATATTGGTAAATAAATCTGAGAAATGGGTTTTTCCATCACTGGCTCCAGAGCAAGCCAGTATGGCCAAGCTCGGCTGGGAGTGTTCCAGCGTTTGCTTCACTGGGCGGAGGCCCTGTTGTGAGAAGAGGATTCCCCCCGGCAGGTGGAAGAGCAAGGGCCACTTTCTTTCCAAAGAGTCTCGATCCGTGTGCGTCTGTCCTTTCTGGGACCGCACGTCAGGCTGCTGTCAGCGTTCCTTCTCTGTACTGTGGACAACAGAGTCTCGTGAATCGAGATTTTTCCATCACGGGGTTGCCAACGGATAGGGCCACATCCTTCCTAAGCCAGTGGGTCTTACCGATCGTACCCAAGTTACATTTACTTGCACATCTGCAGAGAAGCCACTAAATAATAAATCACTGAGATGACTTTCTCATTTCCAAGGGGCCCAGTGAGAGATGCTAAAAATTTCTCCAATCAGCAAATAGGACCAAAGGAAAGGGGGACCCTGGTGGGTCAGTTCCGTGTATGGTCCGCGGGGGAGCAGATAGCACCTCGCAGCGCTCCCTAACCAGCCCGGGTGGTACTGAGTTTGCCCTCCCGAGGTCGACCAAGAGGAGCCTCGGCACCGCCTGGGCAGCTACCTCGGGGGCTGCACCGCCGCCCCGCTGCAGGCCTAGATGCCCAGGCTCCGGAGCCTCGGAAACAGCCAGGAGCCCCTGCCCCGAGTGGGTTAAATAAAGATCACCAGCTACAGCAGCCGGCCTCAGAGCCCTGACCGGCCTCCCCCCAGACGCTCACTCCGCTTATCTGGAATCTTAATTCCAGTCTGCACCTTTTGATCAGGCAAGTCCCAGAGCCCCCCGACGACAGGACTCATCGAAGGGGCTGGAATTTGCACCGGGCCCCCATGCACTCCACCTTCCCGGCCACTTGCAAGGCTGGATTGTGGGACTAACACTTCAACACTCCCAGGCGGAGGCCAGGGGTGGCTCCTGGTGTCCATCACAGGCGAGGTGCCACGAGTCAAGTAGGGGGTCAAGCGGAACACGCCAGAAGGCCTCCCACAGCCTCCGCGGCCCCTCCTGGCTCTCTGCCTCGACCGAAACATCTTCCCACTGCCCAGCGGCGGGCCCGTCCCGGTCCACCTTCTGGGGCATCCTCTCCTCTCCGGGGTGGGCTGGGCCCGGCGGCCCCCTGACTCCCCGGGTCACCGCCGGTGCAACAAGGCCTTGCCACCTGTTGTCTAGGCTCCGGGCCGGGGCTCCCCGGGGTCCACATTCAGGGACAGCGACGGCGCCTAGGCCTTCAGCCCATTTCCACGTTAGGCCGGGCAGTTCCTAAGATTAATCCCTACTCCGCTCACAACCAGATTTTTCCCGTCACATGTGCCCCAAACCCTGATTCAGAGTCACCCGTAGCTAAAAATTATAAACTGAAGGACACCCAAACCTTTGGTGTGCACCCCTGCCCATTCCCCGAGTGGAGTAGCAGGGGCCCCTCACTGCGACCCCCACCTTGTCCGGCCACCTTCCTATAGCTGCTTCTCCAAAGCTTTCTTTTCCCCTTCCCGGGTACCAAACTTTATTTTCTTTGTGTCGCATTTCTTTCTGTCCCCTCCCAGGAAATCGTCCCATGGAAAACAAGGTCAAATGCTAATTAACACAACGGTGTTCAGAGACACGCAGAGCCACATGAGTGATCCAGTGACGTAAGCAAAAGAAATGCTTTTATGCCACAATTCTCAAGTACCCAGGAAGGCGACTGGCCCAAGAAACAATTACGTAGGGGCAGAGTGTCCCTTCTTGTCCCCCACTTCCATGTAACACAGCCATCCTTGCTCTCCAGGGCTGATTCTGATTGGTTTCCCATGAACTTTTCCCAAGACTCTACACTGTCCACCCTCATTTCAGGTGAAAGTCACCCTCCAGATCTGGACAGGTGTCAGTGCTGCAGTTGTGACATTGTCAAGGTATTAACTTCTCAGAGTCCTCAATTTCCTCATCAGTAAAATGGGAATTTATCACTTACGTCCAGGTTGCTGAACAAGGTCAATGAGACAACATGGGTCGTTATTTAGCGGAGCAGTTGCCTTTAGGGCTAACTATGCCACTAGTTCTTGGGATCGCAGCTTTGAACATAAATGTCACCTGACGGCAGTAAATATGGGTTAACTTGCTTATCGCTTCTCATTTTCTGTTAATCGTTGCTTCAGTCAACACAGCAGAACTAGCAGATAGTAGCCGACCTATTGACCTCAGATGCTAGAAAACTCAGAAAGATAACTGAAGTCATTCGAAAGCCATTTTTTGGCATATTCTGGACTACTTCGGGGTTATTGTGAGAAACTTAAAAATAAACGGATAAGATGTAAAAAGTGAAAAAAATGACACGTCTTATTTAGTATCCCACTTCCTTCTGAAGGCAGGAATTGCAACCACACTAAAATTTTGAGTGTGAAGGCTAGTATCACGTCTCAACAGCATAAACACTGGACTGTCCAACCTGTCCCTTGATAATAGTCACTGTAAAATGGTCCGGCTCACTGTGAAAGAAGTCTCCCCAAGTAACGAACCTAAAATCTCCCTGCTTTCTGACACTTCCAGAGGAACCTAACCGATCCATGAATGCCAGCACTCTGGATCTGGTGAAATGCCCTGTTTGTACACAAAAATCGTTGTCTAAGCATACCTTGGGTAAAGATAACATTTATTAAGTCTTTAAGCGTATCAGGAAGGGAAATATATTTGACTACAACCATGACTTACTCTTATTCTAGTGATTGCTCTCTCCTGAAAGAGCCAGGCCCTCACAATTTAACTCAACAAGTTCTTCTTTTTCTTTTCTTTTCTTTTCTTTTTTTTTTAAGATTTTATTTATTTAAAGATGAGAGACACAGAGAGAGAGGCAGAGACACAGGCAGAGGAAGAAGCAGGCTCCATGCGGGGTGCTTGATGCAGGATCACCCCAGGACCCTGGGATCTGACCTGAGCCAAAGGCAGAGGCTCAACCCCTGAGCCACCCAGGCTTCCCAACAAATTCTTCTTTAAATCAGTTTGGGCTTTTCATGTAAAAGTCCAAATGTGTCTGCTTCCTCGGGCTGGGAACAGAGATGCTGTTTGCTTTATTTTTTATATTCTTTAATTTTCTTTATTTCATGTTGAGTCTCTGTTGTGACTCTGAGACAAGTTGGTCAACTTAGTTAGAACGTTTAAAATAACAAGAAAAAAGGTGGATATTAGGGGCACGTGGGTGGCTCAGCAGTTGAGCATCTGCCTTCAGCTCGGGTCTTGATCCTGGGGTCCTGGGATCAAGTCCCACATGGGATCCCCTGCATGGAGCCTGCTTTTCCCTCTGCCTGTGCCTCTGCCTCTCTCTTTGTGTCTCTCATGAATAAATAAATAAAACCTTTTTAAAAAGGTGGATATTATTTATTACTCCCAATTGAGAGTTGAAGCATCAACGCTCCAGGTACCCAAGGTTGCCTGGACACTGGTGGCAGAAACTAAACTCAAGCCTGCGTGAGATCTGATAGCACTGTGGCATATTGAGGTCGGCAGCCCAGGGTGGCCTTGTGGGAACTAGTCACCTTTTGTCATTCACGTGCCCTGACCCCTGGCCAGGTATCCTTCCAGAGTGTGCTGTTGTCAACTGAAAAAGTAAGAGAGAGAGAAACACATGCACCCCTGCCAGACTCAGTGCCAGAGGTTGCACACTCCAAGAATGAGGCAACAGGGCTGACTTCTGTTTCTCTGTTCTTTTAGAACCCTGGTCCTCCCACCATGCTTCCGTTGGAAAACGAACCTGCAAATTCTTCCTTCCTCATCTGTCTCGATAGGCTCCCTTCAGAATGTATTCACCTTTGACAAACCCTCTGACTTCTTTCCCCTCACCCAAGACATCCCCATCCTTCTTCCTTTCAAAGATTTTCAGGATCCATTCCTTCACTTCTACTCCTATTGTCTCCACCCCAGTCCTGTGTTTTTAAGAGTTTCATATCTAGGTTCTCACAACAAGCTCTGAACTGCTTCCCTAGTTCCCGTCACCACCCCCAACACAGAGAGATCGAATCCCAAACACACCTCCCCATGTATTTCCCATAGCACATCCAGATCTATCAGCCTCCTGTTGGTGGGGTGGAAAGAACACAGCGTGTGGGGTCAGAAGACCGGATTCTAGTGCTGAGTCTACTGCTAACCAGGTCTTTGACTTTAGCTGAGTTAGAGAAAATGTCGAACTGAAGAGTCGAGCTAGATTAAATGGTAAATCGGGTGAAGGTGGAGTCCAAGGTTCACACTGGGAATCTGCTACTCATCTTCCCTTGGTCCTACTATGTGGATCTCTTCTATGCCCTGCTCTGTGTCCTAGGAGGCTGGCCCTTGGAGATGGCGTCCCTGGATTCTCCTCCAGCTGTCTTCCTCTCTGCCGGTGGGAGGTGGGCAGAGATGCGAGCAAGGGAGGACAGAGAGATTGGGGTATTTGTTCCCTGCTGTCTCCCTCCTACTGGGCAGACTCTCCCACAAAATCCCAGCAACATGACCTAATGGTGCTGCTAATTCTTTGAGAGATGCAGTTCTCGAGGTATGGTCCCCAGACCAGCAACATCAGCATCACTTGGGAACTTGTTAGAAATGCACATTTATAAGCCCTGCCCCAGGTTTACTGGAGGAGAAATTTAGAGGGTGGGATCTAGTCATCTCTATTTTCAACAAGCTCTCGGATGATTCTGACACTCAATAAAGTTTGAGAGTCACTGCCAAAGAGGAGGTTGCTGGAGCCGACCCTGAGTTTCGGGCTCAGTTGGTTTAGGGGGTGGGGTCCGACCATCTCTAACACTTCTCTGGTGAAGCCTTCGCTGCTCGTCCCAAAGCTACAATTTGAGAACCACAGCTCCAGATCAACAGTCAAGTATCTCTTCCCCTGCTAAGAAAGAGCAAGCTTTTCCTCACTTCTAGATCTTCCGTGAGCTCGTCCACAGCAGATGCTGCCTGAGGTAATACCAATTTTCCTTGAAACCTACTCATATATCCCCTCAACAGCTGGCACTCCTACACGCATACGCGTGCACATACACACGTACGCACGCATACTGCCCACGGGCTCACCAGGAGAGTCAATGCCACTGTGGTTTAGAAGAACAATTGCAAGGTTTACCTCTGAAGGAAACTCAACTCATTCTAACTAATGGAGTTATAAGATCTTACAGATTTTTTATAAACAGTGTATTAATTTGCTAGGGCTGCCATAACAATTGCCATGGACTGAATGGCTTGAACAAAAGAGATTTCTTTCCTCACAGTTCTTTGGGCCAGAAGTCCAAGATCAAGGCATTAGCTGGGATGACCACATTCTGAGGCCTCTCTCCTTGACTTCGAGAAAGCAGTCTTCTCCCTGTATCTTCACACAGTATCTCCTCTGTGCGTGTCTGTGTCCTCATCTTCTCTTATTATGAGAACATCAGTCATATTGGATTAGGACCCATAGTAAGAGCTCATTTTATCTGGATTATCCCTGTAATGCCCTATCCCCAGTACAACCATATTCAGAGGCCCTGATGGTTAGAACATCAACATATGAATTTGGGACTGATGTGGCTCAATCGATAACAAGCGGGACCTTGGGAAACATGTAGAAATAGGTTGGACCACGGAACACAAAATATGACTTGGGTGGGATTGAATGCACTGGTACAAGTGCGCTCACCTGAGCTGAACACAGCAGTTCTCAGCCTTGACAGCACATTGGAATGACCTTCAAAAAAATACTGATGATGCTGGAGTCCAACCCTAAAAGTTCTGATTTCATTTTTCTGGGGTATATATCCTAGGCATCAGGAATTTTCTAATTGCCCCAGATAAGTACCAAGGTTGAGAGCTGCTGCAGAATAGTTTTCTTAGCCAGTTAATTGGACACATAAATGAGGCTGAAATCTCATGGCTGTTCTTGGAAGAACAAGGGGTTGAAAAACTTCAAAAGGCGGGAGTGTTGGAATGAATGTATTATGCATAAAACACCCAACCACCCTCACTCCTGTTCTGCCCTATGTCTGCTTCAGAAGATCCATTGAAGGCTCCCCTAATTTAAAAAAAATGCCTTAAGGAGGGAAAGCTCTACCTTAGAAAGCTCTACATAGATGCAGGGGTCTCTCTGTGCCAGAGATGGAGGGAGGGAGATGCTGCTGTGGACTTGGGTCCTGATTTCAATGGCAGTATGGAACCCAGTGCAAGGACTTGGAAGGAGTAATTCCCATAATAGACGGCAGAAACAGGGCGAGATGATCAGGGTCCGATCTAAAGGAATCGGGTGGTTGCTTATAGATCCAGAGCCCTTAGGAATGGGAAAGATGGACAGGTTACCAGGGGGTTAGTTGATACACATATCTGAAAAAACTGTAGGTTTAATCAGCAAGAACTAGACTAGTTTACCTGGAAAAAACCTCTCAGACACCATTCCTCCACACTGTCCTCCTCAGATGTACCAGAATCTGCAAAGGGGGGGCAGTATTTTTTGAAGGAAGCATACTTAAATGAAGCTGTTATGGGCCAGCCTTTCCTACCTCCTCTTAGATTGTGAATAAATGGATTAAATGAGTTTTATTTAGGGCCTCCTTAGGTCTAAGACTTTAGGGATTTATGATAATGCTAATCTTGTGTCAGTCAAAATCCTTCAGTAGTTCTTTCCTGATCTCCAGGAAATAGCAAATTCTTTACTCTGGCATTCTATCCTCTGCCGTGGTTTCATGCTATCCTTCCTGTCTCATCTTCCACCAGTCTTCTAGCAGTGTTTTCCGACCTTTGTCGTTTGTGGCTCATCTTGAAAACAATATTTGCCGGGCACTTGGGTAGGTGGTCAGAACTAATCAAAGCTGGACATGGCTGCTCTCACGGCCCCAGCCCCCTCTGTGTAATCCCAAAGCCTGAGGGGATCAGTACCTCACACACCTTTTCCCATCCAACCCACATCTTTGTGCTTCACCCCCACAGTTGTGCTTCACTCAACTGTGTGTTGAGTTCTTCTGGTTGTGAGGCTCTGTGCGCCCATGACAATCCTCCCCTCCCTTTCAGGGTTGTCTGTTCTTAGTGCTACATTACTCATTAACACCTCAGCATCTTTGCTTTCCTACTCCCTACGTTCCCACTTCATTCATTTCTGTCTACCCAAACCCAACACATCCTCTGATAAGCGATGGACACCCCCAGTCTTCCAAGAAGTCTTCCGGACAGTGGGATTCCTTGTGCTTGTTCTCTGGAGCAGTGCCTTGACACTGAATGGTAAGCTACCTTGAATCACTACTACATTTCACATGAGCTTCCACGTTGCAGGGCCAGGCTCCAGAAGCTCAACAGTTTTGAGAAGGCACTGCCAGCATAGCTGCCTTTTTGGGCACTGACAGTGAAAGATTCATCACCAAAGTAGCTAGAGCATGAGAGGAGAATGGAAATACCAAGGAGTAGTCAAGAAGGCTCTTCTACAAACTACCTGTGAGGTGCTCCTGGGGACTTCCACACCATCTGCAGGTGTCACGTGCTTCCAGCCTCAGCTGGAATGGCTCAGGAAAGGTGAGGTACTCAGAGAAAACTGAGCTTCTCAAAATCAGAAAACACATCTCCTATCTTAGGGAGTGTGGATGCAATAAATATACAAAGCAATAGATGTTGCTTCAAATTCATTTAAATTCCAGTAGCGAGTCTTTATCAATCAGTATTTTTTTAGTGGCAAGAGACAAAAGCTGCAATTAACTTAAGTGCAAGAAAAGAGTTTGTTGAAAAGCTGCATGGCAGCTCACAGCTTGGAAGGGGAGGCTACGCGTCCAGGCCTGGAGAAGTGCAGAGGCCAGGGTTGTAAGGGTTTCCTCCGCTGGAGCTACTGGGCTCCGCTTGGCACCGTGGCCACTCCAATGGCCTTAAGTACCCTTGTGTCTGCCCAACGTCCCAATTCCAAAGGCACACAGTCTGTCTGGTTTAGATTCAGTCATGTCCCTGCTGTGTGGGGACAGAAGCATGAAGAAAAAGAGTAAGATTTGCCTACCATGATGCCCTATAGCTTTTTCTATCTGACTAATCGACCCTTTGATTCACCATTAACATTTCTCACTTTATCGTTGACAAAACAATTTTCACATATACTATCTAATTTAATCTCATTTAAAAACTCCTGAGTTAGGTTTTGTTTATATTTTCCTTTTATAGGAAAGGAAACTAGGTCTAAGAAAAAGTGTCACTTTTACAGAACTGAAATCAGATCCAGTACAAACTTCAAACTTCAAGCTCTTTCCATTATATAACACTGTTACCTTAAAAATAAAAGGTTTTGTTTTTAATATGATGTTTTAGAATCCATCCCGGATTAATTTGCACTAAGGATATGCAGTATTTTTCCAACATACAAAACTTCTGTAATAATATGAACAAAAAATAAGTAGTAGATACTGCATTGATATTCATCATATGCTAGATTTTACTCAACTCAACTCAATTCAATAAAAGTACTTAAACATATAGGATGGATCCCAGATGCTAGGGAACCAAATAAGTATGAGATCCAGTCTCCATGCTCCTATAGTTTAAATTAGGTCATCTAACTAAATATAGTAGACATCTAAATAAATAAGTACAATAGAGATCATTTAGGAGCATTGTATTTTAGTTGTCTGTTTACTTCTCTTTTCTGGACACCAAGCCTCATGGGGCAGGGATCCTGTCTTTCTTGTATTCCCAGCACTGATCACAGTGTCTAGGACAGAGCAAATTCTCATTAAATATTTATAGAATAAATAAATTAATTCATGAAAAAAGAGATAAGTGTAATGAAAACTCATCTGAAAGAGGGATTATTTTTATTTCTGTATTAAGAAAAGCTACATTTTAACAAATGGTAGGACGAGTTTTTAAAGAATCCATGAAAACAGCTCATCTGCAGGCTAGAGGCGTGTGGTGTTCCTGTGCATTCCTTGTCATGCTCATGATTAGCCCAATAAGAGGGGCACACTGTCCTCCAGAAGCAGCTTTTGCATTGTTGTATAGCAGCAAATAGATAATTTGGTTCCAACGGGTACTCCAAAAAGTAGCTTTGTTCCTTTAAGACCTACTTCCAATCTCCTCACAACTACTGTTTAAATCTAGTTCCATTACAAATACTTCCACAGTCTTAATTTTCTCAAATTGTCAATTTGTACCCCATGTAAATTTGCCATCTAAGAACTATATTATTTTTTTCTCCCCTAGAAAGCACACTTATTCATTGATTTATTCATTATTCTACTAAGCATAGAACCCTCTACTGGGTCCACTGTGATTCTGGGACCTACAGCTATCCGCCTCAAATGTAAAAGGCCTCCATCATTTCTTTCTAAGCTCATTCCCCTTGGAATGAATACATTGTTCGTTAGACATTCGGCAGAATGTTTGCCATATGACAAGCTAAATGAAAGCATCTCTTCTCCCAAAAGGAGGTAGTTATAAGGACAACTACTGTCTCTGTTCCAGAATAGCATAGACCCCAAATGATACATCCATTCTAATACAGGTAAAGCGTCAAAGGGGTCAAACCTAGGGAAGCTACAGGATGGTTGAGAGTCACTTAAAATACGCTGACATCTCATGTCAGGTCACCCGTTGGTAAAAGGGATTCTTGAAATACCTGGATTGGAGAGTTTGGAAGTCCTGCTGATGGGATCTGAAAGCAAGCCCAAATTAAGCTGCTGTTTTGGGCACCCTTTGAAGAAAACATTTTTGGTGGCTAGTTTAAACGTTTGTCTTCCATTCAGAGCTCATATTTGATCCTAGACCAAAATATGTATCCCAAATTGCAAACAAAGCTGTTAAAATATCAGAATGACCATGGGGGTAGTCTTCAGAAGCAGATCCAAAAGCACATGTACGCGCAAAGCCCTGTGGCCACTTCACAAAACTTTTAAAGTACCAGCTTCAACTCAAAACATATGGCAGCACAGGGTATGAAAAGGAGCCTTTCACTTCCTGGAGAGATGCCAGGTTTCTCTTGGTAGCACTGAGAGGCTCATGGGAAAATGCAGTGGGCTGTGTGAAACGCATTGGTGGTCTGTCCCTGTCTCATTGCCCACATAGTAATGGTGGAAGTCGTCCCCTCCATTGGCACGAGTTGGTATTTTCTGTTGCCTCAAGAAACTTGGAAACTACTTTATTCTCATCATTCAGATGTAGAGCTTCTCATGTGGGAGACTGTTTGGGGCCAAGTAAGATCCACTAATTAAGTAGTTATTAATAAAAGTTAATTCTTTAAGTCAAGAAAGCCTGTGGCCACAAGATTTTAAGCCCCGGATTACAATCATAAATATGGGAGAATGCAATGTTCCGTTAATTGGATCTTCTACTTACACCGAGTTATGTATATCCCATACACAGACCAACCAGTTTCGAAAAACAGAAGACAGTATGTTCACCTAGTATGAAAACCAGACTGAGCAAAACCATTCTTGGTTCTGAAGTGCCTTGGAGTGTCACGGACCTTAGAGTCACCATTAAACATGTCATTTTTGAGGGATGTAGAAGAATAAACTCACTCCCCACAGACTTACCCTGGGATGTGCTCTATTAAACAAATTCTTCACATTAACTTAGCTACTCATGATTTATTTCTTTCCATAATATGAAGCTCAGCACATGAAAAAAGAAATCCTATTGATTTGAATGTGGGAATCTAAATGCTGACACTCAGATTCCCACGTCCAGATATGACTAGCTTTTCTTCTGTGCATATTTTTGCATGGTTGAAATGACACTGCACAGAAAAATTATATTCTTCTTTTTTCATTTAACAGTGTCTCCGTCATGAGAATTTTTACATGTCATTGAAATCTCTGATTAATATGTTATAACAGCTATACAACATTAGGTCATAGATTAGTTGTAATATAGAACTTCTCACGTTAAGAAATTTTTAGAAAATGTTTCTATCATTTAGTTATTATAAATATTGTTGTGATAATTTTCATGTGTTAATCTTTGAGTATTTCCTTAAAATGATTCCCTAGAAATGGAATTAGGATAAAAGTGTTTGGTTCTTCAATGTTGACTAAATTTATTGTGATCATTTCACTATACATACATATATTAAATCATTATGTTGTACATCTTAAACTTACACAATGGTATATGTCAATTATATCTCAATAAAATTGGAAAATAAGACCAAAAAAAAAAAAAGACCAAAACATTTGGCTCTTGATAATAATCTCTCCACAAGTTTACCAATTTACTCTTTATATATGTGATATGATATAAACAAATAAATGATATATACTTATATATTACTAATTTATATATAAATAAGGTCTATATGTGTGTATGTATATAATTTTCCTATAGGTTTTTCAACTGATTCTCCATCAGTATTTTTAAGTGCCCATTTTACTACCATCAACAGCACTGAAAATTCACTTTAATTAATTTTTATTTATATTTAGTCATTCCCTTCACACATCTCTCCTGGTAGTTGCCTTATCACTCATATGGTTATCTGGACAGTTCTTCTCAATACAAACATTCATTTAAAAAAACATATTATAAACCTACAACATATTATGAGGTTACACTGTCTTCTGCAATAAAACAGGGTTATTTTTACAATTCTGTATAACTGAGAAAAAGGTTGTTGCATAGATGGAACACAAAAAGCTCTCAGCTACTCTCTGATACATTTAAAACATGACAAGTAGAGACTGTTACACGTCAGTGTTGTCTGCAGAAGGGATATATTTGGGTTGTCATTATGCTTAGAAAATTTATCTGAAGGCGCATCTGGGTGACTCAGTGGTTGAGCATCTGCCTTTGGCTCAGGTCGTGATCCTGGGGTCCTGGGATCGAGTCCCGTATCAAGCTCCCCGCAGGGAGCCTACTTCTCCCTCTGCCTGTCTCTGCCTCTCTCTCTCATGAGTAAATAAATAAATTCTTAAAAAAAAGAAAATTTATCTGAAAATCCACATTCCTTTTCAATTTATTATGTTCAAATACTATAATACAAAAAAGAGGTCATGAAAAGCTCAAAAAAAATTATTGTTCGTGTTTTCCTCTTTATTTGAATAGGTATCTCAAGGAAGAAAAGACCTCTCTTAAACTGAAAAGGACAGAGCTACGTGTCTGCTTTTCTTGCTTCTCAATCTCCAGGTCCCCCAAGTAGTGTAGTGTTGTCTCAAAAAGGAATGCTGGGACACCTGAGTGGCTAATGGGTTAAGTATCTGACTGTTGATTTTGGCTCATGAGATAAAGGCCTGTGTCAGGCTCTGCACCAGGTGGGGGGCCTGCTTAAGATTCTCTCTCTTTCCCTCTCCCTCTGCCCCTCCCACGCACTCAAAAAAAAAAAAAAAAAAGCAATGGAGAAAAAGTTCTGGAGATGAATGTGGTGGTGGTCATACAATAACGTGAATATACCCAATGCCATAGAACATTACACTTAAAAAATAGTGAAAATAGTAAATTTTATGTTATATATATGTTTTATAGCCCTCACCTCCCCCCTCCAATAAAAAAAAAAAAAAAAGCAATGGAAGCTCTTCTGAGATTTTTTTTTTTTTTTAGTTTTTTGAGCCTCGTGCTGTCAGCTAACCAACCTGTATGGATCTGTCACAGTCTGCTAGCTGCTGGGAGCTTCAAATTATCTGAGAACTCAGAAACTCTCCTCAGCTCTTCTTCTAAATTAGCAGCAATGTGAGTACAGATCTTCCTCAACTTATGATGGCGTTTCGTCCCATCAAATCTATCATAAATAGAAAATATCATAAGTTGAAAATGCATTCAATACCCTTAACCTGCTGAATATCATAGCTTAGCCTGACCCGCCTTCGATGTGCTCAGAGCACTTACATCAGCCTACAGTTGGGCAAAATTATCTAACACAAAGCCTATTTTACAATCAAGTGTTGAATACCTCATGTAATTTATTGAATCCTGTACTGGAAGTGAAAACCAATGGTTGGATGGGTACGGGGTGGTTGTAAGCATATCGGTGGTTCACCCTCATGATCACATGGATGACTAGGACCTGTGGCCGCCACCGCTTCTGCCCAGCATCTCAACAGAGGACCTTACCATATATCTCTAGCCTGGGAAAAGATCCAAATTTAAAATCTGAAGTGCAGTTTCTACTGAATGCATATTGCTCTCTCAGCATCCTAGAGTCTAAAAGTCGTTACGTAGAACCATCATAAGTCAGGGACCGTCTGTTCAGGCATGAGCATAATATATCTGGAAAAGATATAGCAAAAGAATAGCAGCTTCTGTTTCCCTCCTGCTTGGTGACTGGGAGACACAATTGAGGCCCTGCCTACAGGCCCAGTCACTACACATGTACCTTACATTCTGCAACGGGCAGATTCCTGGAAATGTAGTATGCAAATTAAAATAAATAAAAGGAATCATTACACAGAGATGAGAAGGGCAACTGCATTTACATTATATAAATAAAGCAAAAAAAATAATAAAGCAAATGGTGCAAAAGAGTCTAAAATACAGAAATAAATCTATTAAGCACAAAATTTTGCTTTGTTTGTACCATCAATTCCCATCCCCACCCCCATCGGCTCATGAAGCCCACATCAACTTACTTCTTGGCAGAAATTAAAGGAAAACACCAGCAAGCATAAATAAAATGGTATAGTAGCTATAAGAATATGTTAAAGAATTAGACAAACCATTTTGAATATGTGAAAATTAAAATAGTAAGATATATATATATTATATATCTTCATATATCTGGATAAATGAAGAGCTATGAGCAGCTGAAATATCTGGAGCACTTCCTCTGAGACAGGCTCTGTCCCAAGTCCTTACTTGTATTTACCCTTCATTCCTAACACAATACTTACCAGGAAAGACACTACTGCTGCTCCGTTTTACAGATAAGAAAACTGAAAGCCAGAGAGTCTGGCAATTTGCTCAAGGCTTGTAATTAGCCATAGTGCTCTAAAGCTGTGCACCCAGTACTGCTTTTCCAGACTGTATCTAGAATCTTACCCTGCACCTAAGACAGACACAAGCTAAAAGGGGAAAACTGGCTGAATTAGAGCTAGAATAAAAGCCTTACAAACATTTCTTTGAAAAATGACCATAATTCATATCTAAAGAACATTGGAGAAATGGTTTGTTTCTCTGACCCTCAAGATTAGGCAGCTAAACTACTGCTCTGCCTCCAGGTTTTCCTTGTGATTAGAATTGTTTCTTAGGGACACCTGGCTCAGTAGTTGAGCATCTGCCTTCGGCTCAGGGTGTGATCCCGGGGTCCTGGGATCGAGTCCTGCATTGGGCTCCCCATAGGGAGCCTGCTTCTCCCTCTGCCTGTGTCTCTGCCTCTCTCTCTGTGTCTCTCATGAATAAATAAATGAAATCTTTTTTAAAAAGAAAAAGAATTGTTTCTTAGAGTCATCAGCTAGGGCTTGACTGCGGAGTGATGAAGACAAGCATACTTGACATAACCTAAGTCCAGGGTGGCGTCTTTCCCTGCATGCTCGAATCCTGTACATGGTTACTTTCCATCACAGCAAACCCCTACTGGGATGGTAGTGGGGACAGAATACTATACAAATGGAAACTCATCCTCTTTAGATCCCTCACATTAGAAAGGCCAGAGTCCTTTGCAGACCCTATTTCCTCTGTGTTAAAAGCCTTTGCTCTTTGCCCCTATCCACCCTGATCCCCACCACCAGCCTCATGCTCCCTACCCCTGGTACAGGCTAAGAGAGGAATCAGTGAGGTCTTCAACTTCTACTTACTGAATTCAACAAAGGCAATCCCAGAATTTTGGGGGTGGCTTTGGAGGTGGTGAGAATAAATTCCAACTGGACTCATCTTCAAATACGTGGAAGCTCTCAGATCACAGTTGGCTGGGGAGAGGAGGGCTTGGAGCATTGGTAACTTATCAGTGCTCTGTGCTACCCAATTAAACCAATGAGCATCCTCTGGGAAGGCAGCCAGGGTCTCCTCCCCTCTCCTCAGGCAGAAAACACATTTCAACAAAGCTGGTGAGTCAAGGGTTGCCATTAGTGACCAATTCACTTATCTATTTCCTGAGTTTCCATCTTTAGGACTACTTCCACATCCATGAAACAAAGAATCTTTATGCTATATTTATTTCTGAGAAAGTGTTCCAGTGTCAATATGGAAATTATGACAACAGCAGTGGACACAGTGTGGTCAACTGCCATGCATTTAGGTTCTTTCTACATAGGGAAAGGATTAGAGGCAGAAAGAACACCAGAAACTTCTTGGCTGCCCCTTTACCTTGTGACTAGAAGCAAATCATTGGATTCCTTGAGCTGTAGGTTCTCACCTGGAAAAAGGAGGTAACGCTCCTAGGTCTTCGTTTTTCATCAGGGTGTGCAACAATCAAATGGAGTAAAGTCAATACCAATGTAACTGAAAGGGCTGTGTAAGCTATCCGTTAAGGACTACATGAGTTATAAGCTGTCACCATGTAAGGTGATAAAGAGATATTCTGCCATAAACAAACTAGACAATGACTTTTTTTAAAAAAAGAAAAAGATTTCTTTATTTGAGAGAGAGAGAGAGAGAGAGAGAGAACAAGAGAGAGAGAGAGCTTGAGTGAAAATGCCTAAGCAGGAGAGGAAGAAAGAGAATCGCAAATAGACTTTACACTCAAAGTGGGAGCCCGATGCAGGGAACGATCTTGTGACCCTGCGATCATGGCCTAAGCCAAAACCAAGAGTCAGAGGCTTAATCATCTGAGCTACCCAGGCGCCCCTATACAATGACTTCTTAAGGGTGTTTTGGGATCATGTTTTATAGTTTAGCAAGTGAAGATAAACTTTGCCATTTAATGCAGGAAGACCATCACAATCAATGAGTCCACAGTAGCTTAGGCCAGCCCACAGTGTTTATACCCCCATCCAAACACATTGCATATGTTATTTATGTGATTCACTTGTTTATATGGAAATTAATCACACGCTGCTTAATGATGTCATGTATTATTATTTATCTCTTTTTAAATTTCATTTTTTGCATCCAAATATATGTCTAATCTCTTCAACTAGACTCTAAATCCCTTCAGGACTATTAAATGAGCTTGTCATGTATGTTAAATGAGATGGTACTATACCATGTCATGGTAAGAGCTTAATGAGTAGTTGTTGTTATTTTATTCAGAGAACCTAACATAGATTTTGGTCCAGAGTATGTACAAAGAATCTTTACACTGTATTTATTTTTCCAAGGAAGTGTTCCGGTGTCAATATGGAACTTATGACTACAGCAGTGGATAAAGTGTGGTCAACTCCCATGCATTTAGGTTCTTTCTACAGAGAAAAAGGAGTAGCAGGATTATCAATTAACTATTTCAAGTAGAAAACTCCACACTATGGGATATTGTTTGAAGACTCCCTTGAGCCATAATCACATAGGACTTCAAAAGAATATTTCAGGCACCATACAAAATGACATTTCCAGCTGATCAACACTATTTAAGAGGCAAGAGCAGTCAGTGATGATGAACACAGGCTTTGGAGTCAGACAGACCCTGGTTTGAATAACTACTCCAACTCTTACTTAGATGTGTGGCCTTGGCCAAATTACATCACTCTGTCAACTCCAAATGAGAATAACAATACCTGCTCAAGTGTTGTGGGAATTCCTCCAGTGAAAGGAATTAAGAACTGACACTGAACCAAATGGTAGTTATTACTCCTATTACGAGTCCAACAATTTTGTTTCCAGGATTGAGTAGTCCACTGTATGAGAGAGATGAATATGCCCACAGAGAAAAAGAAATGAGAATTTAGTCTGACCATCTCCTAGTCTACCAACCCAATCTTCACACTTTGGGAATTAAGTAGAACAGATAGACCAGATAGTCCATATGTGAACACACTTAAGGCATATATTTTTCTGGAAAAAAATGTTTAAGATTCTGGAAAATGTTTAGTTGTTGAAGAGCATGTCTTTCTAGTTTAGACTAAGATTGAATTAGTTACCATCAAAGAAATGCAAATCAAAACCACCATGAGATACCACCATATCTACTGGGATGGCTATAATAACAGAGACAGACAATAATAAATTTTGGTGAGGATGTAGAGGAAATTTTGGAATCCTCATTTACCAGTGGTGGAAATGTAAAATGGTGTAGCCACTTTGGAAAATAGACTAGCAAGTCCTCAAAATTTTAAGAGTTACCATTAGAATTGGCATCAAAGTTACTGTATGACTCAGCAATTTCACTCTTGGGAATATACCCAAAAGAAATGCAAACATATGTCCACAGATAAACTCCTACACAGATGTTCATAGCAACAGTGTTCGTAATAGCCAAAAGGTGGAAATAAACAAATGTCCACCAACTGATGAACTGTTAAACAAAATGCGATATATCTACACAAAAATTATTCAGCCGGGAAAAAAAAAATCAAAGCATTGACAAATGCTATAGCATAGATAAATCTTGGAAGTATGTTAGGTGAAAGAAGCCAGTCACAAAAAGCCTCACATTATGAGATTCCATTTATATGAAGTGTTCAGAATGGGCAAATTCATAGAAATGGAAAGTAAATTAGTGGTTGCTTAGGGCTGAGGAGCCAGGGGGAAATAGGGAATGATTGCTAATGGATACAGTGTTCCTTTTTGGAGTGATAAAAATGTTCTGAAATTGATTGTGGTGATGGTTGCCCAGTTCTGTGAGTAAACTAAAAACCATTGGATTGTACACTTTAAATAGATAAATTATATGGTATGTGAATTATATCTCAGTAAAGGTGTCAATTTAAAAGACTGCATTAGTGCTATATTAGAAAGACCTTACTAGTTTACAGGAAGACCAAAACATCAAACCAACAAAACATCACTAACAAAACAGTAAAGATTATTTGAAAAGTTTTGAGAGATATAAATACAACACTAAAAGATAGCTATAGTTGACAGCTTAATTTTTTTTACAGTTGAATAGATGTGCTATAATACACTCAAAAATTAATTTAGAAACATAAAACTCCTTATCAGTGATATGCTTTAGTAAGCAACATAGCTATTAGATTTATAATAGACTATAAAACCATTTTAAAAGAAAGGTAATTAACTTTAAATTGCATTTTGTTTCCATCTGTTCCATTTTGTTCCAACTGTTTCTATCATCAAACTCTTGACATAATTTGTATTAATAGAATTTTTAGACCTTTTCTAATCAATCAATGGAAATGTTATAAAAACTATAGAGAGCAAAGGGTTACCAAAATACGTAGTTAAGAAATTGAAAAAATAAAGCCTGTGCACCAATTATAATCTGATACATTCTAAGACGTATAATCAGATATTCAGTAATCCAAGTGTCTTTTTACCGTTTTGGTGAAAATAATAGTAACTTTACAGAGTACTCTCTTGGAGGGGATTCTTAGACATGCTTTCATTAGCTTCTGTATTGGTAATCATATTCAGGCTTTACAGTATCAATATTTAACATTTACATTTGAAAATAGTGGGGTGTCTGGTGGCTCAGTGGGTTAAGCATCTGACTATATCAGGTCATGATCAGGCCCCATGTCTGTGTCTGGTTCCCTGCTCAGTAGGGAGTCTGCTTCTCCCTCTCCCTCTGCCCCCACTTGTGCTCTTGCTCTCTTAAATAAATAAAATCTTAAAATAAATAAATAAATAAATAAATTAATTAATTAATAATAAATTTGAAAATAGTTTCTTAAACTATCATATAACCCCATGTCTTCTAAAATTAAATTGTTATATAAATAAACTTCACTCAGTAAATATATTTAATATATAAATAGAATACTTATGATTTCTAAAGTGTCAAATTTTAGAAAATACGTTTACAAAAGAAATAAATGTTATATAACAAATAATGCTACTTAATTCTAACATCAAAAGAAGATGACTTGTGGTAACTTAAAACTATATAAAGTATATCTGTAAGTCAAAAAAGCATATCTATAAGTCTTTGCTCAAGAGAAACATTTTGAGATTAAAATGTCTTCAAGATTCACATTTATTTCACTCATAGGCCCCATGTTTAATTTATTTCTCTCTTAAATTTACATTTGAAAAATATATATTTTAAATGCATATTGTAGATATATGGAATATTACATGCCTATATTTCAGAATTTGGTTCATACTTTATAAAAAATATTTTAATACAACTAGAAAATATTTAGCAGCAGTTGAAATAACATCTAAAAACATTTAAAGATGGAGGTAGATTTAAAATTAAATTAATGTTATGTCAATCATATCACAATAGCATAGTTTAAAAAATAAAATTAAAATAACTTTCAGAGCAGAGGCCATTATAATGAACAAAGAGCACTTCAAACTTAATAATTTTGCCAGAATGAAATACTTGTTTGACTCCAAATTATTTGTGTTTCAAATTGCTTCATATTTCTTCCACCTGTGTGGTGTCACCTTGCTATTTCCCAGAAGACAATTTAGAGAAATATGCCATGCAAGAAGATCACACAACTAATATTAAAAAGTGCATGTATCTCATTCTAGAACTTCATTTAAAAAAAAAAGATTTGATTTTCTAAATTTCTCTGAGAGTGGTGTGGGTTGACCACATTGCTTATATATTAGTTGTATTTTATTTTCTCACACTTAGAAGTTGAGTTGGGGCAGGGGAAATTTACATTTTCATGTGAGGAATTTTTCCTAACACTTGCTTCTGATTAAGGACTCTGCATCACGGTGAATCAGCCAGCATTGATTTACATGGAGCTTTAGAATACAGCCTGACTTTCAAAGAAGTGAGACTTTCTCAAATGAATCATAAAGAAAGTCTTTAAAGATCAACAAAAGGAGAAATTTCGGATTTTCCTCCCACCACAATCATTTGGCACATTTAGAAGTATTTTTGTAGTCAGGATACTATAGAAATCTGGAAGTAATTCTGATTTTAAAAGGCAACATTTTCAGAAGCTTGAAGTTTCTAAGTGTCAATTAAAGGCCATAGTTAATGCTTCATTTTGGTCAAGGCTGTTACCCTGAGCACTCATAAGGTAATGATAATGGGAAGTACCAAAGTACACACTAGATATCACATAACTTCATATTACTGAATGTGCATTTATCTAATGAAAATGTCCTGCATATATGCAACATATTTCAATACTATAGGGCTGTCCACACATTTTTCAAAGGCAAAAAACCAACTTTTCAAAAAATCTTGTGACCGCCTTTTACTCCACTACAAATTGGAGTTCTCAGATTGCTGAAGTAAACCGATTTATAATGAAAATAAGTGGATGTTTAAGTAAACTGATTTATAATGGAACTAAGTGGAGTTCGGATGGGTTTCCTGTCACTGTGTAATAAAGCCCACAATTGTATATATAGATTCTTAATTTTCTAACAATAAATTTAGGGCCGAGCAATGTCGTCGAAGCAAATTCCTTTAACAGATGTAAAGGTCTTGATGACAGTTACTTTCCAGGTCTTACGTTCCCACAATCACATCTCTGAAAGATTTTTTACATGAAGTGTTTGAAGAAGTGGTGGACGTGTTGCTGATCGCTGAGGTCCATTCCGGGTCCCCTTGAAGGTGGAGGTGGGGCCAACAGGAGAAAGAAAAGGTAAAATGCTGATAAGAGAATCTGAACCAAATGTTGTCGCATGCTAGAAATGATTAGATGCCCTTGTCACGGAGCTGTTACAGAGGTCCAGGGTGAAAGAGGGGAAACGAGAGGTCAAGTGTGGGCACATGAGTTTTAAAAAAAAAAAAAAAAAAAAGCTTGAGCCATAGAGTGGAGGGAAAACAAATCCTTAATCTATTCCTAAATCCTCTGCCCTTTTCTTTTCTTTTTAAAATACCCTTTGGTCCTGTGATGGGAGGAACGGAGGTGGGTCTTGCTGCTATTTATTAACACATATTAGGCTAAGCTACACAATATGTCTGTAATTAAAATAAAAGCTTTAGCAAGAATATTGTCTCTTTGCTTAGAGGTGTTCACAGAGCACAAGCTTGGGACACAGCTACTGAACTGACCTTCATCACGCAATGCCTATTTTTAAATGTCTATGTCTTATCATTATAATTACTTTTTGGTGGGAGACATGTCTTACACATTCATTCCATAGCTATGCGTTGAATACCTGCTTGGGGCCAGGCCCTGTTTTAGACAGTGAACCAATAGCAGAATCTTTCTTCTCATGGAGTTTACAAATTAGTAGCAAATATGGACATTAAACAAAATTAAATGAGTAAATTGGGTAGTATGTTTCATGAGTTTTTCATATATGCTTTTTCACATTTTAACATATGTAAATTAGAATACATTTTTAAATTGAGGGAAAATCATATTTTAACGTGATTTTTTTTTAACGGTGGGCCATAAAACAGTGATCCCAACAAACCTTCAGTGACAGCATTTAGAATTCTACAAAATACAGTAGAGTATCAGAAAGTAATAAATACTTTCAGAGAAGAAGAATAAAGGAGTAGAAGAATTTTAACAGTGTGGTTAGGGACAGCCTCAGTACTAAAGAGGCCAGGCTTAAACAATGACCCAACAGGCCATGCAGAGCTTTGCAGGTAGATGGAACTGCAAATGCAAATGCCCTGACACAGGAGGCTGTCTGGTCACACTTCTGGAAATACAAAACCAAGGTAGCTGGAACTGAGTGGGGGTGAGGACAGCAGTGGGGAGAAGAGAAATCAGAGAAGTAACAAAGAAGCCAGACTGTATAAAGCCTTGCAGACCGCTCTAAGGACTCTTGACTTTTACTCTAAGTGGGATGACAAGTCATAGAAGAGTTTGGAGCAGACATCATGTTACAAATTCTATGTGAAAGGTCAAAAAGCACCTCTGGCTGCTGCGCTAAGAATGGATGGACTGAAGGAGATGGAGGTGGAATCAAAGAGAGCAATTCGGAATCTTCTGTAGAAGGTAATGGTGACTATCACAAGGGTGTTAGCAGTAGAGGTCATGAGGAATGGTCAGATTCTAAATAGATAAAACCAACAAGATTTGTTAATTTTGGGTGTGAGTTCAAGAAGGGGTGCATGATGGATGACCCCAAAACTTTTGGCCCGAAAAACTGTAACTAAGACATTATCATTAATTATTCTGATTATAAACCAGAGATGCCTCATACTAAATCGACAAGTTTCTAGCTAAACACAGATGTATGCATTCAAAACTAAAAAATTCAAGTAGTAGTGACTCTAGGAGTTCTGGTATCAGTATACAAGAGTGCTATTTGTCAAAGGAGCAGAAAGACAGAGAAAGGCAAGAGGGAAGGGAAATTAGGGAAATTGTACCAAATGGTTCATGTACATTATCTCATTTAATCCCAACAACCACCACACTGTGTCATGAATACTCTCTCCATTTCACAAGTAGAGAAGTTGGGATTTCGGTTGGTTAAATAGCTTACCGAGGTCACATAGCTATATTCCTTGAGAGTTCTCCCCCTCAAAACTAGTTGCAATTCTTCACCTGGCCTTCCAAATCAGGTGCCCTACTCTTGCAGTTTTCTTACGGCATCCAGTTTTGTTCTATTTGCCACTCCTGAGGAATGGAGAGATGTTTTCTCCCCCGCAGATAAGTGGAAGAATATTTCTGTAGATACCACATAGCGTTGTTCCAAAAAGCATCCTTCAGCCAACATACTTCAGTGTCCAGAAACATCTTATATTTGACCCCCTGAGCTTCCTGCCTATCCAGGGCACAAGTCTTTATCCAACACCTAACCTCCTTCTACAACCCTTCACTTCTTTTCCCCCAAGACTCTCCATCCTGGGACTCAGACCTCAGACTCTATAGATTTCCTAACTGCCTTTGCTCACATCACCATGAGACCCTCACACTGACATGGTACCCATCGGGCAGGGGTCACACAAGAGATCTGCAAGCTGTGATGCTTGCCCTTAGATCGCAAGCCTTCCCCAAATTGGCTTACAGAGTCTAGTGTAGCATGAAGTGTGAGGGCTTTGTGATCAGCTAGGACTAGGTTCAGCTCTGAATTTCTGGCACTTTCTGGCTCTATGATCTATGGCAAGGGTACCCAGCTTTTTGAACTTCAGTTTCTTTATCATTTAAAAGCAGAAAATCATTAACTGTGTTACAGTGTTGTAAGAATTAAATGGGACAGCATTTGTAGAGCATCTCGTGTAGAGTTTAACGCCAGTAAATCCTTCCTAAATATGCACTATTACTATTTTCTGACTCTTCTCCCAAGTAATGCAATAATAGGGGATGTATATCCTACCCAGTGAGCTCCCAGATTGCAATGGGAGCTTTGCATTCAGAATCCCACATTTATTTTTTAAATACTACTTTTTCTCCTAAAAAGCCAAGGATGCATCTTTTTTCCTATATCTATGGCCAGTCAGCCCAGCTGGAGAACCGTAACTAAGTGTAGGCAGAGTCACAAATGAGCAAAGCCTCCAGCCACGTTGGAAATGCTGGACATTAGGAGAAAAGCCCCACACAGGGACTGGCACACAATCTTTTCTTTCTCATCAGCTCTTTGACACAAAGATTGAGAAATGGTTTGAGAAATGAGCTAGTCCTCTTTGATGCTCCTAGTAACTATTATAAGTTCCACGAGGATCTATTTTGCAGTTAAAGACTTCAAAAAAAGAATTAGATTCCCATCTCTGTCCATGCAGTTGTCCATGCTGTTGTCCATGCGGTTATCATGCAGTTGATTCATTGCGCTGCTGTTGCTTCATGAAAGTGGCATTTCAGGAATCAATTCTCTTATTCCATGCCTCTCAGGTCACTGATACTGAACCAAGGACATGTGAAGTGGTCCAGTACAGAGTTGCCTCTCTGCCATGTCTGTGCAGTCCTGCAGGAGAAGCACTAATTATCACCTCTGTCAGAGGTCTTAGTTCACAAGGTGTCCTTTGGGCACCTCAGTCTCAATTTGTCTAAAGCAAACCCCCTTCTCACTTCCACCTGCTCTTGCTCAGGTGCTTGTAGCAAGAACTGGAGATATGCTCCTACCAGACCATAAGCCATCACTACAACAAAGAAGGTTCCAAGTCTTGTAGTTTCAGGTGATTCTTTCTTTGAAATATCCCTCCAAACTACTCTCTTGTCATCGTCACTACCTCATCGTCTCTCACTTGCCATATAGCAACTGCCTAGTCCAAGTGCCCTCATGTCCCGGCTCTCCATATCCATCCACCTCAGTGACACAGAAATTATGAATCTAGCCCAAATTTAAGCCTTTCTACATCCATCACTTAGCCAAGATCTATCACACTCTAGAACTTCACTATCCAACACAATAGCCACTAGCCATTTGTAGTCAAAACATAACTAGTGCAGGGATCCCTGGGTGGCGCAGCGGTTTGGCGCCTGCCTTTGGCCCAGGGCGCAATCCTGGAGACCCGGGATCGAATCCCACGTCAGGCTCCCGGTGCATGGAGCCTGCTTCTCCCTCTGCCTGTGTCTCTGCCTCATTCTCTCTCTCTCTCTCTGTGACTATCACAAATAAATAAAAATTAAAAAAAAAACATAACTAGTGCAAACCAAGATGTGGTACAGTGCATAAGACATGCCAGATTTCAAAGACTTGGTATAAAAACAAGACTATAAAATATCTCATTAATGATTTTGGCCACTCACATGTTGAAATGATAATACTGGGGGATATTTGAGGTTAAGTAAAATTTATCATTAAAATTAACTTCATTTGTTCCCTCTTTCCCCTTTTTTTAATTGTGGCTACTAGAAATTTTAAAATTGTGCATGCTACTTGTATTATAGTTCTATCTGATGGTGCTACTGTTCTGGTCCTTCTCAATGTATAACCTTTGCACCAGCTATTCCTTCCTTCTCCCTGGAACTTCCTTCATCAAGCCAACTCCTAGTCATTCAAGATTTATTAAGATTTGCTTTCTCTGTGAAGAATTCTCTACCTCTCCCTTTGTAAGTCCTTTTTGGCACTTTACCTGATTTAAATGTTTATTTAGAAATGTATTTCTTTAATGTATGCCTCCCTCACTAGACCTCAAGTTCCACAAAGGAAGAGATACAACCTTGGCTTAGTTTCTTACTGATCTTATGGATCTTCTTTAATATCTGGGAGGCATAACAAATGTTTAATAAATTCCACTTAAATAAATGAATAAATGAGACATTCTAATTCCCCTCCCAGCTAGTGCTGGTGGGGTTGAGCAGTAAATTAGTCTTCCTTTCTCCAGCTGGCATAATTGAGACTGAATAATATAGTGCAAAGCAAGCCTGGTCCACAGTTTAGCTCCCCATTGCTCCCTCTATCAGTGGGTTCAGTTTGAAGCTAAGCCTTCACCCCCAATCAGCATCAGTGAGGTGGTAAGAATTATCAGGAGTTCTTTTCCACCCCATCCCCCATTATCTTCTTTGTTGTCCAAAGAACTCAGGAGCTGTGCTTACACCCTGACTTGGAAACAAAAAGACCATGCCACCCTTTCTCCTGGAAGATAACAGTGGGTGAGGGGAAACTGAAGTACCACCCCACATATCCTATGAAGGAGTGAGAACATGTGCCCCACTTTGCTGGGATAGTGTCAGCAGGGCCCAGCATGAAGCTCAACACAGGTACTCACCCAGCCCTCAACCTATATCTCAACAGGAGACTGCCTGCTAAATAAGAAAGAGTAAACGGATACACAGCTTCATAATATATACTCCAAATTCCATGATACTTAAAAAAAAAAAAATCAACCTTAGGCCATACCAAGAGCAAGGAAAATCACAACTTGAATGAGAAAAGATAATCAACAGATGCCAATACTACAATGAATCAGATGAATTATTTGACAAGAATTTTAAAGAAGCCATCATAAATATGTTTCAACTAGCAATTATGAATTCTCTTGAAACAAATAAAAAATATATAGAAAAAATCAGCAAAGGAATAGAAAACACCGAAATAACAGAAATAAAAAAATTCCCTGGATAGGTGTCATGGTAGAGTGGAGATGACAAAATAAAATCATTGAACTTGAGGATAGATCAAAGTGATTTACTTATTCTGAACAGTAGGGAGAAAAATGGAATAGGAAAAAAAAAAAAAGAACAGTCTCAGGATCCCATAGAACATTAAAAAAAAAAAAAGAGCTAATATTTACTTCATTTTAGTCCCAGAAAGAGAGAATAGGGCTGACAGGATTTCAAAGACGGAATGGCTAAAAACTTCTCAAATTTGGAGAAAGACATAAACTTACACATTTAAGGTGATGAATTCTAAATAGAATAAATCCAAAGAAATCCACACCAAGACATACCATAATTAAACTTCCAAAAACTCAAAACAAAGAAAAAAAGTCTTGAAACCATCCAGAAAAAAAATGACACATTACGAGGGATTCCTCACTTGAAACCACAAAGGACAGAATGGTATTTTTCAAACAATGAAAGAAAAGAACTGTCAACCAAATTTTCTTTATCTGGTGAAAATATCCTTCATTAACAAATGGGAAATAAAGACATTTTCAGATGAAGAAAAACAAGAAAATCACCCTTAAAGAATGGTTATCTCTATACATAAAGGAAATAACAGAAGGCTTGGAATTTCAAAAAGGAAAAATAGAACACAAAAATGGGTAAAAATAGATAAAAGGCAAAATGGGCAAGTATAATAGATTATCCTTCTTTTCATGAGTTTCCTAGATCATATTTGACGTTGAAAGCAAAATTCATAAAGCCGTCTGATGTGGTGGTCAAAGTATATAAGGGAAATTATATTTTAAAAGCAGGTAATAAAACATAAGTTGATACCAGTAGACTGTGTTAAATTACATACGCATATTGCAGTTAGAGAACAACTACTAAGAAAATTATCCAAAGCTGAACACTGCAAAACACCATAAATGAATCAAGATGGAATGAATGAATACATAGATGATAAGCTGGTCCTAGGAATATCTAATTTCCAAGATATCTTGCTTTCAACAACAGAAAAGTTATTGCATATAAATTTTTAAACCTTCATAATTACAGGTGATCATGATCAAAAGATTTTTAAAAATTTTTTGGTGAATCACTGAATTCGGTAATTACAACTGTTCATCCTGAAGATGTGCAAAATCAGTGTAAATGAGAGATGAAATGAACCTGTGACAGAGGAGAACAGCGTAGTCATCTCATCAGTAAGACCCTGTCCTGACTCCATCATTTCATTTACCTTCTCTTGCTTTTGATTTACCCCTTCGGACTTGATCCAAAGCAGCTGTTTCCCCCACAATCTTATCTTTCTCAGCCTGGAGAATGAAAGGAGGTGACAGATGCAGCCAGAGATAGCCCCCTGGGGGGGGGGCTGCGGCAAGAAGGGGGCCTGGGCAGTGCCAGCCGCTCATGAAGCTGACCTGAGGGCAGGCTTACAGAAGTCACTAGTACAAGGGGGATGGTGTTGCACGTGGCCATCCCCGCAGCAAGCCAGGCCAGACCTCTTGGTGTCCCTGGCTGTGCTGAACTATTGGGAGAGAGGCCAGCTGTGTGCCGCTGGCCCAGGTCCAAACGCACAGAGGAAGGGACCCCCGCCGGGGTTCTGGGGAGACGCGGTCGAGGGGAGCAAGACAGGTGTGGGGAGTGGCTGGGGACAACCCTGCGCTCATCATTGCAGCCAGGGCAGCAGGGGTCAGGTGGGCGGGGGGGAGGGGGCACCTGGCCCAGCCACCTGGGCACTCGGGCACTTTGTTCTGCAACAACCCCCCAGGAGCAGCTAACTACAATTTACTCATTTATCCATCTTTTCTTCACAAGGTCTTCTCTAGTCCCTAACGTGCGGAACATATGTCCCTTCTATGTGTGCTCATGCACCCCGACCTCCCTACACTAGCATTTCTCACCTTGCTATTTATTCCTCTCCCACCGATTGCACTCCTTAGTGTCAGGGGCAGCTTCTGTCTTCTTCATTGCACGCTCAGCATTCTGTAACTTGGCTGCCCCTAGCACACTGCTCTGCCCACTACACGCCAACTGAGTTATAGCAGACCATGCCAAATGCTTCATATTCTCTGTTGGGCTTTCCTGGGTTCACACTGGTGAAGGTAATCCCTACAAGAGCTAACGTCACATGAAGACATGCCACCGTGGCATCCACGAGTCTCCTTCCTCAAAGGCCTCTACTTTTCTGGCATATATTTGTTCTCTTGATCACATTGACTGATGGACGGATGGGTGTTTCCAGAAAATTATTTTTTTTAACCAGTACATATCTGTTACCTGGAAGGGGAAGTAAAGAGTCTAAATAGATGCCTCATCCAGAAATTCCTAACCTCCGCACTATTCTCTGCAGGTATGTCCTGTGCACTGTAGTATGTTTGGCATCATCCCTGTTCTCTAACCACTCAATGCCAGTAGTGACCCCAGCTGTGGCAATGAAAAGTGTCCCTGGATGTTGTCAAATATTCCGTGGGGGGCAAAACTGCCCTGGGGTTGAGAACTACTGTTCTAATCTATCTATCTATCTATCTATCTATCTATCTATCTATCTATCTATCTATATCATCTATCTCTCTCTATATATAAGATTTCTATTTATTTAGGGGCATCTGGGTGGCTCAGTGTTTGAGCATCTATCTGCCTTTGACTCAGGTCATGATCCTGGGGTCCTGGAATCAAGTCCCACATCAGGTTCCCCGTGGGGAACCTGCTTCTCCCTCTGCCTATGTCTCTGCCTCTCTCTCTCTCTGTGTCTCTCATGAATAAATAAATAAAATCTTTAAAAAAAGATCCTTTTTATTTATTTGAGGGAGAGTCAGAGAGAGAGCAAGAGAGCACAAGCAGGGGAAGCAGTAGAGGGAAGAGAAGCCGGCTCTCCTCTGAGCAGGGAGCCCAATGCTGGACTCATCCCAAGACCCTGGGATCATAACCAGAGCCAAAGGTGGACCTTAACCCACTGAACCACCCAAGTGCCCCTGCTCTAATCTTTTCTTATTAGCATATTGGAAGGGTGGGGGGAAATTGTTTATCAGTTTACTGTCATCTTGGCAGGTACCAAGCATCTTCCCCGAAATGGGCAGCCTACTGCAGAACCCAGGTCAATGAGAGGTCAAAAACCCCTGCTGGGTCTCCAATTCAACCAGCTGCACCTGAGCCTGTCCCCTATCTTGCCTTGCTTCCACACGGCCCCAGCCACTCCCAGAATGAGGTGGGGACACCAGCTGGCCCATCTCTATGGTTGGAGCTCGCTGATTAAACAGACTTTTTGGGGCTTCCACGAAGTGATACAGTGCCTTTCTCTCAGGAGAAACAGAACCTCGTATGACTAACAGATTGTATTCCCAGCCTGAGCTGTTTCGTTTTCCTTTCTGGACACCCCACTACAGATCATTAGGGTGGCATCTGCCTTATGTAAAGGAAACAATCTTTACACCACATGAGATTATTAGGAATCTTCAACAGCACCATCAGCCCACTTCTCCCACCAAACTGTATATTTGCAGTAACAGATAATAGATCATTGAATCACATAGCTAAAAATCAAATCTAATTTTAGTCCTACATTTCAGCATACTCTATCACCATTAACCAGAGCAATGGACAAGTACAGCGTGTGACCACCTTTCCTTTCAACGTACATTATCCCAATGCCTGCTGGTGGTCATCTGTGAAACAGCAAAATACAAATAGATCAATAAAAAAAAAATAAAAAGGAGATAGCAGGTGAGGAGGAAGAGAAAGAGCATGCCTAGATAATATGCAATGTAGTGAGTCAGCCCCTGACTGCTCAAGATCTAAAGCTAAGGAAGCACAAGTAATAGTCATCGAAGGAGGGAAAACGAGCCAGTCAATGCAGCTGTGGAGGCCACCAGGTCCTCTGTAGGGGACCTTCTCAGCGCTGCCGAGTAACTGTTCTGGTTTGGCACCTACTGCACATCATGGAGCCTGAGAAACAAAATTTACATTAGGAAAGCAAATGGAGGACGAAGAAACAATCCTTTCCTCAGGTAACTGGCTGTCCACAATTACAGACATCGCTGAGGAGAGGAAATAAAACTGAAAATCACCGCAGAAGTTGCCAAGACCCCAGCCAAAATAAAACAGAGTCAGATGGCATGGAAGCCTTACATGCCTGAATGAAAAATGACTAAATAAAACCAAATTTTGTCCCACAAGAAGAAGGGGTAAAACTTTTAACTAATTAGAGAAACTCCATCATGATCAAATATGAGCCACATAATTATTACATGGAACAGTAAACATTTTAATTATATAATTAGAAACAAATGTAAGGG
Source organism: Canis lupus dingo (assembly GCF_003254725.2). Classification (NCBI taxonomy): domain Eukaryota; kingdom Metazoa; phylum Chordata; class Mammalia; order Carnivora; family Canidae; genus Canis; species Canis lupus. The sequence continues at coordinate 64,532,909 of NC_064243.1, forward strand.
CTTTTTCCTCTTCTTTTTTGTGTGCTTGTATTTTTCTGCTTTCATGGTCAGCAGCCTAATGTAGTGATTTAATTACCTCAGAGTCAGTCAGTTAAGCTCGCTGTCTGAGAACTGCCTTTTCACAATGCCCCGAACTGACCTGAAGTGAAACTCAAACTCACCCTTTGTGCCCAGGGCTTTCCTGACAACAAAAGAGGTATTGGTTCTCCTTTCCCCAGATACCAGCCCTGGGCTTACTTCCCAGTGCCTTCTCCTCCCTAAGTCTCCTTCTTCTACCGATTCCTTGCCTTCACTCCACCCACCATCTCATTCCCCAACCAACCCTCCCCCCAACACACACACACACACACACACGCACACACACGCACAAAGGCCAGGAATGCGGAATCTGCCATCTTGTTTCTCTCACTATCACCGAAATAAGAGCATGGAGATGGTTCTACATTTCTAGGCACATGAAACCTCTCGGTCTCTAAGCACTCTGACCTTGACTGCTCTATGTAAGTGCTACAGGAGGGGATCTTATGCTCACATTTCAGAGTCATATGTAAGAAGAGGAATCAGAAACACTGCCTGACGGAATGAGCGGGGCAATCACATGGCTTGTTCGAAGAGTAAGAATTAAACCAAGAGGCCTTCAGATTCTGCTCCTTTGATTCTGATCCTACTTAACTAAGGAGAAATACCTTCCACAGAGAAAGGATTTAATGGATAGAGACGGATTCTCCAGCAGGGCTTCCTTGGCTTTTCCTCTACAAAGCACACTCCATATGACAGCCAGCAAGGTTAGAGCATATTTGAGAGACATCTGGTACTTGGAGGGTAAGAACATTGCTTGAGACTTCCTGCCTCCATTTCTCACACAGGACCCACCCCTTTGTCCTCTTACCTCACTCTCTATTACCATGCTGGTGTTTTGAAACCTCTTCTAGGAGCTCTGGGTACAAGTCTAGGGTAATTATACTTTTCAAAACATAGCAATATATCAAAATCCTGAACACCAAGTGAGGATGGGGCATTGATATAAAAGGGGAGAAAGACAGCATTAAGACTTTTTCTTGAATTATTTAAATATGCTACAGGATATGGATTATTCCTCTGAATTTTTTTTCCCTATTTCAGTATATTTTCTGTTTCTGTTGCCTAGAATCTAAGAAAATAACATTATGGGACTCTTAACAAATGGACTTTGAAATCTTCATAGTGGAGATCCTTCCATGTTAAAAAATGAACACACTGCATAATAGTTCAAGGGTGTCCCCTGATTATCCTGCAATTTGACCACACAGAAGCTTTTCCACGACTAACTCCATGGGAAGAAATTCTGCAGCAATTTGGCCCTGTAGTGGTTTCAAAACACACTATCACCAACCCAATTCTGTAGCCTGCCTCTACCATTGCTCCTTCTGTAACTCCAGCACATTCCTTCTATAACCTACTTCCTGGAGAAAGCAGTCATCAGGTGGATTTGTTTATTATCCCATAGTCTATGATTCTCAGGCTGCTAATGTGAGGGCTGATCTGCTTAGAGACCAAAGACACATATTTTTGTTCTTCAAAGAGATTTGCAAGATTGGCTTCTGTAAGTTGACTTGCTGTGTTGGCTTAGTTTCTTTACGTGTGGAAAGGATACCCGCATGTATGTCACTCTCAAAGGGAGATGGTTAGAAGTGGACATTATAATTCAGCATCGGCCAGTGTGAATTGGGTGTTCTTTCACCCGAGGGAAGAAGGGTAGTAGTAACAAACAGGTATGGTAATCTTGTTACAGAGGATCCCAACCAATATGTCCAGTCTCTCTTAAGGTTTGACTTAAGAGAAAAAAAAAAAAAAAGACTTGATAAAAAGAGTAAGGGACTTAAACTGTAGCATGGCCTCGTTGTATGAAGGGAGACAAAAGCCTGTATTTATGGAGATTATTTAAATAATTTGTGAAAGATGTAGAATCTCTTTTCTCTGTAGTTTTAAATGCAGTTTTATTCCATTAATGTGAATGCAACCAAATAGTAGCAGGAGAAATTCCAGGGGATGCTTCCAACATAATTAGTTTATTTCAGTAAAATGGTTTAAAATGTTAAAAATAACTCAAGACTATATTTACATTCAAGTAATTTCAAATGAATATGGTTGTTTCTGATTGCATTGGATTTTTTTTATTGCAGTACTAGAGAATATATATATATATATATATATATTTTAAGATTTTATTTATTTATTCATGAGAAACACAGAGAGAGAAAGAGAGAGAGGCAGAGACACAGGCAGAGGGAGAAGCAGGCTCCACGCAGGAAGCCCGATGCCAGGTCTCCAGGATCACACCCTGGGCCGAAGGCAGGCACTAAACCTCTGAGCCACCCAGGGATCCCAGAATATTTATATTTGTGTCTTACTGAAGCAGTTTTAAACTACTATTTAACTGTTTTTATTAGCTATTCAGGTAGTGCAATGGCTGTCTGATAAGAACTTATTTGTATGTACTTAGCTCTAAATATCCAAACACTTGGCAATCCCTTTCTACCAAACCCTGCTCAGCATTCATCTGTTGTTTCTACCATTTGAGTTCGAAAAAGTGTAAAGATTTCTACGGCAGGTACAAAATGTGCATACTTCCAGGTTAAACCGGCTAAAATCAGGGGCTGCCCTGACCTAAGGGAGGGAACTGTGAATTACAACCTCTGGGTCTTTGGCCACTTTTACCTTACCATTAAGCTTAAAGGAGATATCAATTTTTATAGTTAGTACACTTTTGTAAAAATCAAGGATTAAAGAAAGAAATGTGCAAAAAAAAAAATAGATTAAAACAGTATTGAAATGATCAGCAATCAGATTCTACTGGTTCATCTATCTTTCCAGTCTCGCTTCCTTGCCTTTCACCTCCACATATGCTCCCAGCCGTTCTGGTCTTGCTGGCCTCCCCTGTAAGGAACTTGCTGGCCTTCCCTGATTACACCAGGCATGTCACAACAGCCTGACATTGCTCGTGCTAGCCCCTCTGCCTAGAAGATCATCCCATCCGTTTCCTAATGAAATCACAGTTATCCTCCAACAGCCAGCCTAGCATCATGTCTTAGGTAGAGTTGCCTTTGACCTCTCCTATGGACAGCCTGCCTGAGACCAACAGAGTAGGTCACCCTTACCCTCTGCCCCCGGGTTCTGGGATCTTATGTCAGACTCCTTAAGGCTAAGTCCTTTTTTCATTTCCATCTCTTTCCTGGGATCTCCCCTAAAGACAAGAACATGAGAGCTCTCAAAAAATATGGTTGGAATGTGATAAAAAGCACCTAGCTTACCTCTTTCAGTCACTACCCAGAAAAGTATTGCAAAACATTGTTGTCATAAATATCAAAGCGTTATTGCTGTTACCAAACTTTTAATGCTCTCTAATAATTAGAAATGCTATAACTATATAATCAAGAATAGTAAAAACAACTATTTGATAACATTGAAAATAAAAACAAGCAAAACTTTGAAAAAAAAAAAAAGGAATACGAATGAGTAGGTCACCTGCCTATAAAAAGTAAAAATTTCACCCCATAAATTCACATATGATAAAATTAGGAGTTGTCTGCCTTTAAAAGAGAATTATTATGCAAGATCAGGAAAATAGGTAAGATATTTATAGTTTTTTACAAGGCACAGTTACACAGCAAACTGGGAAGGAGGCCTACGGCTTCCATCTTATAATTCAGCCCTCTTTTTCACAAAGAGATTTTGCAATTAGTGCCCGTACAAATGAAGAGCTTGTGGCTTTTCAGTCTTGTTTCTAGGGATAAGGGCAGGAGACAATGTCTACACATTAACCAGTTAAAGGTGGGGAAGGGGGAAAATGGTAGAACTCAGTAAAATTAATCAGCCTCTAATTACTACCTGAATGTGATGGTTTTTGGAACTTGTCTGTGTGGGACTGGCTTCAGTCCATGCATTAGGAATAATGTCCATCTGCTGTCTTCACTGATTTTTTTTTAAGTGCACTTAGTATCATGATGGCCTCTTGTTTTTTCAGATGTGTGTCTTAGTTCATGCTACTTCCCACCCTAATAGTGCCTCCCCTTCCTCAACTCCCAACCCTCACACAACTATACTGTGTCTGAGGATTTCCTTGTTTTTCCTTCAAAACAGTTTTCCCCACTATGATGGTTAATTTTATGTGTCAACTTGGCCAGGCCATGGTCCCCTCATGATTAATCAGACACCAGTCTAGATGTCCCCATGAAGGTATTTTTCAGATGGAACAACATGAAGCCAATAGACTTGAGTGAAGCAGATTCCCACCTAAAATGTGAGGCCTGAAGAGGAAAAACACTGACCTCCTCCAAGGAAGAGAGAATTGTGCCTTCAGAGTCTTCAGACTCAAGCTGCAACATCAACCCTTTCGTAGGTCCACAGCCTACCAGCTTGCCCTGCAGATTTGCCAGTCCATACAAGTACATGTACCAATTTTTAAAAATCAATCTCTGTCTCTGTCTCTTGGTGTCTCCTTCTGTGTGTGTATATGATATATACTTCATGTTTATATTTCATAAATATATATATACATCACATATATCTCATATATATAGATACATACAAATTGGTTCTGGAGAACCCTGACTCATGCACTTACCTTAAAAGCTCCAGTTATTCTTCTTTTTTTAATACCTGGCATTATAGCTATGGATGTGTCCAAGGAGCTCTGTCCCTGAGAGCTTAGAAGAGGGCAAACTCCTATCACATAGGCATTAGAGTCACAATTGAGGGGAAAAGTTTATTCTCAGCAGGATCCTAAACTATGGATGGGGCTGACAGGAATGTTGTGGGACACTGGGACCCAGCCACATCAACTAGGGGTTTAAAGGACTCCACTATAAGCAAAGAATCAGAGAGCTGGAAATGGAATATAAGGCAAGGTTGAGATGGGGCCAGAAATAGGGCAGAAGGAAATGGACAGGAGGTTCCTTGGAAATCATCCCAATACAAGACGTATTTCAGGTCTTACTAGCTAGGGAAATAATGAGCTTCAGTTGAACTTTCTTCCTTGATAAGATTGGCTCATCCTTAGTCTGAACCTACAGAAGGAAGCATCAATGATTTCTTCCCAGAGAGAAAATCATGGAGACTATTCTAAAATAAGGATGATGGTGTCCAGAATATGACAGATATTATCCTACCATATACTGAGTCAGTCAGACCACTTTTGAAGCGGGTGTTCAGTCTCGGCTTACTGTGAGGGGTTATTCCAGCAGGCCTGGACTTGGCCTGAGCTGTTTCGCGGAAGTAAGAGATGTATCCACACAGCACTGACCCCTGGTGAAGATCTGAAATGCGCTGAATAACAGTGTTGCTTTGTAAACATGAGTCCAAGGCAAATTTCAGAGTTTTACCAGCTTGTCAACATTGTTTATTGATAACACTGAGATGGATGATGTGTATCTGCTCTTGATGAGAGCCTAGTAGGCTTTGTCTTTGCATCCGGTTATACAGCAAGAAACATGCCTATGTGACCAGCAAAGTAGAAGAAACGCAGTCAAGAACCTATTTTGAGCTCCCTGGTTCCAAGGTGTTCTGCACACACATCATTGGTTCCAGTTCAAGAAGAAAGCATGTCTAGAATGGTCTTCACAAAAGGAAGATTATTAGAGCCTGGCCCAGACTGTCCAGACTCTTTAGTGTGAGGCAACCTTTGGCTGTGACAGATATCTTTATTTTAATGTTATTGCTATACTGTATTGCTCTTTGGGGTCCTGTGGATCTTCTTTAGCAATGGAACTCTATGGCTGTTACCTTTACCACGCCTGGGAAGCAAATTTTTACAGGAATTGATCGCAAAGGTGGAGACCAAAATGTAAAGCAATCTGAAACCGTGTCACATAATGAAGAGTTGAAAAAAGCAGAGAGGCCTCATTTGGAGAAATAAATAATCTGAAGAATCGTAACATGTAATACTAGGGTTTTGTCTATGTCTCTTTCGACTCGAAGACTGCATTAATTTTCACATGTCTCTAGAAGGCAAAACAACACAGTCAAATGATATTACGGGGAGGCGTTTAAATATGAGAATGAATGAATCTAACAAGGTTGGGGCTGTTTTACCTGGAATGGGTTTCTTTTTTTTTTTTTTTTAAGATTTATTTATTTATTCATGAGAGACACAGAGAGAGAGAGGCAGAGACACAGGCAGAGGGAGAGGCAGGCTCCCTGTGGGGAGCCTGATGTGGGACTCAATCTCAGATCCTGGGATCGCAACCTGAGCCAAAGGAGGTGCCCAACCGCTGAGCCACCCAGGCGTCCCTGGAATGGGCTTCTTTGTAAGTCTGGAAGTTCCTTGTCTCTAGAAGGCTTAAGAGCCTGGATGTTACCACTTCAGGTGTGTATAGATGGTACTATTGTCTTCGTTTGCAGACTAGACACGGTATTTTCTACATTCCCCTTTTCAATGCTAAGATGTTATAACTCTAAGACTCTTGTGAGTAGAGATTTAAAAAGCCCTTATGACAATGACATCAAGATTCATGAACTTTATTCATGGTCATTTTTCAAAGTCGTCTCTATTCCGTATGTCTGAATTCATTGTGCACAGGTATGCTATAACCCCCTTCTCGCCTTTCAGCAAAAGCAAGCGTCTAAGATTTAACTTAAAATCTTCTTTAAAAAAAATAAAAAACTATTTTCTCACAGATTTCCTTGTGATTAAAATGAGAATACAAAAAGAAAGAAGAAAGAAAGAAAGAAGAAAGAAAGAAAGAAAGAAAAAGAAAGAAAGAAAGAAACTATAACTGAGAATTAGCACTACCTCTAGGCTAGCAGTTGAGAGCTGCAGTGACACATCCAGGAAACCAATATGACGGGAGAGTGTTGGGCACATGCCTGGGGCACTGGAGGGAAAAACTGAGGTGCCTGCCAGAAAAACTCACCTTTGCATGTCTCAGCATCTAGGCCCCCAGGAGCAGCTAGGGGAGCCCCAGGAGAGCGCACCAGCATAGCCCATCAGGTCCAAGCACAGCCAGGCAGCTGCGAGGTTCAACAACAGGCAACCCTAATGGGGGCAAGGCTTCCCCGGGGGGTTGGGGGCTCCAACCTTACGCCCAGGGCCACGGTCCAGGCTGCAGGTGTTGGGGTGGAGGGCCCGGAGGGCCCGGCTGGGCAGCAGCTCTGCATCCGGAGCTTTACAGGGTGGTGGGTGGGTGGGTGGGTGGGTGGGTGGAGAAGCCAACAGCAACCCAAGTCTGAGTCACTGCGAACTGAGGGCATTTTGAAAAGCCGAGTCCGAAGGGGAGACAAGAGGGGATCATGGGACCTAACATAAGGCCGAGTCGCAGGAAGGTTCCAGGCAGGGGAATGGAGGTGGGGAGACCCAAGGCTCCTGGAAAGGGGAGAGCAGCCCTCGGCTGCAGGCCAATGCTGGGCAGTGTGGGGGGGCACAGGTGCCCACCCCCCACCAATACCTGGGACTGCTATGGTTTGGTCTTGTTTTTGTTTTTTCTCCTCAAAATGGCTTCTGGGTGAAAGACAGTCGGCCCCATTTGCATTTCATCCGAAAAGGCAGCATCCTGACCAGGCCCACGCAGGGCAGGTAGCAGGCCTTCCCAGAGCCCCCCTGACTCGGGCCTCGGGCCCATCCTGGGCTCACACTTCATAAATAACCAGAGAGGAAAACTTTCCTCATCTCATTTAAGCCAGCGAGGTGTATATGGCTTTAGCAGATCCAGGACACTTATCTCAAGCTGAGAGTGTAATTTCATGGCAATAATTTGTTTAAAGTGTCGCTGATTGCTTCCTCTTTCTCCCCGTTAATGACTTTTGCACCTTCCCACTGTTCCTTTGCTGCGGGCTGCTCCGCAGTTACTCTACAGGAGGCTGTTTAGACAACACAGGGCCTTTCAACAGGCTGCTGGGAACTAAACTGGACACTCCCGAGATCTGAAAAGTCTCTTTCATACAGATGCTTCCCCCCACACACACTTTTTTTTTTTTTGGAGAAAAAGGGTTGGGTTGGGTTTTTTTTCAGCTTCTGTCAATGCAGTGCTTCCTCACAATCACTACTACTCCTGTAGGGTATATATATTCAGGAAACAACTGAGCAAAGCTAATTTGCAGTTCATAAATGTCCTGGTGTCTGAAACCAGCTGGAGAAAGGTGGTGTGGAGGGCCTGGGTTTGGACCCATCTCCCTTAGGTTGGGAATGTCTCGGAAGGCATCTTAGCAGTCAGAGGGTCATCGAGGGCCTCTTCATCTTTTACATTTTCAAGCAGCTCGTGCTTGCAAATCTTGGCAAAGCATGTGCTTCCCCGATTGGCAATGATTTCACAATTGCATGATGAGGGAGCTTTTGCCATATTTCATGGAGCAAAGTAAATAGGGCATTCCTCATGTCACCAGGGAACAGAGCGTGTGAAGATGCCCAAGAGTAAGGGGCCCACATGGTAAACGGCCCACACCGCGGTCAGCTGGTTTTCTTCTCTTTTGGTTTCAGTCCATCTGCTCTTCCCATCTCCACCTTCCTCCAGCCTCACCTCATCCGGGTTCACTGCCTTCGTCCCCTGGCTTGAGCACTTCCAGAGGCCAAGCAGGAGGCAGGGAACTCGAGCCACCCAGCTTCACTCAGTCACCAAGGTTCTCGGCAGCAACGAGGTTGAGTCCTAACCCCCAAACCCAAGCGTTCTCTGCCTCCTGGGTCACCATCCCCAGGTGTGACGTGGGCGACCAGGGCTGTCATCTCAAGATCTCTCACCATAGTTTTTGGTTCGCTTTCCGGAATGTCTTGTCCTTGGGGTCCGACACTTTTCCTGATGCTGCACCCTTGCTGTTTAGTCAAGAAAATCATCTGCACAGCCCCAGTCTCTGGAGACGTTGAGGACCTCAGTCCACTTCATAGTCACGCAAGCATCAAGCCCGTTGTGTGTATGTTTCATTCATTCATTCTGCCAGTAAACCAGTATAATGTGCCCAGCGGGCACTGCCGTGTTGTAGGTGCATGAGCTGTATCGATGAGTCCCGCCTTCCCGGAGTTCGTGCTCTAGTGGTGAGTGGGAGGGACGATGAGCACGGTCCTTCAATGACCTCCCATGTTGGAAGGCAGTAAGGGATATCAAGCAATAACACAGGGTCAGTGGGAGCAGAAGGAAGAGGTAGTCCCAATGGGGTCATCCGAGAGGATATTATGAAGGAGGAGTGGCTGGAGCCAAGTCCTAAGAAACGTGAGGGACTTTTCAAGCAGACACCTAGGACAGAGCATTCAGAATGAGCTAGAGCAAATGTCCTATGACAAGAGCATGCCTAATGTGACCCAGAAGCCACAAGGAAGCCACCAGAGTGTGATCTGACTAAGACGAGGAGGGTGGTAGGCAATGAGGTCAGAAAGGCCCTTGTATGGGCTTGGAATTTTATTCAAAGCAAAGTGAAGAGTCATCTAAAAGTGTTTGAATAGATGCGTGCAATGACCTAACTTCCATTTTCAAAGGAACTCTCTGGCTGCCATGTTGAGAATAGACTGGGTGTGTACACACGTGCACACTTGCATGTGTGCGTGCTTGTGTGTGTGTGTGTGTGTGTGTGTGTGTGTTGTGGAGGGTGGGTGGAGGAAGCGGCAAGAGGACTTAGGAGGCCACTTAATCCAAGCAAGAGACGTTGGCAGCTCCACCAGACTGGTAACAGTGGAGGTGGTACAAAGGAATCCGATTCTGGAAAGATTTTGCAAGTGCAGCTGGCAAGATTTCGGATGGATTGGTTGTGAGATTAGAGCGAAAGGAGTCAAGGGTGACAGGGTCTGTTCACCTGAGCAGCCGTAAGGATGGCGTTACCATCACCTGAGATGAGGGAGCAGTGGCTGGAGTGATCAGAAGTTCAGCTTAAGATATGTGGACTTTAATAGGTTTCTATCGTTTAATTATGATTACGATAACTATATTGTAAAAATCTTTTATGCTATCCTGTGATTTTACGGATTGCAAACGTCGAGATTTGCACTTCGTGCATGTCTAGAAAAGCTGAACGGTGGTCGTTGAGATTAAAGCTACAAAGCGGCCTAGGATCTGCAGACAGCGATTCTATACACTAATCTTATCAGCAAGTTAAGAAAGTACACTATCTTTTTTGGAGGAAACCACTGAATGTTAGACAAACTCCTTACTTAGGGGAATTGACCAGCTCATTCTGATGAATGTGATTTCTTTATCCCGTCTGTCCCCCTGCCAGCCTCACACAGGATATCCTGCACACAGAGCATAGTAGAGATAAGACCATGCACCAAGACTCACAGTTGTGACTCTGGGAAAGCCTACAGAAGCTGCCAGATTCAGAGCACAGATCACAAAAATGGGGCTTTCCCCCCAAACTGAGAGTTTTCATTCCGAAATAGCCCACACTTACGCTTCCACTTGAAGTAGTAGGAGCAAGAAGGCTTCACGGTTGGATTAAACACAGTTTCTCATGGTAAAGTCTATGAGAAATGTCTGGAAGCTCAAGCAAGAAACTCGATGGGGTAGGTAGTCTTTGTGGAGCTACAAGAAGGATGGAACAAAGAAAATAAGCAGCTGCTCTGCCCCTTTGGCACACTAGTTTAATCTCAACCAGAGCTGGAAATGAGGTGTGGGTTGGTGTCGCCCAGGGAGGGAACTTATCGAAAATTCTGATGGTCCCCACGGTGTGGACAAAAAGGCCTATGGAATTAATATTTTTCTCTGTTCTTCTCTTTGGAACAGTGGGGCCAATAAAATAATTAATTCTTTTTTTTAAAGATTATTTATTTATTTATTTATTTACTTATTTATTTAGAGGCAGAGACACAGGCAGAGGGAGAAGCAGGCTCCATGCAGGAAGCCTGACGTGGGACTCGATCCCAGGACCCCAGGATCACACCCCAGGCTACAGGGGGCACTAAACCGCTGCGCCATCAGGGCTGCCCAAAAATAATTAATTCTTGTCGAATAAAGAAGAAGCCAATGACTGTGTGGGTTCCAGAAATCAGTAAATCATTAGATAAAACAGGTAGATAAGTAAGTGGCTTTCAGAAGAGAACTGACAAATTTGTGTAGCTTAAGGTATGGAGATGTCGGATCGCTATGTCGCACCCTGGAAACGAGTTGTATGTCAACTCCATCAAATAAAACAATTAAGATTTTAAAAAAGAAGGAACCTAACAATCATGTGGCTCAAGGAGCAGAGATATTTGTTCCTCTCCTATGTAACAAGTCCAAGGTCAGAATTTCACGCCAGCAGGCAACTCTGATCCTTGGGGCCACTCAGGAACCCAGGCTGATGGTAGCTTTGCCATCTTGCAGACCTTGCAATTCGAGGTCACAATTTCTGGAGAAAGGGGTGGGAGGAAAAAGCTGAAGTTCAAGGTCAGGGAGTTCTTCTTAAGCAAGTGAAGCAGAGAGCGTACACTTCCTTTCTGCTCATGTTTCTTCAGCGAGAGCCAAGGTAGGTACAGAGCCAAGGTACGTACAGACATAGCCAACGTTTGCTACCAAGGTTGCTGAGGAATGGGTCCTGACAGGGTAGTCACCTGCCAGCAACAGCTCTGTTACCATGGAAGAAGAAAAGAGCACACTTTGGAAGGACAATTAGCTGTTTCCACCCCAAAGGCATTCTTGACTTGAGGTGGATGGAGGAATCCACACTGAGCTACAGGGAAGGGAGGACGTTTGTCTGAAGACAGCCGTGCGCTGTAAGACTGGCCTTCTGGAACCACTACCACTCAAAGTCTCTTAACCTACATAGACCTATACAAAGGGCAAATGTTCCCTGAAATCCTCTAAGGAGAGATTTCAGATTATCAGGGAGTTTAAGAACCTGACCTTGAACCCTACGTCAGACCCTAGTACACCAGGATCCCAATTTATGTGGACACTTGGCCAGTATTGGTGTGCATAGCCTGGGTAAGCCAAGATAAATTAGTTAGATATATCTGGAGAAACACCCCCCCACACACACCACCACCACCACCACTGCTGCCACCACCACCACCACCACCACCACCACCACCACCACCACCACCCCAACAGTACCAAGCTACTGACATATTTCTTAAAAAGTTGCTACTTTTGTAGCACTTAACGCACACCACAGGTCACGTAGTGTGGACTAGACAAGGCTCTAGTTTATCCAACAGTCGGAGAAGAACCCAGGTTAGCAAAACCCTTGGCCCTTTTATGAGAGAAAAGATGAACTCAGAATTCACTGCTCATTTGTATTGTACTGACTACCTGCCAGTGTTCGGTCTCCATCACCCCATCCTCACCCCCAGTCTGCCCTGCACATCTTTATGGCGATGCAGAAACTGACCCTGGGAGAAGTTAGGGGACTTGCCTCGGATCTCCTAAGTCATGAGCGACTGAGCCGGAATTTGAACAGACCTCCTGACTGTAAAATCCGTTTTCTATCCTCTGCACTACCCGGTCTCCGATGATCCCAGGAATAATGTGCATTCGAGTCAGAGGGGGAGACCAAAGTGCACGTGCTAAGCAGGGATCATCCTGGGGAGCAGAGGTCGAATTATTCTGTGTGGTTTTAGCAGAGCCCGAAAAAGTGGAAGGAAGGTGCTGGAAAGTAGATGTGAGCAGGAACAAGAGCTTTCCGACAGTCCCCACGTCCGTTTCCACGCACTGAGGCTCTTCATGTGGAGGCTTGGCAAACGTGCATCTGAGTTTCCCGCAATGAAAAATCAATTTGGTGACCTCTAAGGTCCCTTCCAGTTCGTGGTTCCTCCACTTCAAATGTGCAAGATGTCATTTTATTTCCTTTGAAAACTGTTTTGCTTATTTAGGATAATTATACTTTTGGTTATAGAGACAGATGCCTGCGTATCTGCTTTCTGAGCCCATCTTAAATCCTCCCAATGATCGTAGGATATAACTTAGAAAGAGTAGAGCGTGTAGGGGTTGAGAGTTTATTCTTGGAGTCAGATCATTGGCCCAATGACTCCAAAAACTTACTAGCTGTGTTCCTTAAGTTCTGCAGGCTTCAGGTTGGTTTCTCAACTGTAAACGGGAGGAATCAAGTCTCTCGTACCCTGCCACTGTATCACTTGGCATGTTGTTTATAAAATTCCAGGCATAGCCCCTGGGACACAGTAAGGACTTGGCCTCACCAACACTTGTAATTTTCTGGTTTTGTTGATTATAGCCATCCTAATGGCATGGGACAGTATTTCGTTGTGGTTTTGATTTGCATTTCCTTAATGAGGAGTGACGTTGAGCATCTTTTCATGTGTCGCTTGGCCATCTGCATGTCTTCCTTGGAGAAATGTCTGTTTAAGTCCTTGGTCCATTTTTAATCAGATTGGGGTTTTTGTTGTTGTTTACTTGCAGGAGTTCTTTATATATTCTAGATCCTGACTTCTTATCACATCTATGATTTGCACATACTTTCTCCCAATTTACGGGCTGCCTTCTCACTCTGTTGACCCTGCCCTTTGGTCCTCAGAGATTCCCCCTTTGATGTAGTCCCATTTATCTATCTTCTCTTTGGTTGCCTGTGCTTTTGGTATCACATCCCTGCCTAAACTGATACTTTATGCATTGAGCTACCAAGAGAAGAACCACTATCTCTTTCACAGACTGTCTGGGAATCCAAAACCTTTGCCTCAAACATTCCCGAGGGAGCCTTGCGGAACTGTGAGTAAATAAACAGAGCAAACCCCGTTGCAGGAATACCACCGAGGCTACTAGGCATAACACTGGAACCCCTTGTTTGTTTACTTGGCAGCCTGTGCGTGGACTCCAGAGAGTGCTGAGCCGCTGGGACCGTGCTCGAGGAGTGCCTGCAGCTCGGCCCTGTTTGCTGTCACAAGCAGGACAAGCAGCCCGTGTGGAGGGTCATGTGTCAGTGAGTAATCACTAAGAAAAGCAACTCTCTGAAGGGCTGATCAACACGTCAGGGTCAGGATGCATCACACGGACATGTGGATGCCTTTGCGTATGCGTGTGTGTGTGAGAGAGAGAGCGTGTGTGTGTGTGTGTGTGTGTGTGTGTGTGTGTGTGCATTTTAAGGACCTATTAAGATCTGTCAAACATGATCAAGTGTCTCTCATTAAGTGCCTGGGCCGGCCTCTATGCACACATATGCAACTGTTCATTTCTGCCCGCTTGTAACTTAATAAACATTTTCTATGGAATTTCACGATATCTTATTTACCGGAGCAAGCAAATAGGAAGTTGAAAGAATTCATGTTTTTTTCCTTTTGCCGGCCCTCAGTGTTCCAGAAACTCCTTTATACTCATATGTACAAAACTCTCTCCGACCAACCATGTTGGCAAGTTAGAATTCAGAGTCCAGGGGTGGGTAAACCCACACTGAACTGTCAGATGGCTCTAGTGATTTTTGTTTATCCGCTGCCAGTGCCCTGACTAGCATTTGAAATAACCCACTGTGTCCAGCACTACTTCTCTTCATTTTTAATCCTGTGTATATTTCAAGGGGAATTTAATCCATCTGGTTCTGATTCATTTACTCTTAACTCATCAAAGTGGTGCTTTGCAACTGATGTTTGAGGTCCAGAATGCCGGGTGGGGTTTGAGGTCACCACGGAGAATCCCCCCTGCCTGCCCATCTGCCCCTCCAAAGCACTGCTCATAATCAAGAGGTTATATGTTATTTACCTGACGTGGTTTCAAATCATCAGAAACACGTACTTGCCCAAACGTCAAAGGCTTCAGCCCTCTGGAGTCACAATTTTGAGGTGTGATAGAGCGTGAGGCCCCGGGGGCCTGGGTGCGGGGGGCTGTGTGTGCTCAGCGGGGCCCGGCTGCTGGGGAGGCAAGGCCACACACCCTGTGCTGTCCCCTAACTCGGGGCCTGTGTGTGCGATGGCTGTCCCAAGGCACCGGGAACGGGGCTCTGCACCCCCTTTCATCTGGCACTCACACACACGACGCCACAACACTCCCATGCCCGTAGCACGCCCAGACATAAATGGGCTGCAAGACAAAGCTTTTCCCTCATGCATGCAGTCGCTTTATGATTGCTTCAAAACCAGCTCTTAACTCAATAAAGCCCTGCTCTATCAGAAAAACAACATGCTCCGTTGCTCATGCTCTTCCAAATTCTACCAACAGAAAAGTTTCTACCATCTTCTCAAGGCAAGGCTTGGTGCTTCTCTCAGTCTTTGAAAGACAATCCCAGGGACGCCTGGATGGGTCAGTGGTTGAGCATCTGCCTTCAGCTCAGGGCGTGATCCCCGGGTCCTGGGATCGAGTCCTGCATCGGGCTCCCTGCAGGGAGCCTGCTTCTCCCTCTGCCTGTGGCTCTGCCTCTCTTTCTCTGTGTCTCATGAATAAATAAATAAAATCTTTGAGAAAAAAAAAAAAAGGACGACCACAGAATGTTTTTCCTCCCACAGAACATCTTAAATTTTAGAGCTTAAATATCTCTCATAATAAGAAAATTCAGTCTATTATTTAAAAAAAAATGTTGCAGAATCTCAGTACTGGCAGGGGTCTTTAACTCACGTACCTCTAGGAGCACCTGGGTGGCTCAGTCAGCTAAGTGATAGGTAGTGACATGTGCTCATGGCCTCAGTTGGCTTTTCCATTCACCGGCCACTCAAAAATCCTTCTAGACCACCTACGTTGTGCTGGGCATCTGCTAGGCCCCGAGGCTTTCTCTGCAAGAAAGCATGCAGAGCTGCCCACGCATGCCCTGCTCCTGAAGGCTGAGCCCTCAGCCTCCTTGTCCGACGCGTCCTTGCGAACCAGCTTCATGTGTATGCTCAGCGGGACAAGGTAAGGGGCTGTCTGCTTAGGCACAAACGCTTCGTGTTTTCTCCTAAAAATGGGCTCGGAAGGGGCACCTGGGTCTCCCAAGAGACACTTCAGGTGGTTGAGCATCTGACTCCTGATTCCAGCTCAGGTCATGATCTCAGGGTTGTGAGATCGAGGCTGGTATCAGGTTCCATGCTAGTGTGGAGCCTGCTTAAGATTCCCGCTCCCTCTGTCCCTCCTGCATGCGTGGGCTCTCGCTCTCTCAAAAAAAAAAAAAAAAAAAAAAAAAAAAAAAAAAATTCTCCCAAACTTCTTTTCCAACGTCAAACACTGACGGCATGAACATTTACATAAACCCTAGTAATCCAGATATCACAGTGCATCATCACATCTCAACCCCCTGCATGCTGAAGATTTTACTGGTGTTTTTTTTTTTTAACTCTTAGCGTGGCTGTGGAATTCCTAGAAGGGTGAAGGCGGTAACCCATTACCAGTAACTTCGCCCTTGAGATATATTCACTTTTGTCCATTACTAGAAACAGAAAGCTGCTTTTTGAACTGACTTTTGCTAGCTTTTTCACTTCCCTTAACAACTGCATTTTACTATCATACGGTAAAGGAAACGTTTTCAGGCCACCGATTCATGTGGCAGTGAGGTCATCTGAATTTTTAGGACTTTGAACAGGAATCATATTATGAGAAGAATGAGCCTAGCCCAAACCAGACAAGCTGAGAGCTTATCTTACAAGGACATAGGCTCGCCAGTGGGTGGAGGAGATGACCATTGCTGCCTTTTTCCCCTTCTCCCCTGGAGTTGAACAGATGCGGTTAGTCACTGTGCAAGGGAGCGTGTGGAAATGCGAGTATTCATGTCTACGTGTGGTTGCCAGATCTAACCCAGCCAGGCAGTAATTTCTCTAGGAGCCCGGTGTAGGCACTAAATTTTGCACTCACCCACCAAATGGGTACACATGCCCTTTAATCTGTCTTCCTGCAGGAGGGCTCCCCTGGCACCATCCAGCCTGAACTTGGGGCCAACCTGTCCCCAGAGCCCCTTCCCGTGACTTACAGCCTGCAGCATGGGGGCTGAATAGAAAACAGCCTTCAGAAACCCAACTGGAAGGGCTGACCGGAATTCAACCTAATGCTGAGAATGGCAGGAAAGCTTCTATTATTCTACTTCATTCTATCTGCTGAGAGGCAGCGCGGCGCCTGGAGTCTGATTGAGCTTAACTCACTTCCCTGGATTTCCGAGTCTCGGCCACAGTGCCCACTAGAGCCGAATATCTCACTCCTGAGGTTCACTGCACTTCCTGATATAGGATGCACTTGCCTGTCTCCTGGTGACCTTAAACACTAATAAAGGAGTCATAATAGGACCTAGACAAGACTTGCAGGCCAACCGGAATGCAGATGATTGACGGGAGTGCTTTCAGTTATCTACTGTTTGTCCTGGCACGCTGGCGTGCTTCTTTTCATTCTGATGGTGGGAGTGGGAGGCTTAACAATACGGCACAGCATGCTCCGCACACTGGTGAGGCTGAATGCTGAGGTGTGGCAAAAGAAACTGGAAGCCCATGGGCACCAGCTACGATGTTTGTGCTCTTTCCCCCAGTTGGCAGGAAGGAGAGCTCTGGCGCCTTGGAAGCCGTCCCCAAGCCTGACTTGTCTCCAGGTCTGGGTATGGGGTTAGAGGAGCGCATTCT
The DNA here is from genome assembly GCF_003254725.2 of Canis lupus dingo. Lineage (NCBI taxonomy): Eukaryota > Metazoa > Chordata > Mammalia > Carnivora > Canidae > Canis > Canis lupus. The sequence continues at coordinate 64,550,292 of NC_064243.1, forward strand.
CTCACTGACCCTTTGCACTGCTGGCTGCTTTGGTCATCTCTGCTTGCCTTCTCTCAAATGCTATCGAAGTGATGAGCATGTCTGCAGAAAGATCTCAATTCACCGTCCCATCCTTTCTTCTTTGGTCACTTCCTATTTCTTCTACAATGAGATAAATGTGTGATCTGATACATCATGTGGATCTGGGATGAAGATATCTACTTGAAGCACAAATCAGGACTGGGGAGATCGTTGGAGTCATCTCTCATATGTGCTGGTGGTCATAGTTCCATGTGTTTCAGCTTGGATTCTTCTTTTTTGAGAAAGGCTTTTTATACTTCCACCATTCCTCTTTCTGTCTACATCATACATTTACATTTAGGGGATGAACTCATGTCAAGGTGTAGAGACACAGGCTGCCCACTCTTTTGTTTTTGGAAAGTGTCCACGAGTAGTCTACAGGCAAAGAGTTCTTGTGAAACCTGCCCTGGAGGTTTCAGTCTGTGATCCTTGAGGATCGATGGCCTGAGTTGATCTATCACAGCCATGATCAAGAATTGTAGCCGATGGGAGCAAAAGCCAGTGGAGTCAGAGTCCTCCATCCAGGGTCAGACGACAATGACATGGTTATTCTCTGTGATAGCAGCCTCCAGCAGCGGGGGAGGGCGGCTCCTGGGTTAGCCTATCGTGAGTCTGTAACTTGCTGAGCCTTCCCGGAACATATTTATTTATAAGTTCATTCTAAGTTACTACACCTTGGAGTAACAAGCATTCAAGTTTAATATGTATTATGTGTAAGTTTGTCTTTTATTCATTTTATCATTACCTTTTTCCATTTTGCGGTGTATATGTGGATTTGGCAATCTGATGAGTAAGTTATTCTAAAAGTTCCCTTCAAGATTTTATATTTTTCCAAAGTATTTTCCTTAATACTGACATATCTATACGTATGTTGAAGAATTCCACAGATTAAAACAAGATAATCTCACTGATTGAGATTATCTCAATCAGTACCACTGAGATTTAACTAATCATATTTAACTAAAGCTTTTGAGTTCCCACTATATGCTGGGAACTGTGTTAGATTCTTTATCATCATCATCATTATCATCATCATCCCTGACATTTGTTATGTGCTTACCGCATGCTAGGCTTTGTTGAAATACTTGACATAAATTATTTCTTTTAATTTTTACCATAATCCTATGAAAAGTTTTCTCTCCCTTACCAGGAATAATTTTATGGATTTATATTGTGATCCTTACCTACAGAGGATGATTCCAAGGTTCAGAAAATTTTAAGCACCTTACTTAAGGCCAAGGACCAAAAACCAAGGTTCACATAAACATGTGGAAGACCCATATCCATATATAGCATCCCATTTAGCTATATTGCATAAATCCATAGAAAACTAGTTTGGTCCTATCAGATGCTTGCCTCTTCTAGCCAGTCCATAGGGCTGGGTTGTTTCTAATATGTCTTTATGTTTATTTTTTTAAACTGCATCTCTGCATTCTTCTACTGGTCTGTTGTAGATGGATACTGACACATAGGAAAGTTAACCTGATCCAGCATGTGAATACAACATAAATGTAGAAAAGCAGATCCAACCATCAAATTTACAACATGGAGTAAACATACTCTCTCATCAACCAGAAAGTTGCCAATTCCATGTCTACACAAATAAAAAATATAAAACCATGGTTGGTACTGCTGGAATTTACTTTAATGCATTTGCTGTGTTTGTTATTCTCACTTTGGTTATGGAAATGTTATAACACATTAGTGATCTTCCATTGAAAGGAAATTCTCCATAAAATACTCTGGAGCTAGAAACTGAAGTGAATTCTTTAAAATTATTTAAATATGTGCATGTTCAAAGGGCCTTTTCTTAAATTCATGCCCATTTCTTTAATCCTTTCTTCCAAAGACTTACTTTCCATCTTTTTAATCACCTTTGAAGACCCTCCAAGTTCTCTGTTTCTCTCAAGTGGTGAAGCTCAGAAATGGGCACAACTTCCCATCACAGAGTAAGACATGGTGGCTAAGGATTCTACATCATTCTCCTGTATTCTGAATTCCCCATATTTTGCTCAGCAAACAAAGCACCATACTCGAACATGATGCTTCTTTACCACAAAAAAATAATTTCCAGACTTTTTTTTTTAACACATAGTTTAAAATTTACAAGTGCATGGTCTGGTTTTCCTTTTGAATTAGACCATTTTTGCCTTTCGTCCTTAATCTCAAACCAAGGTTGGTTTTGTTTTTGCCTACTGGTCAGTTCAGAGGCATCTACATATTTTATGCTTGCTCTGTTCCCTTAGTCCAGACTTTCACTTTAAACATGATCCCAGAATCATAACCTGTAGAATAAATATTTCCCCAGGAGAACAACATGACCTAGTAATAATGATTATCGTAGCCCAGTCCCCAAATGTAGCTGGTGCGGATTTTCTTCATGTGGAAGTAACATTGTGCCAAACGCTATGCCACTTGTCTTTAAATCAACAAGCTTCTGGCAAATTTGGTGTCATTTGCAGATGAGAAAGCTGGGCTTGATGATTGCTTCAATCACACAACGAGCCCTGCCCCAATTCTGCTCTTTCTAGAGGGAGGGAGGCAGAGACTATAAACACACACAATTCCCACAGCTTCTCAATGCAAAGAAGACAGAGGGAGGGGCTCTTGGCTCCGTGCAGGGTTGCTCACTATTGCAGTATCAGTGACACTCACCTTTGAATCTTCAAGAGCTTGTCGTCTTCAGACCCAGAGTTTAGTCTTGTCTATCTTTAAAAAAAATATATGCATCAGGTAGAAAGCCCTTAAGGTCTCTTGTACTTCAGAGATTATCTCAATCAGTACCACTCAGACTGTGGTGTGAGGAGCCCTTGGGGTTCCTCAACCACGCCTGAGGACAGGGGCAAGGAAAAAAGTCAAGGATAGGCTGAGACGGGAGAGGGTGGGGATGGTCATGAACTCAACTAGAGCAGCCCCACTTCTGATCTGTTTACACATTGGACTTCTGAGTAAATTTTCATTTCAAGAAAGATCCATGTGCTACCAGGAATATGAAAAATATTGCTAATAATAAAAAAGATGTGAAATCCAATGGTCAAACACCTAAATTTTATAAACAGGGAAACAGGTTCAGAGAGGAAAATATGATTTGCTCAAAAGTAATATAGCAAGGGCGGGGGGAAGGCTGCATTAATGATTTGTAAGGCTTAAAAGGCTATGTTCAAATTAATCCACATTTATTAAAGGCCAACAAAGGCACTATGCTAGGCCTCCAGGGAATAAATAACAAACAAACATATAACCCGAGGTAGAAACCTCACATAAAATGCTAAAACAAAAAACACTGAAGATCATCCAAGCTAACCTACTTGTTTTAGAGTTTAGCAGTCTTCTTAAAGCCACATTTCAACTAAATGGCAGAGTCAGGACACGAATCTGACTCCTCTTACCTCAGTTACAATACATTGTCCTCTATACCACTATGCCCTGAATTTGGTTCATGAACACCTAATCTCTCGGGAGAGATTCTTGAAAAATCCAACTCAACGTTTGCATTTTAAAGATTCTGAGAAGTGAAGCAGAGAGCGTACACTTCCTTTCTGCTCATGTTTCATCGGCGAGAAAAAAGTAAAAAAAAAAAAAAAAGTGCTTGGATGACAGTTCCAAGAATTATTACCAAAGAATACTATTCACGTCATACATGTTTACAACCCAAAGAACACAACTGGAGAAATTCTGCACAATACCTCTCCTTCCCTAGACTTTACTAGATTTGAAACTGAACTGTGGTAGATCTTTCTTAAAAACCCACATTTCCATGGTTTACATAAAATGGAGCTTGAGAAAAATGTGATCTCAGCGACATAGTAGATCAGATGTAGTCTTTATATATACATACTGTGTATGCATATTACAGAAGATTGTGTTTGCATGTCCGAGTGTGAATTAAGTGTACTATACAGTGTTGGGAGTGTATTGTTTGAGCTGTACTATCAATCCACATTGGTTCATATCCATCGTGAGAAAGTCAACGTGTATTTATTTTCTTCCTAAGTATAACATATGCATGTGATTCACTGGAAATGTTGAATTAATTTTAGTAACACAGGATTTGTAAGTACATTCTCACTCTACTTCCAGAGATAAAATGACTTTTTTGTGAAACGAGACTCAGTTTGTTTGTCTTATAGAACACATATATCTTGGTGCATTTTGTTTCGATCAGAATGATAAAAGTAAAAGGGAATAAATAGCAAAATTTCCCCCCGAATAACCATATAAGGTGCACCAAACCAGAACCATACTGTAAATCTTGGGAAAGAACCTGTTCTTGTAAGATTTACAGACCAATTTTTCAAGATCAAAAGTGTTTATATAGGCTCACAAAATCTTGGATCTTTTCCCAGACTAAAGCTCTAACACTTCGGAGGTTGGCCCATCACTCATATTTACAATATTTTTGACATTTCATGGGATGGACTCACGGGTCTTTGTGATAGGCAGGCGTCTTCATATAAGAATGCCAGAACAATTTGCCCGGTGTGAAAGGCAGGCAGATGGCACAGGTATTTTGCATCAGGAAGGAAATGATTTGTGGGTGCCATGAGCTTGTTACACTTTGTCAGCTTGGTTAGTGGAGAAACGTCTTTGGGGACCCATTAGTACCTTGAGGGCCACGCTGCTCACCTGACAAACACTCCTTTCAAAGTGATTTGAGGCCTGTGTTTAGGTGATATTCTTTCCTGTAGTATAACATTTCCTTACAGAAAACTTTTAGAAACAGGCTTTCCAGTATGCTGATTCTCTTCATCCTTTATAATAAGACCTGCAGGGTGCCTAACCCTTGGTCGGCCTTTATAATAAGAATTTTCAACAAACGCATGTGTTTACCAAGTTGCAACATGTAAGATAAAGTAAATCCTGAGCTCTCTAGTAACATACCTCTAATGATCCATTTACCCGCTGTGATTTATTTTTGTTTTCCAAAGTCTGGCCACGGTGCTTCTAAAGGTTGCATAATTATTATACTTTCGCTGCCAACAGCAATGATAGGATAAAGCCATAGATGCTCTTTTACCCACCAAATCAGGATTCTCTTCCAAAATCATTATTGTTACTTGTTCCCCTTTAAGAGATCCATTTCCCTGGATTATGAGGGATCCTATCTGCCATATTTATGCTTAAGGTTCTCCAATCTCGGAAGTTTTCATGTGTGGTCAGGTGTAGGAAACTCTGACAACGCTATTGCTGGAGTAGAGGTGGGGATGCTCATATTGACCAAAAAAAGGGGATTGATAAGCATGTGTTTCCACCCACCCTTTACATATAACAGGTAACAGAAACAAGAAGGGTCTCTTCATTCAATGGAGGCTCAGCACCTGCCCCCCAACTTCCTCCAACCCTAGCATCACTGTCCTTCTTCCTGAGGCATGTGTCTTTCCCCTCTGTCATCCTCAGCAGTGTCCTAGGCTTTACCCCTTTCTTTTCCTATCCTGGCCCCGCCTAACGCATTATAGGAGCTTGGTCTTTCACTTCCCAGAGTTCTGCAGCAGCGTTAGAAAGAGGCCAGTGTAGTAGGAAAATAGAAGTGAGTACCCCCCCTAGCCATAACCCCGCTGGGGTTCTCGGCCCCCAGTTGGTCGCCATGACCGTTAATGTGGTAGATGATTTACAACTTGCGGTCCTGTGACACGGGCTGGGGCTACTTGCAAGGCAGCTCCCAGGCAACCTGGGGACGGCTCTCAGCAGTGACACATTGAAGGTGGTAACCCAGAGCTACATGTCTGGGAGTCCAGCCCTAGCAGAATATGTTCTGTGAGGCAAGGCTGCCGGCCGAAGGGAATAATTACAAGGGGCTGCCCAACGGCCATGACAAGAGAAACTTAACCCAAGTGTTTTCAGGTAACTGCCTGCCCTGGGCCTGGCTGCCTTCCATGGGCCCCGCAGCACACGGCACTGTGCGAAGGGGATGTTTTACAGCAAGTTACAGCAATGCAGCTGTTTGCACTAGAACTTAACCCAGGTATGCCAGACAGCTGTGCCAAAGCATGCTTTCCTGTTTCATTAATTCAACAACACCTATTAAAAAAAAAAACAAGAAACATTTGGCCGTGACTGTTGGTTTCAGTTGCTTGTCAAGAACTGGTTATTTAACACAATTTAATAAAATGTTTCTGAGTACCAACTATGTGTCTGACACCTGGAAATAAAGAAAGTGCAGGCCATGACTCAAAGACTGGGACATCACCCCAACCCTTAGGCAACATCTTACCTAGGATGGACACACACACACACACACACACACACACACACCAAGGTTATAATTCAATGAGGGGTACAAAATTAGAAGTAAATATGAACTAAACGGTGATACAGAAGACAGAATGGTTATTTCTGACTAGGGTAGTCAGGAATGGCTTCTCAAAGGCCATGCTTTCTGAATTGGACTTTGTAGGATAAATAGAAATTCTCCAGGCAGAAAAGATGGGGAAAAGGCCTAACCAAGGAAACATCATCCACTGAAGTATGAAAATGTGATGGGAGAGGAATGAATGGATTAGATTTATTGAGGGTAGATCTTGAGCAGATGAGTTTGGGTAAGCAGCTCCTGCTGAGAGAGCTCCCGGGTGCCCAGCTCAGGATGGCACCCCAAGCAGCATTCCTGGGGAGCCATTAACCATATCATACAGGGAGTGGCACAATCAGGTTTTCTGAGATGGCAATCTGGCAGCCCCTTCAAGGAAGAGACTCAAGGAAGCTGAGAGACTATTGCAATGGTCCAGGCGAGGGGAAGTGAGGGCCTGGCCTGAGGATGCCGAAGAAGGAACCATTCTGCTGGCTGCACTCATAGACATTGTGATGGCTCACCCATTCCTTCTGCAGCCAGACTTCGAGGTGTTGGTATCCGTGATTTGTAGGTGAGTAAAGAGAACCACCATGTACTTAGAGAGGAGTGCTAACGGGAGAATACAAAATGATACAATTATGGGACATCAAAACTGGAAAAAATCCTGAGGTCTATTCCAACTCCCTCATTTTACCTATAAGTTAGTTGGCTATTTAATAGCAAATTTGAGGCTGGCGGCCAGGTCCCCAGCCAGTGAGACACCGGCTTGTTCTGTAGGGTATTGTTACCGGTTGAATTTTATCCACAAAAATGACATGTTTATGTCTTAACTCCTAGTCCCCACAATTGTGACCTTATTTAGGAATAGAGTCCTTGTAGATATAATCGAGATGAGGTCATCAGAGTAGGCCCTCATCCAATGGGACGGGGGGGGGAGGGTCTTAGAAGAAGTAGGAGGTAGACATGTGAAGACACGGAGACATAGAACGATTGCCACGCGAATACGGAAACTGAGATTGAAGTTACTGGACCGCAAGCCAAGAAAGGTCAGAGACCGTGGCTCCCCCCAAAAGTTAGGAACGAGCCAGGAAGATTCTACCCAGAATCTCACAGGGAGCATGACCCTGCCAGCACCTTGATTTCAGACCTTGGCCTTAACAACTATGAGAGGATAAATTTTGGTTGCGTTAAGCCGCCTGTTTGTAGCACTTTGCATGGTAGCCCTAGGAAACTAGAGCAGTTGCTGTTAAAGTTTAAATGTTTTGTGTATGCATATCTGTGTGTGTGTGTATGGCGAGGTCCCCTCTGAAATAGCTTCAAAGAAATTGCCCAATACAGAGCTACACTTAAAAAAGTAAGAAAACTCACTGGGGGTTATTCTGTATGTTAGTAAATTAAACACCAATAAAAAATAAATTAAAAAAAAAAAAGAAAAAAAGAAAAAGAAAAAGGAAGAAAAAAAAAAAGGTAAGAAAACTCTTCCAAGCATTACACACTCCAAATCAATTTGCTTCAACGGTAAATCTCACTTTCACACAATGGGACGATTTTAGCCCCCCAAATTCAAGGACATCTCATAAAGCATTTTCATCCACTATCTCATTTCATCTTCACGTTAAGTTCTGAGAGGTAGGAACGCGAGAAAGTGATCGATTGTCCCAAAGTTACCAAGTGATGGAGCCAAAGTCAAATTACAAGACTTCCCAGTCCAAATCCTCTGCTCTTGCTTGTCTTGCTCTTGCTCCTGCTCTCTCCCTCTGGTGAGAACCGTTCAGGAGAAGCGGGGGCTACGGATAAGGAGGGTCTCTGCACCGAGATCGCTTGCACATGTACTTAAGAAGAGTCAACTTGAGATACTAGCGCAAGTGCCAGCAAGCAGTCGTTTCCAGGAAAGACCTGCTAGTGATATAAAGTGAAAATGCAAATAGTCTAACTCATCCCAATGAACATTTATATTCAGTGTTTGGGTGTAGAAAAAAAGCCTCTAAGATGACATGGTCTTGCCTCTCCTCCCTAGCTGTATCCTGAGTATCTGGGAAATAAGCTTTCCTTATAAAAACAGCGTGTATAGCCTTGAACACCAGAACCAATTCAGCTTCTTAAGCGACAAGGACAAACTGGGTCTACTCTTGTCTCCAGCATCATTCTATAATTTTCTATCTCAGTTCTCACTGTCAGATTTTTTTTTATGGTTGGTAAGAAAAAAAATCATATCTTGGACAAGGGACCCAATTCAAATTTTGATTTAGAGTTTTTGTTCACTTACTTGTTTGTTTTTGAGACACCGGATATCTTGTGTAGGCATCTGCAGGAACACACAAAATCGACCAACAATTAAACTTCTGGAAAATGGGTGTGACGTGTGGACCCCAAAACACCATTTATCAGAAACTGGTGAACAGCATTAGGTTAATTACGGCCATCATGCCTCTGGCCTTGTGTGGACGAGAGGGGGAGAAGGAAGAGGAAGGAAGCTCTTCGCTTGTATAGGTCAATAAAAGACAATGGTTTTCTAATAGCAATCCTGTGGCTCTTTATTAAATGAGCAGGACAGTGACATCTGTCTCAGCCGGGGGGGAACCGCCGGGCAGCACCTGTTGCAGTGCTGGTCTAGGAGCTCACAACGCTGAGGGTCATTCTCTCCTTGTGTTGCGTCCTGAAAGTACTTACAAGTCAAGGATAGTGACTCAAAAGTAAACCTCAGGCTTTCAATTCTCTGGCGGGGCAGAAGGCAAGTTCATGACCAATCCCCTACCCAGTCCAGAAGCGTCTGTACTGTTTGGTGTCAGGACAGAGACCAGAAACATAGCCGATGATGTGGGTGTCCGCATCTGCGCTGGGGCTGGGGCCCTGGCTGTGTGCAAGGGCTCGGTGTGCACTCTATGCCTGCAGTCACAGCTTCGAAAGGACTACCCCGTGTGCACACAGCCTCACGTAGCCCCTTCATCCACTCGCACTCTTAATAAAAGTCAGCCCGGTTTTGTTACAATATTGTCCAGGGGAACATTCGGATTCTTCAGTTATGCTGCAATGTCATGTATCCTTCATTATTTTAAAGAAAAAAAGTCACAGGCTGCCTTTTTCTTTCTTTCTTTCTTTCTTTCTTTCTTTCTTTCTTTCTTTCTTTCTTTCCTTTCTTTCTTCTTTCTTCTTTTCTTTCTTTTTGCCTTCATTACAGAATTTTCATTTTAGTATTTATTATAATAGGATCTGGATTTGCCTTATAACATTTCAAGTAAAAATTGCCATTCCCCACCCCACATCCCGACATACATGCAAATGCTTATAAAGATTGTATTCAAAAGTTCTAAGGAAGGTATGAGAAGAGCTTCCTGTGGACAACTGAGACTCCACGACTAAGCCCAACAGGTTTGATGCAGATAGAGTTTTGTGGCCTCAAGAGTTAAAACCCCAGGACCCCCGCCTCCACCTCTTCCCATCTGTCCCCACTTTACAGATGAGAAACTCAGGGCCCCTAACCGACCTCAGGGCTGGGAAGAGCCGTCCTGGAACACGTGCCCACAGCTGACCCAGCAGCACCACACACAGCTTTTGACTCTTCGCCCTGTTAGTTACTCTGCCCAGATTTCCAGGAGAAGGCCAAGCCTGCCTGCCGCCCCACTGCCCGGGAGCTGGGAGTGACCTCCCAGAAGCACAAAGCCACTTGGCAGGGCAGTTGCTGTGAGGTCTGGGACTCCCCCAGCACTGAAGCGGTTAACTTGTAGGAAGACCCGGAGAAAGAAAAACAGACTAAGAACTGCCTTGTGGGGAGGAGGGCTAGAAAACGAGGCTGTTGCTGTTGTTTTCATTGTGTGCACTCTAATCAGGGAGGGTAAGAACAATGATGCATGTAATGCTGATTTTGGAACGTGTCCATGCAGCTTTTCCCAGGCTAGACAGCCTTGGGAACCAGTGATAGAGTGGCACACCAGGGGCACAGCCTCAATCACCAAGCCCAGGGCAGGGCAGCCTTTTCTGTGGATAAAATATGTGAGGGATGACAAGAATCTTCCCAGCATGGGAAGTGGCAGTAACAAAAAAAAAAAAAAAAAAAAAAAACACCCCACACACAACAGGGGAAACCTGTGAGGGTTTTGCATCTGGAAGCTCAACCAGGACCCAGGACCCGGGGACGTGATAATCGAGAGATGGGAGACTTCTCCTTCTACCCACCCCATTCCATTTTTCTTTTTTGTTTGTTTGTTTCCTTTTTTGCATTCAACTTGCCCTCCCTTTCTTCCCCACTCCCCTCCCCCAAACTCCCTCCACCACACTTTGAAGCCTAGATGAAAGCCCTGTGTTGTGGCTGCTGGCACCAAGGAGCGCAGGGGGAAGGCTGAAGTGTGCTTTAGTTTAAGATGCTGTACTTTTCTCCCAAGGAAAAGGGGGAAAATCAGCTTGAAACAATACGTTGCATTTCGCTGGAGAGCATACTTTATGTATCTAGGACTCAAACATGGTCCTAATTTTTTCAAAGCTTTTGTCTTCAAGGATAAGGGAATAGCTAAAATGTGGCATCCTCCCTCAAAGTGAATGCATATAACTGCAAGGGCTTTGGAGTGGTATTGTTTAATAAAATAAAACAAGAAAGAGGCAAAAATCAGGCACATGAGCTTTTTGGTATTGACACAACTGTAGATCGTAACTTTCTCGACTGTTGACGAAAACAGCTCCTTTATTTTGAAATAGCACATTCAAGCTATGCTGCGCTAAATAATTTTGAAGGCATGACTCCCATATATTTATTTAGTCATTAGCTTACCAGATTTAGCAAATAAAGATTCAGGACACCCAGTTAAATCTGAATTTCAGCTAAACAATGATACATTTTTTAGTATAAATATATGCCGTGCAGTGTTTGGGATTAAATTTATGCTAAGAATTTACTTGCTATTTATCTGAAATTCAAATTTAACTAGGTGTTCTATATTATATCTGACAACTGTCCTAGTCATGACCGTTCTTAGCTCAGCCTCTTAAAATTATGTTAGAATGTTTTTTAAGGGCCCTGTTACAACATGAATTTGAATTCACCAATTTGAACAAGGAATATTCAAAATATTGTTGACAAAGACTCCCTACAGTACAACCTTCCCATGGCCCTGCCCTAATACCCCCTAAATACACCCACATATACACAGAACTCCTCGCTCCCCCACTCTCGCCACCCCTCCTACACACATACCCTATTGAGGTTTTAAAAAGATTTTTATGTATGTATTTTTCCATCAAAGGAAGGATTGGCTAATATGTTACTTAGATCAGTATTTATAATCAACTCACTCCTAGCATGGAAAGTGCATATAGCTCCCACTTGGCCATTACTTAAAACTGCAGCTGCTTTGTCAAATAGCAATAGCTCATGAGATCTAAATGAGGCATAATTATTTTTGGTTAAAAATGTTTCCTCAATTTATCTACTTAATGCCCTGAAAGGTGGTTTTATTATTTTATGTTTACTTAGGGAAAAAAAAAAAAAAAAACTTGTGCTTATAGACATAAAATCAACCCAAAGGAACTACTTGGAAAGCTCCACTGACCTGGTCCTATACGCTATGTCTACAGACACCTTGTGTCCACTTTTGCTCATGTGATCTCGTGTTCACTTGAACTTGGACAAAGTTGAAGGTCTGGTATTTTTGCCTCTCACAGCTGCTATCTCTCGACATGACCTGGGAGGTTGGTGAGCTTCCAGTACATTGGAACTGAAGAGGGGGATAAAGTAAGATTGAGGATGTGTAGAGGACAATGCTGGAAGAGAAGATTTATAAAGGTCTGAGGTCTCCATGTATGTGAAATTTAAATTGTGCATTTAGGGTTGCCTGGGTGGCTCAGTCAGTTGAGCAGCTGACTCTAGATTTCAGTTCAGGTGGTAATCTCAGGTTCTGGAATCGAGCCCTCTACTGGGCTCCATGATCAGTGGGGAGTCTACTCTGAGTCTCCACTGAGAGAGGATTCTCTCCCTCTCTCTCTCTTTCCTTCTCTCCCCCTCCCACCTGCTTGCACACATCGTACTCTCTCTCTCTCTAATAAATGGTTAAAAATAAATAAATTGTAAATTAAAAACTATTGCTTTTGGGGCACCTGGGTGGCTCAGTGTTTGAGCATGATCCTGGGATCCTGGGATTGAGTCTCACAAAGGGATGCCCCGCGGGGATCCTGCCTCTCCCTCTACCTATGTCTCGGCCTCTCTGTGTGTGTGTGTCTCTCATGAATAAATAAATAAAAATATTTAAAAAATAATAAAAATAAATAAAACTATTGCTTTTATTTTTTTTAATTTTTATTTATTTATGATAGCCACACAGAGAGGGAGAGAGAGAGGCAGAGACATAGGCAGAGGGAGAAGCAGGCTCCATGCACTGGGAGCCCAACATGGGATTCGATCCCGGGTCTCCAGGATCACACCCTGGGCCAAAGGTAGGTGCCAAACCGCTGCACCACCCAGGGATCCCAAAACTATTGCTTTTAAACAAATACTGAAATTTGCATTTAAAACTATAGCTGGAATACTGTAGAGTTTCACCTAGAGATTCACATCTCTTTTGATAGCCATTTTCTTCCCTACCAAAACTATTTTTTGATTAGGTCAAAGGATTACTTTGTTAGAAAAGTATTTCCTTTTACTCATTTTTTTTCAGTGTAAACTCACTCTGCTTCCTAAAACACTGGCACCAGAAAATGAATTATTAGAAAATTTCCTGAATACCATTCTACTTTTCAAGAAAACAAAATTTCAATTTGAGGAGATACTTAAACCTATATAACTTTTACACAAACCTCAATAGTGCTCATGATGTGTCATCATCCAATTTTCCAAACATAGTCAAGGTGATCTCTTTGGATCTGAAAATTTCTTTATAAGAAGAAGAATGGGGGAAAAAACACAGCTATCTCCTTATCCCACTATTCATCACCCATCTGTGCTCATTCCCATCTCCACCCCTCCACTTATACAGAATGGTGAGTTTACCAAATAAATCCATGTAAATGTTTAGATGGTGAAGTAGCATGGTGACTGAAGAGTCTGGAGAACTTGGTCTAATTTCAACTCTTGATACTGATAACTCTATAAACTTGGGCAAGTCCATTCTCCATTCCCAGGCAACAGACTGAGAAATAACAGGACACCAAATTTCTTTGAAGAATAAGAATGTAAAAGCAGATGTTCAAAAATGTCCTTTTAAAAAAAAAAAAAGATTTATTTTTTAGAGAGAGAGACAGAGAGGGCACAGGGAGAGGGAGGGGCAGAGGAGAAGGGGAGAGAGAGAGAAGGGGAGAGAGAATCTCAATTAGACTCCCTTCAGAGTACAGGGCTTCACTCCAAGACCCTGAGATCATGACCTGAGCTGAAACCAAGAGTCAGATACTTAGCCGACCGAGCCACCCAGATGTCCCTCAAAAATATCTTCTTATTCTGAAATTCTGATTTTATATCAATTTCCATTAATAGGGCCTGCTTTCTCTGCTGTGTATCAGAAGTCAATGAGTGTGCCCATTAGTTTCACTTAATTGAAGATATTTTAATGGACTTAGTTGAACTTTTTTATGATAATAGCTTATTTTTGGAAAACTTACACCCCAACAGAAGACACCTTTGAACAGAATTACAAAGAAGCTCATGTAAAGAGTGAAACTGTCAGCTATTATGCCTACAAATCCTCTACTTGGGGAAATTAGAATTTGTAAATATTATATTTTGGCCACTGAATTTTCAAATAAGGCTAATGCAGGGATATAAATGAGTATTTATTTGTTCAGATGGTGTGCCCATTTGTGGGCTTCACATATTCAAGTATTATAGCTGCACTGGAGTGTAGACAAATATCCAGACAAACCAATTTTTTAAAAAATTTTTTTACAAACCAACTTTTTAAGAGAGCAAATGACACTCTCATTGCCTTCGGAAGACTAATCAAATATAAAAGGACTTGGATCAATTATAGGATTGATATGGCATATGGCAAAGGCTGTTCTTTTAAGAGAAAAAATGCAAAATATGGAGACTGGGAACCAGGAACCAATCAAGGGAGTATCTGAAAAATGAAACAAACATCCAGTTTGCTGATCAGAACCAGGACCCAAGGATTATTGTGAAGAAATCATTGAAATCATCAGTCCAGTCTAGGGAGAGTAAAATTGACAACCTGGATAAAGGGCCGGAGGAAGAAACTACAAAACAAAAGTAGGGGGACTAACCTGAGGGCATTGTTAGAGCCCTGATATCCTGTCTTCAGGGCTGCAAGCCTCCAGATCAGCTCATTTCTCCCTACAGATCTGTGGCAAATGGAATCAACCAGGTTCCTGCCCGCTCTTCCCAAATCTAGGCTTCAGCAATCTAGAGGCAGAACCACATCCACGTATGGAACCTACTGCTTCCTCTGCTCCTGTAGAGCTGCTCCTTTCCTGACGTATCATTTCAAAGGCCCTTTATAATAAGATCACTTAAAGTATCACATACCAAGTTATGGTGCGTGACTTCACTGACGCCATAACTTCAATGGGATTAAAGATTTTACTGATCTATGTATTTTGCCTAAGTATATGTTTGGGGGAAAAAAACAAGTTTTTATATAGTACATATGTTTCATTTTATGCTTGTTTTATTATTTTGTTCATTATTTTAAGAACTAACCATGTCCTTGGGCACCTGGCTGGCTCAGTTGGTGGAGCATGTGATTTTTCATCTTGGGGTTGTGAGTCCAAGCCCTGCACTGAGTGTGGAGATTAATTATGAATAACTTTTTTTTTTTTTTAAGAATCATGTCCTCTAAAATATAAATAGAAACCAAGAGCCTATTTATAACAGGCTCTCTCTCCAACATGAAATTTCTTACACTGAAAGCTAAAACTACTTCTCAAACATCCTTCTTTAATTGAGCTGGATTATTATTTAAGTTAGCTTTCTGTTGCCAATCATCTCTCAATATACAGAAAATGTAGTCAACATTTCACCTAAGATGGATATAAAAAGTCTATATATGAAGCCCACTTCTGTGTTGATTTCCATGTTAGAAACTTAGAACACTGTTTTAAAGAGTGTGAACAGGGGATCCCTACAGCTTGCCCAGCCCCCACCTTTGTTAGGTAGGAGAACAGCAGAAGTAAGTTGGCCCCCCAGGAGTTTATAATAGGGTGCTTCACAGACCCTCTCCTAAAAAGGTTATTGAATACCCTCGACTACCTGACTTCAACTCAGATGAAAAAAATTCCCTTTTTCAGAGAAACTGAGAAACTGAAAGTCACTGTCCTCACTCTGACTGTAACATGGACATGCTAGATGCTTTATCTCACCCTTCTACTTTCTGGCAAGAATTGGAAAGACTTGGAGATTCTTGGGGCACACAAGCCACCAGCACAGTCCTCTTCCCCCTGTGAGGCTAACAGGTGTTGTGTCTAGACTATAATCCCAAGACACCAAGTATTTGTTCATTCATTTAACGATTATTTAACAACTACTACATGAATACATGTTGTGTGCCAGAAACCATGCCAGACGGATCCAATGGTGAGCAAAGCAAGCATGGCCCATGCCTTCAAGGAGTTTGCAATCTAGTGAGAGAGCTGGCCATTAGTCAACTGATCGTTGAAATAAATGGACAATTTAAAACTGGTAAGTGTTGTGAAGAGATGTTATAGAATGCCGTATAAGGATTTCCAAATACATGTCTCTGTCATATAGTACATAGCACAGTTTTGCAGGGGGGCATAACTTGAAAGCTGAATGCACATCATTTAGTTGAGTAAAGCTTTCCCAATACTATGCCCTTCTTGAATTTGGTAAAGATTATGTACTCACTATTTATAAACTTCTATCGCAATCCAGTAATACAATATTAATTTCTTTCATTTCTAGGTGTAAGAAGAATTACATACTATATACAGAAATTTTGTATGGTATTGATTTCTATCTAATCTGACCTTGCCATCTCCCACAAACAACGATGCCCACATTCTAATAGCTTTGTCTGCTCCAACTTCTGAAATACACTTCACTGAAAGGCTACCTTCAGCTTTAGGAACGTAGCTTTGCCTTCTTTATTTGATCTGAATGGGATGACTAATATAAATTTTCTAAATGGCCACTTTCCAATGCCTGTACATGAAATAATACACGCTTGTGAAATTTGGAAACTACTATTTTTTCAATCTATTTAAAAATTAAGTGAAAAGGGAAGAAAAAAGCTCACTCACTACAGAAGGTAAAAAATCCACAGTAACAATCTTTGGAAATCCATGTATGTAAATAAACAAAATGTTTCTCTCTTTACTGCAAAAAAAAAATAGGTGATAATAGATATCAAAATATTTGGTTCTTCAAGAGATTATAGATGCTTAAAGTTCCCAGTCTCCATTTCATATCTTTTTAAAGCTGTAAATGAATTCAAGTTACACCATTTCCCATGTGTATCATTTATTTTTTCCAAATTCTAGCACAAAGCTTTCACAACAACAACAACAACAACAACAACAACAACAACAAAAAATCATTGCTGCTGCCGGTAATAACAATAATAAACTCTGTCACTTACTGGCTGCATGACCTTGGGCAGATAACCAGTATTTCCCTCATCTGTAAAATGAGTAAATTAAGACCTCTCTTACAAAATTATGTCAAGATTAAAAACGTACAAAAAGTGTCTGGAACTTACAAATGCTCTATGAATTGCCAGGGGATGATGGTGATTCTTAGAAGATTCTGATAGTTTAATTTAGTAACCAAACAACAGAAAAAAACATAGAATCCCATACGTAAATCGTATTGTGAAAACAAGAAAGCTTCAACAAAATAATCCCTTTTCATAAAGTGTGGAGAGCCTTCAATTGTGGAGTTAGCTAAGCAAAAAAAAAAAAAAAAGAAAGAAAGAAAAAGAAAAAAAAAATTCCTCCATGAAGCTACCCTGTTCAGGTAGAATGAAAGGGCTGGGCTCTAGGAATGAGACAAGAGGAAATAGATTTAAAATTGCAACCAGAAAGATCTCTGGATGTGAGACTTCAGAGTCAGAGGATAGAACTGAGGCATCTCCTTGGGTGGTTCAGTAAGTGGAAGTTCTGGGTTTGGTTAGCTGACACCCCACCAGAAGAGAGAAGAAGAACGAAGGAATCCATCAGGGTCCCACCGACCGGCTGAAAATCATCCATTAAGCCTAAAAATGAAATTTAGCTCAAATGTAAAGGACTAGTATTGTATGCCACTATGCTGCTTGGGGTATCATTCGCCCCGATAGAATAATATTTTCTCATAGCTTAGGGAGTGTCTGCTACCAACTTGCATATGAGTCAACCAGAGAAGAGGGCAGAGCTACTATGACAGGTTTCATATATTATTGTTACTCACTTTTCAAATGACATTTATCCCAAAGGACATCGTGCTTTGTAAGATAATTCGGTTTGGGTTGCCAATTGGTCTGAACTCCTTAAAGTTATTTTCAGAAACCGTGGTTCTGCCCTTTGGCAATATAACTGACTAACACATTCTACATTTGGTAAACAGACACAAGTTCCTTTAAAATTGTTTATTTATTCTTAAAATTATCTACAAAGACAGTCCACTGGAAATATTAAACTGGTACTCCAAGCAGATTACTAATAATTTAGAAGCAAATGCTTCCTGGTTTAACCAGTTGGGGGAAACTACCAAAATTTCATCCTCCAAAAAAACTTTAAAAAAAGTACTTCTGTTGAAAATTGTTTAACATATGCTATGCATACAGAACTCTTTAAATAGGATTAGGTCTTAACGTTAAAAAGTATTCGATTCTGTGTAGCATGGTATCCAAATGTGTGACAGAGACATGTGGACTGGTCCTCACCATCATGAAATGCTTAAGAAGTATCCATCAAGCACTTGCTTGAATCTCAACTGGATGCTGTGTATTTACATATTATAATGTGTCCTGTGTTCTCAAGGAATTGCAAGTTCACAAGGAGGCATTATCAAAATTCGAAAGCATATATATATCATGTATGCCTGTAATGAACGTATGTGTGTGTCTCAAAAGTCAATAGGAAGAAAACAAACAACCTAATTTTTTAAATGGGCAAAAGATTGGAATAGACACTTCACCAAAGATGTATGAGTAGCAAATAAGCAGAAGGGAAGATGCTTAACATTACTAGTCATTAGGGAAATGCAAATTAAAAACATTACCGAGGTACCACTAGGCGCCTATTAGAAGAGCTAAAATTAAGGACACCTGGGTGGCTCAATTGGTTAAGCTTCCAACTCTTGGTTTCAGCTCGTGATCTCAGAGTCATAAGATCAAGCTCCATCTCAGGCTCCGAGCTGGGCATGGAGCCTGCTTAAGATTCTTTCTCCCTCTCCCTCAGGTCCTCCCCTCATCACATGAGTGCTCTCCCTCAAAAAAAAAAATAAATTAATTAATTAATTAATTAAGTAAAAATAAAGGAACTGAGATTAGAAAAGCTGATTATACCAAGTATTAGTGAGAACGTAGAGGAACTGGAACTCGCATACAGCCGTGTTGGTGAGAATGTGAAATGTTATAATCACTTTGGAAAACAAGGGCTCTTAATAAATCCATGAGAATAAGTCTGGGAGGAATCTTGAAGGCATACAGCCACACGGTGATACAGCCCTCACCGCAAACTTCTGGGGAGAACCATTCACATTCTAGTCTGTGTTCATGGGTTGCCGCCAGAAATGCAAAAGCATAATCTGGGTGGTCTTACATGGCAAATCTTACTAAGGAAGTTGGTTTTGAGATGAAGAAAAGGATGTGGCTGGGGGTGGGGGCAGGGGCTGGTGAGAATAATATATCTGAAAACTGAGTAAGAAAGGCCATTCTTGAGGGCAAGAAATCAGTTTTGCCTACTGACTGGTGTATAAAAGCCTAGAAATGAAAAGGGGGACATGTGTGATTCACTAGGCAGGTCCCAGTGACATTTACCTAAACTAGTGATAAGGAATGGAAAAACTCAGTC
This sequence comes from Canis lupus dingo, assembly GCF_003254725.2. Taxonomy (NCBI): domain Eukaryota; kingdom Metazoa; phylum Chordata; class Mammalia; order Carnivora; family Canidae; genus Canis; species Canis lupus. The sequence goes on from NC_064243.1 coordinate 64,569,583, forward strand.
AACAACACAAACCAACAGTGGATTTTTATATAAAGAAAAATGAGGTCAAGTAAGTCAGATTGCTATAATGGGCAGTTTTTCTATTAAGGAACATTGACCGTAAGAAGGAACTGAGAGCCACAGAAAAGCAAATGGCACGAATTTGGTAGGGACAGGGAGAGGGTGAGTGCACATGGAGAGAGGGCCTGTTGCAGGTTTCTTAAAAAGTCAGGTGGCGAGGGGGACTAGGAGAAACCAAGACGGTGGAGCATCCGTCTGCTGTACGCTCACTTACTGTAAGGCGAAAGCTCACAATTAATAGGGGGTAGTAATAGCTGCTCCTTATCGATACTTCATTAAATGCAAGGCTCCCTGCTCAGTGTTAAATAGGCTTCACACATGATTTCATTTAATCTTCACAGCAATCAAATGATATAAATATTGCCCCCATTTTGTAGACGAGGACATTGGCGACTAGAGACATGAAGACCTTGCCTGTTGACACACAGCACGGAAGAGGAAGAGGTGGGGCTTTAGCTCAGGTCTTTCTTAATCTGTCATTTACCCAAAACTGGACCAAGAAGATAAAGCTCCATTCTACAAAAACAGGAAATAATATGACGACCAAATTCCTGCTAGCAAATAATGTCACCAGTTAACAGCAAACAAGGATGAGAGGGGAACAGAGAGAAGAGTAAATCATGCTCCAGGGGCAAGGGGGTTGCCCCTCTCAGTGGTTTTTTTATTCCTGGCTTGGGGGGGGGGTCACTCCAAAGTATTAAAAGTAGCTCTGTAATTTTTTAACAAGTGGGGAACCTCTGGTTAACAGTCTCCACTGCACAACCCTGTGCTACCTCGCGGTTCTCCAGGGTCATTCCAAGGCAGCGGGGTCAGCTACCTCCCGTTTAACCCGCCCTCCAATGGATTTGCAGACCTTTCTAAATCAGAAAGCAGCTTCTTCTCTTTTCAAACTTCAAATTGCACTTTGAAATGAAGTTTGATTCTCCCAGAAATCCCAGAAATTGTGCATGGATGAGAAGGAATGACAAGAATTCAAAATTTTACACAACATTCTTACTTGCACTCTCAACTCAGATCTCACGTTAGAATCACCTGAGACAGCAGCGCCTGCGCCACGCCCTAGAGCAGTGAAATCAGAATCTGTGCGACGGGCCCCGGCTTCCCCATATTTTAAAAAACACCTCCTTCCTCGGGTGTTTCTAATGTGCAGCCAGGTTTGAGCACAGAGTTTGGAGCAGACTCACATTTATCGAAATTGTAAATTTTTTTTTTTTTTACAGACATTGCTTCTCACTTGCACTCTGAATCATCCCACCAAACAAAGGGATGTTCATTAAAATCTGTGTGCTGGCCTCATCTTTGTATTTGAAAACCTGGAAATACCTCGTTCTTCTGTGTCTAAATGTCTCGCTCAAGAGGAGACAAACTTCTCCCAGCTGTTGCATACAGCTTACCTAAAGGAATGGGAACTGGATCCCATTTCAAGTTCCCCGCCTTGGGTATAGGTAACAGAGACCCATGTAAGTATTGGGAGTGGGTAAGCTTTGCCAAAAGCAGGCCAAGGGACAATTTCTTAGCTGTTTTGGTTTTTACATTAGGATCTTTTATAAAAAGCTCAGAAAGGAAACAAACACGTATAATATCTACACCCTACGTAAGGTCCAGAGTTTTTCAAGCTTCCAGAGGCAAGTCAAATCACTGGGAGGTCCTTCCACTTACAGTTGATCAGAAAGGAAAAAAAAAAAAAAGAAAAAAAGAAAAAAAAATATATCAGGAAATACTTGACATCATTCAATTGTAGAAATGATTTGAGGTCTTGCTTCCTCCACCTCTCACACCCCCAGGCACCCACATTGTGCGTACTCCACAGCAAGTGTCTGGGTGCAATGGGATGGGGTAACAATCAGAACATTAATTCAAACCCAGGCCCATGCACCAGTAACTATGCAGCCAGGTGCAAGTCGTTGTCCACAGTGATCTGTAGAATGGGGGAGAAAGAATACAAATGCTACCTACCTCCGGACCCCACGCCAAAGGGAGAAATAGCACATATGAAAGCATTTTATGTGGAAGCCCTATATATATAAATTGTTTTCATTATTTTTTTCATTTGCATTACATGAATTTTAGCACCCTGCCTATAGTCAGAAATGAGGCTAAACCTCTAGCTAACCTCAGACTAATTGGAACCAACCTCCAACAGCTTCCCATTGACTCGCTTCCATGTGAGATGGAGTCCTCAGATTTGCCTCGTCACCCACCCCCCCAGGCTGGGGGAACGGTGGAAATAAAGCATAGGCCATCTTGTCTTCCACCTGGCACATTGGATTGATTCAACATTTGCAATTATTAGAAAGCATTATATCCTGGATGACAGGGGGTTCCCGACTCATTTATCAAAATCACAATATGTTCTTGCTGCTTCTTCCTTGCCTCCTGCAGGTAGACAGACGCTGAGAGACTCTGGTACCCTCGGCGGCCTTTATGGATCTCTTTATTATTATTGCCATTGCTCAGGCCTGAAAGAGCAGCTTCCTACCTACTAAACGAAAATGGGAGAATTGAGACGATATAAGAGAGAAAGCACCCCTTTTGAATTAACCAGATCACGAGTTAAATGATTCTGACAAAAGCGGACTCTCCTCTGTCCTGTTCAGTCTGGTAGCCACTACCCACAAGTGGCTACGGAGCATTTGAAAAAGCGCCTAGTACAAATTGTGATGTGCTGTGTGCCAGGCTTTGAAGAGCTAGTTTCAAAAACAAAGAGTACAAAATAAATCAATAATTTTATACCTGTTAAAATGGTAATATTTTGGATTATTGGGTTAAACGAAACATATTATTAAATTAATTTCACCCTTTTCTTTTTTATTATTTTTTTAACATGCCCACTGGAAATTTTTAAATTGCATATGTGGCTTGCATTACATTTCATCGTATGGAGCTGATTGAGATCTTCATTTTAGCCTCAGGAACACCATTCATCTAGTTGCCTCTACCATGCCCACCTGGACAGATCTTGCAGTCTTAGGGACACACCATAAACAAATACAACTAAGTAGGGAAATGTGCATTATACTGTTATTGGTAGTGTGTGTTTATGTGTGTGTGTGTGTCTACAAGTAGAACCAAGAGGAGACTGCCTCAACTATCCTTGGTAGCTTGAAATAAGAGCTCCTCGATTCCTAGAGCGGTAATACCGACTCATGATCAGCAGCAGTAGCATCTGAGAGCATGTTAGCAACTCCAAGTCTCCAGCTCCACCCAGAGACCCTACTGAATCAGAAATGGTGGAAGGTGGAGACTGAAATCTGTGCTTTGACAAGCCCTCTAGGTGATTCCAATGCATCCTCAAGTTTAAGAACCATTGTCCTATACAAATTAAGGCCTGAGACAGAGGTTTCTCAGTTCTAACATGCTCTTACCAAAGCACACCAGTCTCTTCTGCTACTTAGAGCTTTTGTCAGCAGAGCACAGTATGGAGACACCAAAACATGACTTGACATGGGATCATTAACTTTCAACAGTTTAACAAATGATAGTCATATTTCTACCGAGTAAGAGGTCATTTTGATCATTTATTGGCTTTCAAAATTTTCAGTGACAGCTTTGAGTTAAAACACAGAAAGAATTGTATTAAACGTTGTAGTAGATTCTGTTGCTGACCCTCCCAAACCGCCCTCAGTGGCCAGGGCACCCATTCCCTCAGCTGCTGCCAGTGGTGAGGGAAAGGCTGACCCCTGTCCCTTCTCCAGACATTTGCCTGGGGCTGACTGGTGCCACTTCACCAGGAAACATTGGGAATTCACATCACTGCTATCACCCCCATCACCGCCATCACTACCGTCACCACAGTCACCACAGTCACCACTGTCACTACCGTCCCTGCCATCACTGCCATCACCACCTTCACCTTAGTCACCACTATCACCATCATCACTGCCATCACCGCCTTCACCACAGTCACCACCTTCACCACCCTTACCACAAACCACAGTCACCACTGTCACTACCATGACTGCCATCACTGCAGGATCCTCTCCCACAAATAGGCACAAAAACACATATACACAAAATTCTGCATGAATTTTCAAAAAATGTTGTTTGCTTTTCAAAGTAAATTCTAAATTTCAAGTAAAGAATTTCTAGATTTTAGTCATAAGACCCCATCATTGCAAGGACTGAAAATTGCTTGTATTTAGTGCTGCTAAAATAGTGCTAAAAATATTTTAAATTCCTATTCCACCCTCTATATTTGACATATGGACATTTGACCCAAAGGTGGGCTTCTCAGAACGAGAAGGCGCCATGGGCCTTCCCTGTCCTGAGAGTCTGCTCATGCAGACTCACTGAAGCTGTGAGCTAGCCACCAGGAGGCCAAGGCTGCTGGTGCACAGCCATCTCAGCCACCCAGGTCCCACACAAGGCTGACTCTAAAGCATAGAGGCCCAGAAGAGCACCATTTGGAATGAATACCACCTCCTCCCTGTCATGCCTCGTTACTACTCCAAACACAACACCTTCTAGAAGTCTCTTCTCTTCAAAGTCTCATTTCCATACTGTCCTCTGCTTCCCCTTCCCCTCCCCTATCTTCTCTCTGATCTCCAAACCTTTCCACTCTTCCCTCTGGATCCTCCACCCCAAGATAAACAAACCTCTCTATACCCTTTACCTCTTTACTGAATGCTCATTACCTTTACTCTTCTGCCTTACTAAACTGGGCTTTTCCTCCAGACACAGCTAGAACAGTCTCTCATGTTCCATGGACCAGGAGGAGGGGGTCAGTAGGAGACCTAGATTATTTTGTTTGCACAGAGAAGCATGATCCTCATTTTTTGGAATATTTCTCCTCAAGCAGATCCCAACCTTATTGTTCAAAAAGAGTATTTATCTTCATCATGTGTTTTAGGAATTTTCATTATGTACCCACTTATTGAGTAGAAGGCTTTATTTAAAAATTTTTAATCGGTAATATATATAGAACAGGTAAATTTAAAAAAAAAAGAACAGGTAAATTTTTAAAAATATATTTATTACTTAAGTAAACTCTACACCCACATGACACTCAAACTCATGACCCTAAGATCAAGAGTTGTGTGCTCTTCTGACAATGCCAGCCAGGTGCCCCCATAAAACAGGTAACTTTAATGCAGATGTACTAAGGCAAGTTTCCTAAAAGTAGATCCTAAGCCAGGGACTCTGTTATCCCTGACTTATTGAGGGGACATCCTCAGGAAACTCTTATAAGGGAGGGAATGAAGCAGACCTGGGAAGGAGGGTGAGCTGAAAAAGGATGTGGTCCTTGCCTGATTGTGGGCAGATGAGCTCTACCCAAGAGAGTTAAACCTCCCAAGAGAGTACTCCCACCTTGAGGTGGAGTGGACTGGGCACCTTTCAGAGTGCTGAATATACAGCAATAAGCCAAACAGACAAAAATCCTGACTCCTATGCGGCTGCCATTCTCTCTGAAGAGGCAAAAAAACCCCCAAATACATAAGACGTCAGGAGGTAACAAATGTTATGAAGAAACAGGCAGGAGAAGCTACAGAGTAGATGGACAGGGGGCATTGTTTTGGATGGAGTGGTCAGGGAGGACCTCTCAGGAGCTGATCTGTAAACTGAGACCTGAATCAAGTGGAGAACTGAATCATACAGGCATCTGGAAGGAAAGAATTGCTGTTGAATTGCAGAGGCAGAGATGCTGCTCCAGAGTCACATTTGATGTGATCAAGGGAGGACAGGGGGACTTGTGTGGCAGGAATGGGGACATAGTTGAAGATCTGGCAAGGAGGGGTACCTGGGTGGCTCAGTGGTTGCGCACTTGCTGTTGGCTCAGGTCGTGGTCCTGGGGTCCTGGGATCGAGTCCCACATTGGGCTCCCCACAGGGAGCCTGCTTCTCCCTCTGCTTGTGCCTCTGCCTCTCTGTGTCTCTCATGAATAAATAAAATCTTAAAAAAAAAAAATCTGGCAAGGAATCTGATGAGTAAGGCTACAGGTCATCGTAAGAACTTGAGCTTTATTCTGAAAACAGTACTTCAGGTCCCACCCCCTTAGGCACAGTGATTGGTCTAGGACTGGACTCTTGATACTAACTGGACCAATGATAGCCTCCCACATCATTGGCCACTGCATCAGAGCCAGCAATGGGCACCCAACTGGGCTGTGCCAGAGTTCCCTTCTGAAAATTTGGGACATCTTGGACTCCAGTCACCTGGGGCAGCTCCAACCACCCATCCTGTCTCCTCAGTTTGACTACATTTACCAATAAATTTCCCTTAGTCTGAACTAATTGGATTTGGATTTCCATCACGTTAAAGTCAGTATTCTCATAACTCTAAGTACCTCTCCAACTTTAATCCTTGTTTTCACTGGGAGGAAAATACCACCTGTTTTACACCATCCATTTGTAGTATGAACCACTTTTTCTTGTTACTGTCATCTAGAAACTTCCCAGTCATGGAAAACTGCCATGTAGTTCAAAGTGGTCCTTCTTACCCCAACTCCAACATCATCTTGAATGTGTCTTTGTGAAGATTCCCTGGCCCTCGCCTCACACTTCCTTGGCTTCCTCCATTCACAATACTTCCATCTCTACCTTATTAGAACAGTTTGCATGGCCATACTCTGTTATATGTTATCCCCCAGAAGTGTTCCACTTCAGAAATTTTAAATAAACTCCAGGATCTCAAGCTTCATCTCACCTTTCCAAACAGAATATAAGTCTGGATCTGCTTCTGCCACACAGAACCACCTGCTTTAAGATAAGGCAACTCAGAAGGGGGCAGAGCCTAAAAATTCCCAAGGACACTATTTGATGTCTAACCACATAAACCAATAAAAAAAATTTTCTCAAGCCGTGCTTGGCTTTTTGCCACTTGCCAATAGAGTCACTGCCAGTGATTAATTCAAGACCTTTTACTGGTGCTGGGCCAGTTGCCTCTTTCTTTCCTGAGCAAATATTACATACAAGTTTTATCACATATCAATATATATTTACTACTTACTCATATCCTTAAGATTTTTCATATCTCAAGCATGCTCATATTTCTAATTAGTGACCAATCACATTGTGTGCAACTTGAGACAATGAAAGCATATAACCTCATACATGTAGATGCATCTATTGTAAAAATGCTACTTCCTTCCTCTCTCTGCTCTCATTCCCTCTGGTCTAGGAGAAGGAGCCACTCTCCTGCATGCAAAAACTCCACCCAGACCTGACCCAATCCTCTACTCTGTCCTCCTAACCAAAATGCAAGTACAACCGCACCACTCTCTGCCAGAAATGTGTCAATGTTCTATGGATCTCACTGAAACTAAATAAATATTTATGCCCACATGAAGTTTTATCAACTAGTAAAGACACTAGTCATTCTTAAACCAAATGGAATTCTTTCTTTTCTTTCTTCCTTTTGGCCGGTTTGAATTGCTCACCTTTACTCTCCATTACAATGGTATCAAAGGCCATGTCCAGCTTTTGTACATCAAAGGCTGACAATGTTTCAGTTCCTTTTGAGTGTCAGTTATTTGTCCCTCTCTCCATGAAGTTTAATGAGCAACATCAATTTAGAAATGAAGGAATGGGTTGGCACTGTAACGGAACTCATGAATATAAGGTACGAGATTTATGTCAATATGAAATATCCGGGAATGAGAGGATCTAGTACCCGGTATGCTTGATCCTAGCCAAACACAGATTTTTCATGAAAACCCCAGAAACACTTGAAAAGTTTCCATAAAATGGATTGAAAAGGCTCTGAAGACTTCAAAGGGCTGCTTAAAGTGTTTTGATGAGTTACGTGTAAATGAACATGCAGATTAAATTTCCATCTTAAATCCACATGCTCTTAAAACATTGAGAAGAAAGTACTTGGCCAAACAAACATGCTCTGAGTTTTTCCGAACTCAAAGCTAGTTTGCAATATTCAACAAACCTAAATGTGGCAGGCCTCACCATCCCTTCATCAATCTCCCTACTAATTCAAAGCGTTGTCACTAACCACCAAGTGTCGGTAAGAAAAGGAAAGTTACTCAGGATATGAAAGTAAATGGAAGCTGTTTTTCTGCTCATCTAAAGGAAATGATGATTGTCTGAGAGCTATGGAAGTTAGTTTCTTTTTCTGGATTTTATTTAATCAATCATTGATTTAATCAAAAAGTATATTTTTGAGTCCCTACTACATGCCAAGCACCATTAGGGAATCAAAGAGTTGTACAGATCTTTCTTTGACTTTCCTAGATAGAAAAAAATATTTATTTTGGAAGCCTAAATCAGCATCACTACCTGGAAGACAGCAAACAAGTGGACACAAGCCATGGGGAAAATGGAGGCAGAGAAAACATTTACATACACATATAGTCTCTTGCCAACAGAGCAAGAAATTGATATACTGTGTTTATGTACTCATGAGGTACGGCTAAAAACCACATCCTCAACCTAGTTTCTTCCTCAGCACCTGCTAATCCTGCATGCCCTGGTTCTTAGTATCCCAGTTGCCCGGCTAGAGCATCCCAGCTTATCACTAGACTTATGGCAAGTTCAGGTTGTTAAACACTGTTGTCTGCCCCCAGTGAAGAACCACCTGGCTCAGAAATCCACCTTGTCAGTATACAGCCCAGTGATAAAACTAAGAGAAGCTTAACTTGGGTTTTTCTAGCTTAAAATAAGTTACCAGCTTCCCCTTATTGACCATGCTGATCCAGATTCCCTGTTGTCCAAACTCTATGTCCCAGGATCAATTCTGTCCAATTCATGCATGGCTGCTGCTAGTTAATATTTTAAACATTTCTGAGTCCTTCCACATTTTCCTTATGAGAAATAAAGTGTGTGGTCACCTCACTGTTCCCCAACATAGACCCATAAAAGAGAGGAGGATAGTTGAGAGACTATCCTTAAAGTCTTCAAAAGAGAAAGATTACAGGGTATAGAGCCTTTTGATTATAGGCATTATGAGAGCAAGGACCTCGCCCTCTATTTCTTTTCATGCTTCCCTATATTGCCTAATACCAAAACACACACACACACACACACACACACACACACACACACACCAAAAAACAAAAAAACAAAAAAACAAACCATCCATTAACTAACAAAACATGGCCTCATTAAAATCAAGGCTAATCAAGGAAAGAGCTGGGTAGTGGAGCAGATTGGGGCATGGAGTCCCAGAAGGAGGACTCCTTGGTGATAAAATACAACCTTTTCATCTTCTGTTCATTTGTACTTTGTTAGTCATTCTGTGGAGGTAAGAAAGAAGAATGTTCCCCACTGGAGTGATGATACACATTTAACTCCAAATCTCTAACATTCCCTGGACAAACTGAAAACAAGCACAACAAGAGAATTAATGCAGAGGAAAAGACTATGATGTAGAAGCAACAGAGGGTTTTGGTGTAGGCTGTTGTTATCAGTTCTTTCCTCAACCACTGGTCACATGGTGATCGAGTTACCCTAAGAGATCATGGGAATGACTTGCTATGCTGGCAGCAGCCTCATGCTAGAGAGACTCTTCCCTAGATCAAGGGTTGCAAAACTGAACAGAAGAAATATGCACCAAAAAATCTCTTCCAGAATGTGGGGGCTTTATGATTCTCATTTTGAGTGATATTGCATCTTTACCACAAATTCCACGGTCATATGCTGAATTCTCAATTTTTGACCTGCTGCTGAGCTTCACAGAACAAAGACTCACCAAATCAGATTTTCCTGGTGTGTAAATTACATCTTGGGGGCCATTCAGGCACCTCTGGAAGCAACATTGACCTTTTTAGACCACCAGGACAACTATAACTGAATTACTGCTCCCGTGGAATATGTAGACTCTTCTCTTGATCTGAAGGAGCTAATTCAGTTTCTAAAGAAGCCAAATCTAGTGTTTTCTGAATATGCTAGAAGACTGGATTCAACAGCATGTGTCAGAGTGTGATGCCTGAGATTACATCGTTCATGTCAGATCATGACTGGACTGTTGGGTGGCCTGAGAATGTGATAAAGACCTGGGCCAGAGTCCATGACTTCTTTGGTAGATATATTCTTGAAAGGTCAGTCCGAACTCTCCTCTCAGATCCAATCACTTTTCTGTTAAAAGCAGTGGTTCTGAGTGGGACAAGAAGGGCATGAACAAGCAAGCAAGTGCATAAGAGCTTCAACTCTTGTGAAGTAAGGCTCCTCTCTGTGATAAAGCACCATGAGACTGTTGGCCTATGAATTGAGGGGTAGGCACTGTTTCCTGTCCTGCCTTCACTCTGCCTTGATCACAGAAATGTTGTGTGGTTAATTTGCTGGTGGACAGATTGTTAAATACGACATACGTTCTCAGCTAGATCCCGAACACAAGAAGAAAAAATGATTCATACAAATATATATTGAATTGTTTATTAAGTAACTAAAGTTTCTAGAGAAAAATTTTAATTTCATGAATACTTCTAAATCAGTGAATACCTTCAACCATCGTAACAATAAAAAAAGAATGTAAGAAACAAGAGGATTCTCTAAATGACACAGTTACATTTTTGGATAAGAGATATGTTGTAAGTGCTTAATATATTCCAGAAATCATTTTAAGTCCTTCATGCTTTCAGAATCGTATCTGCTCCTCACATGGAAATGCATATTCTCAGAATAATAAAACTCGAAGGTATCCAGAGAATGTTTAACCCAATCTCTTCATTTTTAGCAGTTGGTTTCATACTATGCTATATTTGAAGGTATTTTTACTTGAAAAAAAAAGAGGAGACATTAATAACTCCACAACTTAAGCACTGCCCTGAAAAATTATATAAAGTAGGATATTAAAGCACACTTCCCCTACTCCACCACCCAGAAGCCGTTCAGGGCCTCCCCCTTACGACTGTTTCCTATGATTATCAAGGTATCTCTTCGTTCAGAGAGAGAGAGGAGACATGTTTTGTTTTGTGTTGTTTCTTATCATGTTCCACATTTTGACTTAAAAAGTGCTTTTTCAATTTGTAATAAATCATTGACATTATTTGAGACAAGCAAACAGACTTTTCATTGTTTTTAATGATTGCATGTTACAGACCATAATTTAGTCAATTGTTTCTGTATTGATGGACAGTTAAATAAATCTCTTCTACTTTTTTCTATCAGAATCTAAACTAAAATGAAGAATCTTACGAATATATATTTTTTATTTCATTTTATTTTTCTAAGCTCTGGGTTAGATGTTGAAAGGGGAGATGCTGAATCAGAGACCTCCCATTTTGCTTGCAAAAGAACTGAGGCCCCCAGCACAAGTCCACAGAGATTAGCTTGACATAAGCTGGGGGCCCCAGAAATTGAGACAGATCGGTGAACAGAAGAAATGTCAAGTGAAGAATTAGAAATCAGGGACTCACGTTTCACTCTGAGAGTAAGGCGCTTGCTTGGAGTGATGTGTGTTTCTACCAAAAAGCTTCGCCAGGAAAGAGGGACTTTGAAGATAGGGGAGTCAAGGGGGACTGCAATTCGGACCTGGAACAGGAAGAAGAAGAGAGCACTACAAGAGGTCAAGGCAGAAGGGGCCTCGCCCCACCACAGGGGATAAAGGTCACAGACAAGAACACGTTCTGAGGTGTTTCAAGATATTGCCCATTTTTTGCCCCTCTCCTTTGTCCCCAGACCTCCGATGAAGGCTGCTCCACACCAAAGCCTTGTAGCAGCAATACCTTGGGGAACAAAGCAGGAAAAGGATTGTCCCAAGTTCCAGGAGTGGCAAACACAGCAGAGGCCGGGCCTTCATTGGGGAGACGGAGGCAAGAGCAGGGAAGCAAGCTGTGCCTGGTCTGACCCGGAGCAGAAGCAACGGAGCTGTCTTAACCAAATGTACAGAGGAAGGTGGCCTGCCAAAGGGAGGCAGGGTCCAGACCCTTCTATCTTACTGAAAACAGAGTTGTCCGTTCAGCAGACACATGCACCACAAATGCGTAGAGCCCTGTAATCTCAAATCTTTTTTTCTTTTTCAGTCAATGTACCAAGACACATTCATCTCAAAATCCAATAGCAGCTTCAGGAGGATTTTTAGTCACTCGTTCTTTGCCATATAGATCTTAAACTTTAATTGCCAAATCTCTGTGCTAGCGCCAACAATTTGCCTGCAGTACTCTCCACATCTGCAGTGCTACTCCGTGGCCCGCCCCTCACCCATGCTCAGCCCCCCTGGGCCATGCAGCCTGCCTCCCACTGGCCACGAGCCACAGCTCTCTTGCTGCTGTTGCTGGCTGTGCCAGTTGGCCAAATGCTCCTAGCAGCAGCACATACCCATTTGGCATGAGGGAAAGAAGGCAAGGACTTATTTTTCTGTCTACTGTCTCTATCCCTGTCTGATGTTGCTTGCCAGCTGTAAGTCACAAAACAAAACACATTTAGAGCCTCCAATAGCTCTCTAGACACATATTACTCAGGCAAATATTGCCCGTCAGACTTTGATATAGAGAAAGGACAGGAAGAAACTGGTGAATTCTCCAGGGAAGACCATGTTGAAACTAAGATTCTTGCAGTTAATCCTTCCATATGTTCTTGCTCACAACTGTTGCAATCAGTAATTACACCATCCCTTTGGGTTCAGCCAAAAAAAAAAAAAAATGCAGGGAGTATTGATTCCAAAGCCTCACCCCCACCTCCCGCCCCACTACCACCACCAAAAAAAAATTTTGATTTTCTGATACTATGACTGTCTTTATTAGAGCTGGATATTAGGAAGAACAGCTCAGTCTCTTGCTCGTCCTTTCTACATGAAGAGTTGGATTTCGGGTGCGGTACTGTGCACCTCCTCTTTGAGGATCATTAAACATAGTGGAGCAGGATATCTGGACTGCACACTACAAGTTGTGGGTTACTGGGCAATGACTTGCAGCCAGGAAAATAACATTGTTGTGAAATGAGAGGGCTCTGAGGAGGCAATATGGCACAATGGAACGTGGACGGATTCTCTTCTCTTAAGCATCAGGGTCTTTATTACATGGGAGGAATCACACCTCCTAATGTAATCCTCCTAGAGGATTAAATAGGCAATGTATGCAACATGAGTAGTAAAATACCTGACCCATGAAGGTTGCTCGGGATTGTGGTTGTTCATGGCTTTGGCCCGTGAGACTCTGAGATGTGTGACAGCTTACCACATTCTCATCATTCTCTCTTACCAGGACCCATTATACTATGACTATTTGATAAATGTTTATGAAATTACCGACATGGGCTGTGGTTTCAAGTAAGAAATAAATCATAGAAGGAAAGGGATGTGTCTGACACTTATTGTGTATCTTCTATGCACCAGCACAGTGCTGGGGGCTTTCTGTATTGTCTTCATTTGGGTTCCTTGGAAACAGAGTTTGAGATGGAGAGTTGCATGCAGAAGATTTACTGGGGAGTGTTTTCGGCAGATAGACCTACGGGGAAGAGAGAAGCTGACCCACAATGAAGTAATAGCTGAGACTTGAGCTTAACGTCTGGGAAACTTTGGAGCTAAAATGCCTTCAGAGTCATCCCAAATGGAGGCAAGGGGCTAGATTTCGATGTCCACTTAAGCCAGTCATTGACCAGAGATCACCCTCTGTGAGGGAATATAACCTTGGGTGAAGCAGTTCCATGCTGCCAGGGCAACTACTTGGGAGTTGGAGAGTAAGGGATTTCAAAGTTCACAACTGCATTTACGCAGATATACTCAGCCCACATCTCAGGATCCCATTCCTCTCCTAGTTAGGCCCTGACATTGGCTTAGGAGCACTGCCAGGATGTGGTGCTTCTCCAAAGCACCATGGCTCCTACGATTAAGCTCTGAATTTGGTCCTCCTCTCTGTCTGCCCTTCAACTGCAAGAGATTAATTTCCCTAAATGCTGCCAAAGAGGCCCTCTAATTTTCACATTCTGCCTTGAATTGGTAATTAATCACCCTAAGCCTGTCATTATCCCTCTTTGATGAATCAATGGTGCTCAGCAGCAGTCATCTAATTCCAAAGTCCCTAGACTTCCAGCATAATTCACTATACCAGCCAGTATATCTCCTCCCAACACATCTCAATTCAGTTTACCATTAACGAAAGTTTTAATAGTTATACCAGTACAACATGGTAGGGAATATATACATATATATATTCCACCTACAAATAGTAATGGGACCCTCTTGCCATTCAGCCAATAAGCAATTCTTCTCTTAGAGTCTATTTCTTATAACCATTCCTGGTACCAACCGTCTTCAACTGAATTCCCTGGAAACACACTCTGAAAATGAAATGTTGCAAGCAGAAGATTTTTTGAGGAACGTTCTTTAAATAGACACCTATCAGGGAGTGAAAAGGGAAGGACTGGACAGAGAAAAGTCTGTCAATGTGAGGTTACATGGGCTTCAGCAGATTCTAGTGTGAGCACTAAATCTGGGCTTTCAGAGTTGTCCCAAAATGAAGCAACGGGGGCAGGCCTACAGGTACCTAGAGAAGTCAACCACTGGTTGCAAGTTGTGCTTTGAAAGGAGAGGTAACCTTGGGTGAGATGATTCTCTACTGCTGAGAACAAATCCCAGGGAGGAGGGCAGCTTGGAGCCATTAGTAGTTATTATTACGATGAGCTGGGGTTCAGTGCATCAGCCTTGAAGAGGGGATCTTGACAGACTATTCAGTACACATATTTTATCTATACTACAACCATGTGCAATCCAGGGTTTCAATTCTGATTGCTTTCCCTGACTCCAGAAGGACAGTCTTTTTTCCATGAGTTACAAAGAAATTAAGCCTTTGCCCGTGTCAGATGAGCTAGTGAGTGACAGAGATAGCATCAGGCAGGCAAGTCAGGTGGTCATTATGAATATCAAGGAAATGGTGGAGTCACAGTCTTCAGTTGAAGGGTCTGAGCCAAGTACAAGAAGTCTCTAGAAGAGCTTCAGCATTTGGAGTCCAAAAGTCTTAATGAAACTCATTGTCAGAGCCTCAATGGAAGGCCTCTTACACTATTTCTCAGACACCTGCAAGAGGGCTTCCACTGGCTCTAAAGGGTCTCTGTCTAGAACTGTCCATTGCCCAACTTTTGACAATATTAGGTTGCCTCATAGCCTGCAGGGGACCAAGTGAGAGTGTCAGATATCTAGGAATCTCCAGTCTCAGATCCCATCTTGTCTTCTCCTCATTTTCCCAGCCTTGGGCAGACATCACAGTCACTCTCAAAGTCAGTGACATCATCACAGCTCTTACTCTAGGAAATTATGTTTGCATAATCTCTTTCTCCTTCACTATTGTCTACTGAGATATCCTTAGGAGAAGATCCCAACAACATTGTCACAACTACTACCAGCTACTCCTTCAAAGCATGTGAAAATGCAAATTAGTCCCAGAGTTTGCCAGAGATCAAGTTAGTGGCCAAGCTACACTTCCAAATCATCGTGGTCAGTTTACTGAGTTGGTGCTAATGAAACTCAGAACCACTGATTTTGTTGCACTATGGGCCAGTTAGCCTTCTTCTCACTCACTGTAGGACACACTTCCAAATCCAGGCAGCTCGGTCCCAGATGCAGACTGGGTCATGGGGGAATAGACCAGGCATGCCAATGGACCACAAGGGAAGATCACAGCCCAAAACTCACTCTCCGGATAGCAGGTCAACAATATTAAACTCCATCAGGAAATAAAATCACTGGGAGTGACTAAGAACACTTAATAGTTATTTTTGAAATTAATGGACGAACTTCTTAAATGGCCTAATTGTTCTGTGCATTTCACATGTCTGTCTGTGGCTTGTCTGTTTCCGTGCTGAATCAGATATTGATGCTGAGCAGAGTTTTCCCTCCACCTCATCTCATCCACTGGCAAAAACATATCATGTCTCAGCACACCAGGGGATACCCGGTGACCTGCTGGGGAGCGTGAGCTGGAGCGGTTCCTATGACAGCATGTGCCACTTTGCCTTAATAAAAATCACCAAACTGAAAACAGATGACAGCCACAGATGCTGAGAAACTGAAACATATAAACAGTCTCTTTTACTTGGTATAGTTTTTTTTCTCATTCAGTTGCCTTTTTTTTTTTTTTTTGACCAATTGGTGTGTGTGTGCTGCCCGTGTGTTAATGAAGACTGTGGGAGGCTCTTGGCCCAGTGCTGTGCACAAGGCTGTAGCCTGAAGAAAAAGCTCCCTGGGACACTGACCAGACTTGATTAAATGGCAGGGTGGTCTGCTCTAGAAGAATCCACTTCACACAGGGGGTCTCCTTTGATTATTTCCACTTTTGTCATCAGAAAGAAACATGGGAATCCGGCCTATTTTCCTGAATCTTCCTGTGTTGTGTCTTATACTCTCTTTTCCTTTTAGGTCACCCTATCAGTCAACAATATTTATTAAAACCTTGTAGACAGGACATCAGCATTAGATTCCACAAAATACAAAGAAGTAAGCAAAACAATACCAACCTTTAAGGAGCTTATATACTAGTACAGGAGAAACCACACACAAGCATGAAGCAACTTGACATTTTGTGAAAGCAGCAGCATACCCCAGTGTAAAATGTCACTATAAATTGGAAAGCAATAAAACACAGGCAAAAACAAGTTAAGCAACATTTATGTAAACAGTCCTCCTAGAAGAGTTAAGTTTTGAAGAAATCATTGCTAACGCCTCTAGGTACTATAACCCAATTTGCAAATAATTCAAATTATAAAGTTGCTTTGATTCTACCCTCAAGTTTCCTTTTGGATTATTTTTCAAACTTGTTTTCCTACCACCACCACCAGGCCATAAAGTATTTTGATCCGGTAACTATTTTAATGGCACTTCCTGTGTATAGCCATTTCTTCCACTACGTCTTTTTAATGTACAATTGTCAGATTTTCTTTGTAAAATGCAATGACTAAATAATTAGCCTGCTTAAAAACCAATAGTGGCTCCACATTGCTTCTCAAAAGAGAGTAGACGGACCACACTTACAGAATCCAGGTATAATCTGCATTTAAGTCAGCATCTAACAGCTAAGCAGTATTGGATGCTACTATTACATTATTGTCATTATTATTTAGGTAAATGTTTATTAAATGGTATGTACTTCTTTTCATAGAGTTAGTGTCATCTTTTACAGAGAACTGAGTTCGAATTAAGATAATCCCCTCAAACCATGGATCCAAATGAAGTAGAAGTAAACAAAATTTAGAATCATTAGCCTAATGTCCGGAGTGAGAAAAAAAGTAAGGTATACTGTTCAAATCCAGATGTACCACCCTTTACCCAGATTCCCACCACCTGGATAGTACACTGATGAGGCAACAACCGGGAAAGATCTTAGGCTACAAATAACTGATACCTAAATTAACATTATATTTCATAACTTCTCCAGCAGAGCAAGTGACATCATCTTCTTTTCACCATGGAAATTTTTTCTCACTTGAGTTTTTCAGGGATAGAAGTGAATCCTACCAAAAATTTCTATGATCACATGAACTAACCAAATCAGAAAAGTGGATAAGGTAAGATTAGAGTCAGAAATTTGTTTGGAAAGTATAATTCACAGAAAACTAAAATAACGAAAACAATACAGTATGGGTTAATAAGTAGACAATCAGATTAACGAAGCAAAATAAATGAAGTTAAAAATTAGATTTAAATTAACCGTGAGAATTTAGTATGTATGACGTGTAAACTAAGGATGAAAAGACTGCTGAGATGACTAGGGTGCCACCTTGGAGAAAAGAAATTAGCTACTTTCTTATTGCACCTCTAATTCCAAAACAAAATTCAGATAAATACAAGATTTAAATGTATTTTTCATTTTTTTAAAGATTTTATTTATTTATTCATGAGAGACACACACAGAGAGAGGCAGAGACACAGGCAGAGGGAGAAGCAGGCTTCATGCAGGAAGCCCAATGTGGGACTCGATCCCAGGACCCCGGGATCACATCCTGAACCAAAGGCAGACACTCACCTGCTGAGCCACCCAGGCATACCTAAATGTATTTTTTATTTATTTATTTTTATTCTTTAAAATATTTTATTTATTTATTCATGGCAGACACAGAGAGAGAAAGAGGCAGAGACACAGGCAGAGGGAAAAGCAGGCACCACGCAGGGAGCTCAACGTGGGACTCGATCCCGGGTCTCCAGGATCACACCCTGGGCCAAAGGTGGCACTAAACCACTGGGCCACTGGGGCTGCCCAAATGTATTTTTTAAATGAAGCAACACAAGTCCAAAAAGAGATGTGCAAAAAAATATTTTATAAAATAGAATGGAAGAGTAGTTGTCTTGGAAAACTGTTGTTAGTTCCTCCAAAAGTTAAGTGTAGATACCATATGCCCTTAGGAATATTTCCAAAAAATTTGAAAAAATGTATTCACACAAAAACATTTATGTGCGTGAATGTTTATAGCAGATATCATACATGATGGGTAAAAAGTGGAAAATACCCCAGTGTCTATCAACTGACAAGTATATAAACAAAATGTGGTCTATCCATACAGTGGAATTTTATTTGGTCATAAAAAGTAATGAAGCACTGATACATACTGCACCGTGGATAAACCTTGAAAACAGTATGTTAAGTGAAAGGAGCCAGACACAAAAGGCATGTATTGTATGATGCTGTTTACCTGAAATGTCCAGAATAGGCAAATCCATGGAGACAAAGAATAGATCAGCAGTTGCCAGGGGTTGGGAGGAGGAATGAGTGATGATTGTTAATACATAGGGGTTTCTTTTTTGGATGATGTAGGTGGTCTCAGATTAGATAGCAGTGATGGTTGCATAACCTTGTGAATTCAGTAAAAGCCACTGAACCGTACATTCTTCAAAATAAAATAAAATAATATAAAATAAAATAAAATAGATAAAAGAGAAGATCTCAAGGGAAATCAAAAACATACATTCAACTGGTAAAAATAAAGATGTAACATATCCAAATGTGAGGGTCACAGTGAAAACAGTGCTGAGAAGGCATTGATAGCTCTAAATGGTGACATTAGAGAAGAGAAAAAGTCTTTAGTCAATAATCTAAGCTCCTACATAAAGAATCTAGACAAGGAGGACAATATAAATCCAAAGCAGGCAGAAGGAATGAACTAATAAAGGTAAGAGCATAAATCAAAGAAATTAAAAATAGAAAAAAAAAAAGAGAAAAGCAGCTAAACAGAAAGCTAGTTCTTAGAAAAGAACAACAAAAGTAACAAAGCATTAGCAAGGCTGACCACGAAAAAGAGAGAAGGCACAAATTACCAATGTGAGGAATGAAACAGAAAATATCACTACAGACCCTGCAGACATTAAAAAGATAAGAGGATACGATGAACAACTCTACATACAAAGCTGAAGACTTAGATGGAATGAGCTAATTCCCTGAAAAACAAACTTCTTCAATTCACCCAATATCAAATAGATAATTTGAATAGCTTTATAACTATTAAGAAATTCATTTTGTAATTTTAAAACCCTTAAAAAAAAGAAATCTCCAGGCTTAGATGGTTTCACTACATTTCTACCAAAAGTTTAAAGAAAAATCAACACCAATTCTACACAATCTCTTAGAGAGAATAGAAGACAAGAAAAAATATTTTCCAATTTGTTTATAAAGCTAGTATTCCCCTGATACCAAAACCAGACAAAGACAGGATAAAAAAAGAACTATGGATCACTATCTCTCAAAAAATATAGACACAAAATCCTTAATATATTATAGAGTAGAATTTAACAATATCTAAAAATAATTGTACACTATGAGCAAATGGATTTATTCCAGAGATGTAAGCAAGGCTTTCTCAAGATTTGAAAATCAATGTGATCCTCTATAGGAAAAAAAATCACAGGATCATATTTATTGGTGGCAAAAGAGCAGTTGACAAAATTCAACACCTACTCATGGCGAAAATTCTTAGAAAACTAGGAATAGACCTTCCTAAACATAATAAAGAACATCTACACAACCTACCACTAATATTGTACTAAGGGGGGAAATACTGAATCTTTTTCCACTTAAACAAAACAAGGATATCCACTCTTACTCAATAAGGTCTTAGAAGTTCTAATGACTAAATAAGCCAAGAAAAGTAAATGAAAGGCATACAGATTGGAAAGGAAGAAACGAAACTGTCCCTACTTGCAGAGGACATGATTTTCTGTAAACAAAGACACAAAAAATAAAAAACCAATCCCAAAACTAATAAGGATATAACATAAACATATAGAAATTAATTGTATTGCATGTACTAGCAATGAACACATGGACGATGAAGTTAAAAACTTAACACTACTTATAATCACTCACTAAAATGAGATATTTAAGAATAAACCCAAATTCAACAAAATATGTACAGAACTTATATGTTCTGTAAGAGTTTATATGTTTCTGTAAGAAAGCCGGGGGTGGAAGGAGACAAAAGATCCAAATAAAAAGAAAGACATGCGTTCATGGATTAGAAAACTCAATGTAGTAATGGTGTCAGTTCTCCCAAAATTAATCCGAAGGTTTACCAATTTCTATCAGAAGCCAGACAAGCATTTTTTGTAAATATAAACAAGATTGTTCTAAATTGTAAATGGGAAGGCAAAGGAACTAGAATAACTAAAAACACCTTTTTAAAGGAAGAATGGGGAATCAGTCTACCTAATTTGAAGATGGTTATTTAGCTAATCAAGACAGTGTGATCTTGGTGGAGTGAAAGACACATAGATCAATGGAACGGAATAGACAATCTGGAAATAGTTTGCACAAATATATCCAACTAATTTCTTATAACGGTTCAAAAGCAATTCAACAGAGGAAGGATTGGGGTGTTTTTTTGTGTTTTTGATTTCAACAAATGGTGGTGGAGTGATTGGACATCCACAGGCAAAAACATGAACCTCACCCCACATCTCACACCTCATGCAGAAATGTACAAAAAATGGATCACAGACTTAAATTTAAAACATAAAACATTTTTGAAAAACACAGGAGAAAATCTTTGGTACCTTGAAAGGTTATCTAAAGAGTTCTTAAATTTGACACAAAAAGCAAGGTTCTTAAAAGTAAAAATTAATAAATCAAACTTCATCAAAATTTAACACTTTTTCTCCATGAAATACTCTGTTAAGAGGACAAAAATAGTTACAGGCTAGGTGAAAAAGATTTGCAACCTGCATATCAAAGGACTGGCATATAAAAGTAAAGAGCTCTCACAAATCAACATGACAAGCACCCTATAGGCAGAGTAACAAACAAATGAAAACCTGGGGGAAATTTTGACAAGGCGTATAAATGACAAACTGCCTACTTAATTATTAAATTTCCTTTAGTTCCTTGCTAAAAGAATCCCAATTGTGTTTGGGGTAGCCATGTGTTTCCCCAGGCTTCTGTGCATCTAGGAGTGAACGTGAGACAGTCTGGCCAATAAACCAAAGTCTCTTGGAAGCCTTCCTCTCGTAAAAAGACAGTCTAACCAAGAAAAGTTCCTTCTACTCTCTACCTCCCGGGAACTTGTTCTCAATGCCTAGAGGAGTATAGCCATATGCTGTGATGTGAGGACAAAGATCACCTGCTGAAATATAACAATGATGTCACCGGTTGAGTTGATTTTCCTAGGTCTGTAGAAGAGAAAGAGACTAAGATGCTATTTTCATAATCCGGTTGGGTTATCTGGGCACTAGGAAGCTTAGGAAAATTATCCATTAAAATGTGATGAAATGCAGGAACCCCCACCTGCACCCCCATCCCCACCCCAGGTGGCTCAGTCGGTTGAGCAATCAACTCTTGATTACAGCTTGGATCATGATCTTGGGGTCCGAGGATTGGGGTCCGAGGATTGAGCTCCATGCTCAGCAGGGAGTCTGCTGGGATTCTCTCTCTCTCCATCACCTGCTGCCCCTCCCTCTGCTCTCTCTCTTTTTCTCTCTAATATAAATAAAATATTTTTAAAATACGTGGTGAAATGCAACAACCAGGCAGAAAAGCCATTCTAACTGTACAGTGGACAGAAGGAGGATAGGCTCTGCTCAAAAGCAGAACAGAGCCATCCGAGAGCAAAGTACACGTTGATCTAGAAAATTGACACCTCAACTCTGACTCTTCCCTGCAAGCCTCATCAAGTCATCTGATTCACAAATACTTGACTTCGTTTCTTTCTTGACTAATAAAATTGATGTATTTCTACACTCCGTTACGAGTAATTTAGCCTGATCACAGTCACTTAGAAAGTCTGCAGCACTGTCAAAAGAAACATTTTTATCTGCATTATTTTCTGTTGTATTCAAATGTTTATCTTGACTTTGGAATCATAGCAAATCTCTTTCACACATCAGCTGAATTCCAAAGAGTAACTTCTGGAGAAAGATACTAAGTATGTTTTTTTATTTTTTACTTCATTGTAATTAATGTCATAACATTAAATCCCTCCTTTAATTTATTTAATAATAATAATTTAATTATATGATTTTACAAGTATGTTATTATTACTGTAAAATGAAACCAAAGCTGTTTATATGGTCATATATATCCTATATTGATAGTATCAATGGGTTTCTAGTATCTTTGGGACCTGAGGTAATATGTAGAGAAATATAATTTACACTGAAAAATTCATTTTATAGTCAACTCTTCAGAAGGCCAAAAGATACAAAGAGAGATACATCTTGTAAATGAAAATAAATCTGCACCATTACTGTGAACTATCAATTATTTTAATAATCTACGTAAATGGAAAATTCTATACGTCACCTCAAAAAACTAGATACAGAGGTGCCCAACTGGCTCTGACGGTAGAGCATTGGACTCTTGATTTCAGGGTTGTGAGTTTGAGCTCCACGTTGGGTGTAGAGATTACTTAAATAAATAAATAAAATCTTTATTTTTTTTTAAATCTTTAAAAAATAACTAGATATGAACCTTATAGTCCATAATCCCTTAGCTGAAATCCACATCACCAGATACATTTCAAGCTTCTCAATTTTGGGATTTTACAAAGGTAATACTGCACACCAGCTACATGTTACATACCAAGACAGCAGTATCTGGCACCATTCGTTTAATCAAACACATTAATATTTCTACAGCAAAAAACACAAATATTCACACAAAGGGAAGTAAACAAAACTATAAATAGATGTACATCAGTCCAAGTGAGGTTTTCTACCAAGTTGGTTGAGGTCAGCTCAAGTTTTGCCATTCAATAAGGTTTAAAAAATAACTTTCCAAGGTTTTCATATTTCAGAGTTGTATCTAAGAGATTACAGATCTAGTATATTGTCATTAAAGACAATTTCGTCTTGAGACGCCAAATAATTAATTTACTAAGCAAGTGTGTATTGTAGCATCTTTGCGATTCGAAGGAGTTCTTTTTTGTTGGCTTGATTTGGGGGTTCTTCAACAAGAGATTACTATATACTTCATTTTAAACAGTAAATGTGTTAGGCCAATTAAATCATACTTTCTGTGTGCTTACCAGGCTGGCTACGTAAAGTAACATTATCAAAAAATTACTTGTTCCAGAATTGATTTGTTTTGTTAAGAAGGGATGTTCACAGATCAGATTCTTGAATTGGGTCTATCTGTTTGGTAAAGATCAGCAATAAGCAGACCAAAGTTTGCATCTGTGGCACTAACAAGGAACTATAATGTAGGCATGGTTTATAAACTCTCTGTTTTGAGGGGGAAGAGCAATCACACAGACACACAGACACATACACACCCACACGCACACCGCCAGTCTCAAGTTCTGAGAGTAACTACTGTAACTATAGGTACCTCTCATGAGAGCTTCTGACTCTTCTGACGTAATTGAGTTTTTTAATTCCCCTTTTTTCTCTAGGGTTGTGATAACATGCACCTCATTTTATTTGTGTTAACATTGTATTAATAGCTTATAATCATTGTAGATATGTATTATAAATATTTCACATGCTGGCATTTAAAACACAATGTTTTTTCAGATAGAATGACTCAGGGCTGAAATGCCAGCGTGAGCTAAAAATACGAATCCAAAGACTTTCTCATCTTTTAGAGTAAAGGTTGTTAAACAATTTAGGGGACTGGCCTTTTTTTCACCATGAAATTCTCAGAAATTATTCTTTATGTTTTTGAAAAATTATCCCATGTATAAATATATCAAATTTCTAACAATGTCATTACTACTTAAAAATCTGAAATTTTTAATGGAATTATGGAAAACACAAGTCAGAGCTAGAAGGGGCTCTGGAGATCAAGGCCCCATGGTAAAGGAGAGAACTGCAGCCAGTGAGAGTGGTGAACTTTCTTGAGGCCCCTTGGTCAGTCCAAGACCAAGCTGAGATCACCAATACCAGGACTAGTGCTCTTCAACCCACCAATCTCATCCTCTATTGCCTTAGGTGTGTTTATCTTGTATCTCCATCAGAACCACAAGCAACCTGATCAGAGGAACCATGCATTATTTTTCTCTTTCATTTCTCCTATGAAAGGGACAGCAATCATCATTCCCCCTCAAAACCTGAAATTATTACTAATTAATCTTTCACTATGATTTTAACTTACAACACCCAAGACTCTGCTGTAATTTTTCCAGACATTTGGATGTATTTTCAAAGAATTCCAACCCTGACTAAGACTGCCAGCTGCATGTCCCTATGCACAATGACATTAAAATAAGAACTCAATACACAGCAACAAGTGGTGGGGCTTATGTCAAATAGAAATTATTGTTTTTTTTTTTTTTTCTCACAATATATGTTCCTGAAGGTGAGAAGATCAGACAATTAGACCACTTTGGGGAAGCCCTCTCCATGAAGCCTCAAATGTGGGTTGACATGTGCTTAAGAAGCTTTGCTGTGGCAAAAGGGGGTGGAGCATAGAGAGGCTCCTTTGCCTCTACCCAGTAAAAATTGCACAGTTAACTTCAACTTAAGTGAAGAAAGTGGCTTGTTTTCAGAGTCGTTATCACAACATTGCATTCTACAGGAGACGAAGCACTAGAATGATTCAAGCTTTCCAACTCAATCATCTACAAAATAAGGAAAATCCCTGTAACTGACTTAAGAGGATCATGATGTCATCATTAAGAATTCACTGGGCCTTGAAGTGCCAGAAACTTAACACATTCTGCATCCTTCTCCCATACTCCATTCTCAAATTAAGCTTAATGTTGAACACCAGAATATACTACTGTATGCCAGTCAACAGGGAAGCAAATCTTTAACAATGACCACATGAGGGGAGAATGGGGGATACCTTCCAGATTGAAACATTTGTCCTAAAAATATCTCACCATTTTAGGTGAAGAGTTTTTTGGTTACTTTTGAATTTTTTTTTTATTTTGATACAATTTTAAATGTAAAGAAAAGCTATAAGAATAAGTAAGACAAGGAACACTCACATATCCTTTACCCAGATACACTAAATGCTTAAATTGTTTCTATTTTTTTTCCATTTGTTGTCTCTCTCCCTCTCTCTGTCTCTTTCTCTTTCTTTTTCTCAACCATTTGAGAATAAGTTGAAGACATCATGTCTTTTTACTCCTAAACTCTTCAGTGTGTATTTCCCAAGAGCAAGGACATGCTCTTATAACTCTAGTACCCTTAATAAAATCAGGAAATGTAATATGGATACCATGTATTAACTAACTGTAATTACATTTTTATTTATTTTTTTAAAGATTTTATTTATTTATGAGAGACACACAGAGAGAAAGAGGAAGGCAGAGACACAGGCAGAGGGAGAAGCAGGCTCCATGCAGGGAGCCTGATGTGGGACTCGATCCTGGGACTCCAGGATCATGCCCTGGGCCGAAAGGGGCAGGCGCTAAACCACTGAACCACCCAGGGATCCCTGTAATTACATTTTTAAAAATAAAATATAAATCTATCTTTTCTTGAAATCTGCTAATTTTTAAAATACTGAGGTTTTGAATGTAATCTTTCAGCTCATTGGTCCTTAACATAAGGCAGTCATTTTTCTAAACAGCAGGCCTAACAAGTTGTAATTTAAATAGGACCTAGAAGTTAGCACATGTGCAGACTCATACATAACTGTACACTCAGAATGCGACCACTACAGATAATTATTAACAGACCCCATAATTGTGGGAAAAGTTGTATAATAGTGTATGGATCATGGGACCCCCGGGTGGCTCAGTGGTTGAGCGTCTGCCTTCCGCTCAGGGCATGATCCCAAGGTCCTGGGATTGAGTCCTGCATCAGGCTCCCTCCAGGGAACCTGCTTCTCCCTCTGCCTGTGTCTCTGCCTCTCTCTATGTGTCTTTCATGAATAAATATATGAAATCTTTTAAGAAAAATAGTGTATGGGTCAAATCTTGTTAGCTCCCTGAAGATCTCTTAGCATAATGACATACTTGACTTTCCTGTCACATTTTTAAGAGTGCACAAAATTGAATAAAAAGGGTAGAAGCTAAGTAAGAATGGGGGAAGATATTAAAAAAATGATTTATACCAGGGAGAGCTGAATACCAACTAAGAGGAAAAACTTCAATCTAGAAACTCAAATTCCAGCTTCCACTGGCTTCAGATTTTGGTTCACCCACTACTGTGTTTATTCATTATAATTACGCAGTTATCTGAGGTGACCTGTATATCAAATATTTTATCCACCAAATTATTACTTAAAATACATCTAGAATTAGGCATAAACATAAACCTAGCGGCAATATTTTAATTTATATCCTGCTTTATTTCAAAAAGAATTTGTGAATACTTAAATAAATAAAATACAACAAGAAAAGATAATCTTTAAAATTATTGGATTAGTCAGACAAGAATGAGAAATAAAAGGTATCCAAATTGGCAAGGAAGATATAAAACATTCACTATTTGCAGATGACATGATACTATATATAGAAAATCCTAAAAGCTCCACCAAAAACTACTGGAACTGATAAATGAATGAATTCAGTAAGATCACAGGATACAAAATCAACTTGGAGAAATCTGTTGCATTTTTATACACTAGTAATGAGGCAGCAAGAAGAGAAATTAAGAAAACAGTCCCGTTTATAATTACACCAAAAATAATAAAATACCTAGGAATAAATTTAACCAAGGGGGTGAAAGGCCTATTACTCTGAAAACTATAAAACATTAATGAAACAAATTCAAGACAACACAAACAAATGGAAATGGCAAATTCTTATGCTCATGGAGCAGAAGAATAAATATTGTTAAAATGTTAAAATATTCATTTCACCCAAAGTAATCTACAGATTTAATGCAATGCCTATTAAATACCAACAGCATTTTTCATAGAAATAGAACAAAAAATAATCTTCAAATTTTTATAGAACCACAAAATACCCCAAGTATCCAAAACAATCTTTAAAAAGAAGAGTAAAACTAGAAGTATCACAATTCCAGATTTCAAAGCTGGTTTATATTACAAAGCTATAGTAATCTAAACAGTGTGGTACTAGCACAAAACTAGATCAGTGAAACAGAATAAAGAGCCCAGAATAAAACCCATGATTATATGGTCAATAAAGCTTCAACAAAGAAGGCAAGAATATATGATGGGAAAAAAATAATCTCTTCAAAAAATGGTGTGGGGAAAAATTGGACAGCAATATGCAAAAGAGTAAAACTGGGCCACTTTCTTACACCATACACAAAAATAAACTTAAAATTGATTAATGACCTCAATATGAGACCTGAAGTTGTACAAACCCTAAAAGAGAGCAAAGGCAGTAATTTCTCTGACGTTGTTGGCCATAGCAACAATTTTCTAATATGTCTGTTGAGGCAAGAAAAACAAAATAAAAGAATAATCTATTGGTACTACATTAAAATAAAAAATCTACACAGCAAAGAAGACAATGAAACTAAAAGGCAACGTACTGAGTGGAAGAAGATATTTGCAAATGACATATCTAATAAAGGTCAGTATCCAAAATATATGAAGAATGTACACAACTCAATACCAAAAACCCCAAATAATCCAATTAAACAATTGGAGAAGGACAAACATTATATGGTCTCATTCATTTGGGGAATATAAAAAATAGTGAAAGGGAATAAAGGGGAAAGGAGAAAAAATGAGTGTGAAACATCAGAAAGCGAGACAGAACATGAGAGACTCCTAACTCTGGGAAACGAACAAGAGGTGGTGGAAAGGGAGGTGGGCAGGGGGTGAGGGTGACTGGGTGTTATGCTATATGTTGGCAAATTGAACTCCAGTGAAAAAAGAAAATAAATAAAATAAATAAATAAAAATAATAATCCAATTAAAAAGTGGGGAGAAGATATGAACAGACATTTTTCCAAAGAAGATATCCAGATAGCCAAGAGATACATGAAAAGATACTTACCCATCATCAGGTAAATACACATCACAACCACAATGATTATGACCTCACACCTGTCAGAATGGCTAAAATCAAAAACACAAGAAACAACAAATGTTGGCAAGAACGTGGAGAAAAAAGAACCCTCATGCTCAGTTGGTGGGAATGCAAACTGGTGCAACCACTATGGAAAATAGTATGGGAAAAAAAAGGAAAATAGTATGGACATTCCTCAAAAAATTAAAAATAGAATTACCACATAATCCAGTCTTTCCACTGTTTACCCAAAGAATATGAAAACACTAATTCAAAAAGATATATGCACTCTATGTTTATTGCACCTTATTTATAGTAGCCAAATTATGGAAGCAGCCCAAGTGTCCATTGACAGATGGATACAGAAGATGTCATATATGTGCATATATATATACCTGTGTGTGCTTGTGTGTGTGTAATGGACTATAACTCAGCCATAAAACAGAATGAAAGTTGCTATTTGGTACAACATGGATGGATCTAGAGAGCATAATGTTAAGTGAAATACGTCAGTCAGAGATAGACAAATACGATAGGACTTCATTCATATGTGGAATTTAAGAAAAAAAAAAAAGAAAAAAAAGACAAACCAAAATACAGACTCTTAACTATAGAAAACATACTGATGGTCAGCAGAGAGAGATAAGTGGCGGTTGAGTGAAACAGGTGAAGGGGATCAGGGATACGCTTATGTTGATTAGGACTGAGTAATGTACAGCATTGTTGGATCAAACATTGCACACCTAAAACTAATATAACATTGTGTGTTAACTATACTGGAATTTAAAAAAAAATTTTAAAGAAAGAAAGGGGGGAGATGAAGGCCAAAAAAATTATTGGATTAGAAAAAATGTGACAAGTTAAGATAATATTTCAAAGTAAAGTGAGGATGCCACTGAAAGCTCCCTTCTCGCGTAGTAGGTACTCAATAATTACTGATTGACAATAAAAGCAAAAATGTATTGAGTGCTATTCATGTACTAGATCTTGTCTCTAAGGCAAAAATGCATTAGTTCATTTAATCCTTCCTCTCACCTCTGAAATGAGTTCTGTTATCCCCATTATGCAGTTGCTTAAACTGAGTTTCAAAAAAGCTATTTCGCTGATAATGGCAAAGCTAGGCTGCAAACCCACATAGGCTCCTGGAATTTTAACCATCACACCACACAGTCTCCAAAATTAACTTTTCAGAATTCCTGCTCATGAATCACTTGGTAGAGGACACAGAGAGGAATCCATCTCCGCATCACCTCGGCTCTGTCAATTGAATGAAAGGATAAATGGACGTGGTAGGCCATACAGTTTGTCCTAAGATTTCTAACACCCAAAACACACCAAAAAAAGGAAACAAATTTAATTCTATGTTCTGAAAGACACTGTGACCTTCAGAAAAAAAAAAATTCTTCAGAGAAATATAAATAGATACATGGTTTGCAGGTGCACACAGGACCAGAACACAAAATGAAAAGCTTAACAATGGAAACACCAAGTGCATATAGAATTATAACTAATCATATATTTTTCTTTAATTGTGGAGAATATTAAACAAATATTAAAATAAAACAAAATAATGAACCCATCACCCCACTCAACCATTATCAAATCATGGCAAATCTTGTTTCCTTCTTCTTTTTTTAATTTTTTTAGGTAAAAAGTAGGTATTTATTTAGAAGAAAGAAATTACATCAAATTTCAGATTTTTAAAAACTGACAAAACTAAACAAATAGTATTGTGCTTCAATTAACAGCCAGACACAGCTATGTAACAATTTTTACTAACCTATTTTTTCCTTTACTTTTTCTTTTTCAAAAGTCTATTTATTTATTTCTATCCAATTGATATAAGTTGATATAGTGTATTAATTCCAGAAGTAGAGGTCAGTGACTCATCAGTGTTATATAACACCCAGTGCTCATTACATCACATACACTCCTTAATGCCCGTCACCCAGTTACCCGACGTCCCCCCACCGCCATCCCCTCCAGCAACCTTCATTTTGTTTCCTATGATTAAGAGTCTCTTGAGGTTTGTCTCCCTCTATGATTTCGTTTTGTTTTATTTTTCCCTCCTTCCCCTATGATCCTCTGTTTTGTTTCTTAAATTCCACATATGAGTGAGATCATATGATAATTGTCTTTCTCTGATCGACTTATTTTGCTTAGCATAATATGCTCTAGTTCCATCCACATCATTGCAAATGGCAAGATTTAATTTTGATGACTGAATAGTATATATATATGATATATATCATATCATATCATCATATCATATATATATCACATATTTTTTTATCCATCCATCTGTCAATGGACATCTGACTCCTTTCACAGTTTGGGTATTGTGGACATTGCTGCTATAAACACTGGGGTTCAGGTGCTCCCTCAGATTACTACATCTGTATCTTTGGGGTAAATCCCCAGTAGTACAATTGCTGGGTCATAGGGTAGCCCTATTTTCAACTTTCTGAGGAACCTCCACAGTGTTTTCCAGAGTGGCTGCGCCAGCTTGCATTCCCACCGGCAGTGTAAGAGGGCTCCCCTTTCTCCACATCCTCTCCAACATCTGCCATTTCCTGACTTGTTAATTTTTGCTATTCTGACAGGTGTGAGGTGGTTTCTCATTATGATTTTGATTTGTATTTCCCTGATGCCAAGTGATGTGGAGCATTTTCTCATGTGTCTGTTGGCCATTCATATGTCTTCTTTGGAGAAATGTCTGTTCATGTCTTCTGCCCATTTCTTGATTGGATTGTGTGTTCTTTGGGTATTGAGTTTGATAAGTTCTTTATAGATTTTGGATACTAGCCCTTTACCCAATAAGATATTTGCAAATATTTTCTCCCATTCTGTTGACTGACTTTGGTTTTGTCGACTATTTTCTTCACTGTGCAAAAGCTTTTTTCTTGATGAAGTTCATTTTTGTCTATGGCAAATCTTGTTTCTTCTGGACCCACCACATCCTCTCAATTCCACCTGCACTATAAGATTTGAAGCCAATCCTAGACACAACATTTCATTCATTAGTATTTCACTATATATCTCTTAAGATAAGCTCTGTTTTTTTTTTTTTAACACAATCACGGTAAAATGACCACATCCAAAAACTTAATAATAGGGGTGCCTGGGTGGCTCAGCTGGTTAAGTGTCAGCATTCGGCCCAGGTCATGATCTCAGGGTACTGGGATCGAGCCCCATGTCAGGTTGCCTGCTCAGCAAGGAGTCTGTTTCTCCATCTCCCTCTGCCTCTATGCCTGCTTATGCTCTGTCTCTCAAATAAATAAATAAATAAATAAATAAATAAATAAATAAATAAAATCTTTTTTTAAATAAAATTTAAAAATAGAAAATAATAATAATTCTTTAATACCTGCTCAATGTTTAAATTCTCAATCATCTCTTCAATCTCATAATTTTCAAAAATTGTTTGTTTGAATCAGAATCCAGATAAGGTCCATACATTGCAATTTATAACCACTTTTTTATTTTATTTTTTTATTTTTTTAAAATATTTTATTTATTTATTCATGAGAGACACACAGACAGAGAGGCAGAGACATAGGCAGAGGGGGAAGCAGGCTCACCACGAGGAGTCCGATGAGGAACTCAGTCCCAGGACCCCAAGATCATGACCCAATTCGAAGGCAGAGGCCCAACCACTGAGCCACCCAGGCGTCCCTATAACCACTTCTTTTTAACACAGAGAATGATTTGATTTCACTGCAATATATAATGGAAGCTGTGTTAGTCCAGGAGTAAGAAGTCATGTGGTAAAAGAGATGTGGGTCAGGTCCATTTTCATCTGCTTAACCTTGAACAAGTCACGTTCCCTCTGTCTATAAAATGAAGGAGGTGGCAAGATGATTCTCAGACAATTTTCAGAGTCTCCGTCAATGAGATAATGACTGGTCAAAGTATTCTATTATGGATGAGGGGCTTCACGATCAAAAAGCTAAATGGATCACAGATTTAAATTTACAATAGAAAAATCAATTATTGGATGTAAGTCATCAGGTCATTCATAAATAACATCTCAAGAATCTTTAAGCAATATCCTTCACACTACTTGGAGCCCTGCAGTTTGCTTCTCTTGAGTGACTACTCTCACCCATTAGTTCAACAGGCTCAATTCTGTACCACTCAATTCTAATCAGAACCAAATTTTAAAAGCCTATGATGGTTATTATTCAATATATAAATAATGTTTGGTTTCAGCTTAAAATCATGTTTTTTTTCTCTGAAGCTAAACCATTCATCTGGTAAAGGTGGACTGGAGAGGAAAGGGTGAGAGGAATACTCACTGAATTGTTATTATTATCATTTATTATTATTTAGAAGGTTGTCTTGTCTTGTTTAATCCCCAGGAAGGTTAGCTAAAACATGGCAGGAGTTGGAACCCAACATCACTGCTCCAAAACCTGTGCTCTATTCTTGTTTAGAAAATAGGAATATTAGTCTCAACTTCAGAACAATGTGATGAGGATTAAATGGGAAAAAAAAAAAAGAGAAACTTTTTTAAGTGCCTTCAAAATCATCAAGTGCTATGTTCACAAAGGGCAGAGTACAGTGGTCTCCTAAGGAATATTTTATTTGTAACTTTTAAAATGTGCAGACCCAACATTAGCATAGAGGACAGGCCTGGTTGCTTCTGTAGGCTCTCAACTAGCATCCCCCAAAATACATGAAGACATTCTTAAATTCCAATTCCATCTCCCACACACCTCTCCATCCACATGCAACTATCCTGAGCCATATTTGTCTTCTCTGGACTTTCCTCAGGACTGTCCCATGCTGTATAGGGAAAGAGGAGCCACATCGACTGTTCCACACAGCCAGCTAAGCGTATAGCAGGACACAGTCGGGAAGTGCTTTCCAAGACATTCGATTGCATTAAAATCATCACCCTTCTATTTCCCTATAAATTGAATTTCCTACACAAACGGCAAGCAAGCTGCCATAAAATCTCAATCTCCCATCTGGCAAACTCAGCATTATGCATGGATTTCTATACCATAAGTGAAGGGTATTGTCAGATTTGAACCTTCCCCAGAGAAACTGGGACACCGAGCACAATTGGAGGCAGGAGCAGCACATGCCGACCTGGGGTGTTCATTCTAAATGGATGACACATGAACTTCAAAGAGCATTTTACAATGCACTGCATAAAGGAATTCAAGTCAGGGGTGGCTGGAATTGAAAGACAAAACAAACATTTCCATTTGCTAGGTAGGGAGTGAACCAATTGCAGGGAGCCCCCCTTGTTAAATTCAGGGCCTGGAGTAAAAAGTGTAGTGAACATGCAGAGCTCATTACTGTGCTTCCTAGTAAACTGGACAAAAAGCATATTTCTGAAATGATGTTTATGACCATATCGTGTATTCTCTTAAGAGGCTGAACAGCTGCTGTCTAACCACTGTCCTAATGGAAAGCAAATTTAGGACTTTGGAAGCTTTTGGTCCTGTAGAGGATTGGGGGTCTGGCAGGGAGAGAGGGTTTCCTTCCTCTGTCTCTCTCTTCCACTCTCTCTTGTCTGTCTTGATTCCTCTGTTTTCTTTCTTTCTTCCTTCCTTCCTTCCTTCCTTCCTTCCTTCCTTCCTTCCTTCCTCCCTCCCTCCCTTCTTCTTTCTTTTCTTTTCTTTTCTTTTCTTTTCTTTTCTTTTTTCTCTTTCTTTCTTTTTCTTTCTTTCTTTCTTTCTTTTCTTTCTTTCTTTCTTTCTTTCTTTTCCTTCCTTCCTTCCTTCCTTCCTTCCTTCCTTCCTTCCTTCTGTTCCTTTGCAAAGATTTTTATAGTGGATTGTTGACTGGATTATTTAACCAAATTGGTGTACAAGCCTCCATTACACCAAATATAAAAGAAACAAGAGTCTATGGATAGATGCAGAATTTTACTTTGCTCAAATAACTAAATCACTAATTGCTGCATTGCACTGTCCTCAAGAAGAACGGTGTTACCATCCTAAGAGAAAGGAAAGGGAATTCAATTTACTTTTATAAAACTTCCTAAAACTCACTGAACATTGAGTTTTCAGGCCCACGAGGGATCATCAATAAGTAAAGCATTAAAACTCATTTTTTCATTTCATTTAATACAGAGAGATATTTTGGCACTGCAGTCTGTCAAATTTTCAATATTAACCAAAAAACAACCTGCTCAGAGTATGCAACAAAGATTCAGCAAAAATAACCAATAATAGACACACATGAAGTCCAAAATGTCACAACACACAGCAGAACCCTGGTCAGGCGACAGGTGTGGTAGCCTAATGACACTGGGCTGCCTTAGGGAAGTGGCATAAACCCTTTGACAAAATGACAGGCAAAGAGTAAAGAGTGCTCAGTTCCTCTTCCAGTGACATGGTGCCACAGGGTCAACATCAGGAGAGGTGGCAACCCAGGAAACAATTCTGTGTTTATTGAAAACACAGAATTTCAACTCTATCTACATACAGCTGGAAAAATATTAAAATTCTTTTAAAAATTTTTTAAAAGAAATACTAATGTACCAACACATAGAAAACAGCAAGGCTCGAGTTTCAGTCTTTACTCCCAGGATTAAACTTGCAGTTCTTAAGTACTGAACCTATAAACTTTAAAGATGATGAAAAGGCAAAGAAACAGAGACAGGAATATATGAACCTAGTATTCCCAAAAGAAGGCTCTCAGGGAAAATCAGCATTTTAACCCAGAATAATCCTTCACATTACTACAGATGAGTATGATGGCTACCATCAAAGTGAGAGTGTGTTTGGGACTAATTGGTGTCATACACTTTCAGGGAAACTGATTGAGCCTCCCCACACCATGGAACTTTTAGATTCATCCCATTTCCTGATTTCTGATGATTGGTTCTCATCAACCAACTGTAAAGATTTGGATCATCCCAATTACATTTTGCAGTTACAAGGGACTGAGCACATCTGCAGCACAGCAGTGAGCATTGTAGACCTCAAAGGAAAGCCATCCACATGAGATCCATGATGTGTATTTCCAATGTCAAATGCAATTAATTTTTAAATGGATACTTGGATTTTAGGAGCAGTCACCCAGAGCTTTCCCTGGTGATTGCCTGAGTGATGATTTCAGCTCTGCTCATCAAGGGCAGCTGTCCCTTCCATCCATCACTCCCAGAACAACCTGACGCTCATCCCAATCTGCTCAGCCCATATGGACAAGGGTATCAAATCTATGTTTGTTCATGATCATCTCCCAAAATACGTCACTGAGTGGGAAAAACAGTGTTTGTGAGAAACAGTCTCCATTACTTTACACCACGTTTAACATTTTCTTAATTGGTCTTTGAAATGTGCAAACTTTGAGTAGAATAGATATCAGAGCACAGGGTTATCCTTCTCTATCTCCTCTGTTCGTTTGCGTAACACTAGCGGCATTTCATTAAGTAGAAGTCTCATTTAGGTTGATGCAAAATAATCCATTTTCTGCTATCATTATTTCATCATGCTGAAACTCAGAAATGGCTTAGTTCCATTTCTCTGCCCCCACAGAGGTTATCATTTCATTCACATGTGAGCTGTTTTAGATCGCAGATATTACAGGGAAGTGGTTTTCCCTAGAAGTCGTTATGAATGGTTTATTGTCCTTTTGGGACCATGTAGTCAAGATCAGAGCAGGAGTCTAAGCAGGATCGAGATACATTCGAGTATGTGTGGCCAAGTGGTGGGAAAGGACTCTCTGAAACCATTTGCCCCTGGCCTGAGGGGCCTCCTGGGGAGCAACCAGAGGCAGGCACCCTGGCTGGGGGGGGATGGTTCTGACACATCTGTTACTCTCTTACAGTTTCCCTGCCAACCCAATACCCACCCTCCCCAACCCTGAAAGCAAGAGGGTTATAAGTAGAAAGGAGGAGAGTTCTTTCTCTAAAAACTCTGTGAAACCTTGGATGACAGAAAGGGTAGCTTTAAGACTCCTCAAACCACATATAACACAGCAGTCTTCCCCAGCCCCAGAAGTCACTTCTCAGCTGGGCACTTTAGGGATTCAGAGCCCAGGATGACACTAAGCAGAGCAGGGGTGGGACCTGGAAAAAGCTGGGACAGAGATTACGGTAAATTCATGTGCAACACCCCCAGGATGCCACCAAGCATTAGAGGGAGAAGGAGGAGTTGTGCATCAGCAAGGGAAGAACACAGCCAGCAAAACTCCGAGCTGTGATGTTACGACAACCCATCCATAACCACTGGCGAGGAAGCTGGAAAAGACGAGCTTACACTGGTTGATACCCTGCCTCTCTGGACAATCAGAAGTACTGACTGGGGAAATGAGTAACAGAAAAAAAAATATATATGCTAATTTGGAAGGTTAAATTCCAATTTGGAATTGGAATTCAGCCAATTTGGAAGGTTACAATTCAGGTTTAAGAATCCAAACAACCACAGGAAACTAATGATGACCCTACTACATTTATCCAGAACTCAGTGCCGCCAAATGGTGAGTGGTGGGTGGATCGGCTACAGGTTTTCAAGGTGCTTGGTAGAAAAGGTTAGATAGACAAATATAAATATGAATGAATGGATCATGTAGCAAACTTATGCTCCAGGTGAGCTTATGATTAGATTCTGGTTCTTAGAGGTGTTCGATGTTCATCTTTTAATTTATCTGTTGGCTCTCAACACCCCCCCCCCAAAAAAAAAAAACTCCAATTGTACTGGGCAGGCCTACAGTGTCCCTGTGAGTAGCTTCTAGGACTCTCCTACCCCAAGCTATGAGGGAGAAAGTGCAGGTCCAGATAGGAAGCAATTCTATTTGAAACCCCTAGCCTAAAATTAAGCACTTTAGGTATGTGGCTGGTGCTGAATTTCAGATATAAATTTAAAATAGGAAAAAAATCATAAAAACAACACCCAGAAGGAAATGGTATGGAGTTTACAACTCAATCACCAAAAGAAAAGAGAACTAATCTGGATTACATAGCCCTCTTCAAGCATTGTGTATAAATGACAATATTAGGATAAGAGGGAGAGTAGCTCATGATATTTAATTTCATTGCTTTTAGCATGTGAATTTAATTCGGCGCTAACACGTACTGAGTGCTCCGTAAAATCCCCACATTAGTCTGTGGCTGCTCAAGATTGTTGAGAGATTTATGCTGGAGAAGAAAAAGGGATTTTTACGCAGTGAAAATCATTGTGAGGGAACAAAATAATTATGAGTTATCTTCTGGTGATATTAAAGATAAATATCTACCTGTCTACGGAATGAATCTATTTGGAAATAGGGGAAATCTACCAAATAACCTCTCGACTAACCTGTTACGTTCTACAAATTTTTAAGTTTCTGAATAAATTATAATTATGGTAACCTAAAACTTCAGATTTGCCTAACACACCTGGTGTTCTATGGTAACTTCTAACCCTTCATCAATGGAAGGAAAGCGGATTCTGGAATGGAGAAGCAATCTTGTTACAGGCAAGAATAGAAGCAGCACACTAGCCATGAAGGCGGAGGGCCCGGATTAGCACCCTGACTGTGCCATCTACCAACCAGGGGACTGTAGGCAAATTATTATTATATATTATTATATATATATATATATATTATATATCCATTATATGCTTGTATATAAGGTTTAATATGTTAAATGTCACATAATAGATATGTATAGTCATGTTCTATATAATTTAAAACTCTCCAAGTCTCATTTCTTTCACATGTAAAACACATATTGATAACCATCTCTCAAGAGATTATTCTAAAAATTAAATAGGTCCTAGGACATTAGCTTCCAGCACCTAGATCTATGTCTGGCACATATTATGCGTTTAATAAATGTTCATTATTGAATAAATGATCCAATATATACATTGCCATAATCCCTAAGCAAAAGAAAGTGGAAATTGTCGTAACCTCCTGTGTCAACTGCACTTCTGTAAACATGACGCTTTACCCAAGGATCTTGCAAGAATGTGTAATGGGCGAGCTTCGTGCTGTAGCTAGAGTCATAATCCTTGTTATTCCTACCATAGGGATCATTCGGGGAGTCTGACTTTGGGCCAGGCACTGTGCTAAGTGCTTCCCATGCTTGCCTCATTTCATCCTCACGATCACACTGGGACACAAGCAGAACTCTTCCTCTCATTTTACAGATGGGAGACAAGAGCTAAAGGAGCCTAAGGATCTTTTGCAAAGTCTCACAGCTAATTAGTGGCTGAGCTTAGAAGGAGAATGCAGACGTCTATGTCCGGAGCTCATGCTCATTGGAAAGAGCAAGAGTTTGAAGCAAAGAAGACTAGGTTTTGATGACCAGCGCTCCCTCTTCTGAATGTGGAAATACTGATATCAACTTCACTTCTCTCAGCCTAAATAGTCATATCCAAGAAAAATAAATCTTACATCACCGGTTATGGTGATGACCGAATAAATTACTGTGATTTACTTCCCTATGAACTTTGTGAATGTAGCACCATGTCCTACATAATACTTAAATCCCAAGTACTGCACGTATAGCAGATTCTTAGGAAATTCTGTTAGGTAAACAGGATTTAACAGGAATTTATTTTTTATTTTTTTTTTAACAGGAATTTAGTAAGAAATTCTGTTAGATGAATAGAATTTCTGTTTGATAAATTGGTATCCTTGCTTTGTAACTATAAATCACTTTACAAATTCCAATTATCATCATTATCAGCAACTTTACCATGTATTGACCAAGACCCTCCAGACTGTAGAATCTGAGTGATTCTCAGACTCTTCCAATGAACCTCTTCTCCTCTTCAATACAAAGGTGACTTTGAACACCGCTGCCGGTAAAATCCTGATCTAGGCCTTAAAACAGGAGACAAGTAGCTGGTCACCCTAATTACCAACAGATGATTTCAGAAATGAACCTTTTTTCTTCAAGGAAGCAGTTGAAAAATCATTATAAAAACATTCAAAATGTGGTCAACAGCAGGGACCCAGCGTGAGGCTTGAAGCAAACAGTGGAATCTTTAGAAGCCTACTTTGTGTTCCCAAGGTCAGGGGAGCAGACACAAAGCATATTGCAGCATTTAGCCACCCCAGGAGCCAGAAGCACTCCTTCAGCTATCTTGGGCTTGGCAGGAAAAGGGATTATAATTAAAAAAAAAAAAAAAGAAAGAAAGAAAGAAACAAGGAAAGTGATATTGCCCGTAATATAAATATCACCCCCACTATAGGCTATATCAGATACAACATCTCACCTACATAAAATAACCTATTTGCAAAACATAATTTGTCAAATATCCCCTATTCTGAGATAAGCACATGAAACTAGGGCTAAATGTAGCCCGAGGCAGGGTGCCCCAAGAGGTGTGGGTCACCTACCTTGATGCTGCAGTAAGTGCGTCCCTGGGCTTCAGTTTCTTAGAGCATGTAGCAGATATTCCAAGGGTTTGCTTGGCAAAATCTAGAAAAGACCCAGCACCTCCCCACTCTGTTTATGTGAATAAATATGCCAAACAAGACAAAGACTGAAAAACACATCAGAAGGAGTTTACATGAGAAGTAATTTGGCATATGGTTTCACTTATAAATCCATCAGTATCAGTCAATTCTTTCACTTAAAAATATCTTCCATGATAGGATTCTGAACACAAAATAGGATAGACTAGAGGGAAAAAGATTTATCTGGGTCAGAAGTTTCTTCTGACCTGGATGACGTGCTACTTTGAAAACAAAAATAAAAGGACACTGCATTTCTAAATTCTTTCATGGAAATAACTACGGCATACGTCAGTGCGTGTGTGTGTGCATGCACGTGTGCAAGCATAGGCAGCACGTATATGGGTAAGGAGAATATCAGCCTAGGAATTAGGTCCCTGAAGCTCTGTTCCTGGCTCTACGTCAGTCCCTTTCAACTTCTTCATTCAAGATCACTGTCACACCATTCAAATTGGACATGAATCATGTTCCAAGCATTCCCACGTAGGCTACCTCACTTAATCCCCTCATTATTACCCCCATTTTGTAGATGAAAAACAAAAAGCAAAACCTGATCCACAAGAAGCCTAGTGCTAGATGCAGAGAAGAGCATAGGATGTGAAGTGAGAAGACAGCGCCCATCACCATCCCACCCTACACAGCTGTTTGGTCTCTAGTTTAACTTCTTCTATGAAAAATGCATCCTGGCACACTATAAATACTCTGTGAATAAGGGCTCTGCTTCCTTCTGTCCTCTGCTCAAGGGCACAAAACTCTTGAGTGTCAAGGCTAAAATTCAAATTCAGATCTGTTGATTTAAACGTCAACAAATAATCTTTTTTCTGTGGAGGGGGTGACAAGGTTTGCCCTAGACAGGAAGGTGACTCAGAGTTAGCCAAGAACAGAGAATGGGGAGGGCTCAGAGGCAGGGAACCAGCAAAGAATTGTGAGGCAATCCCTGGGCTGTCCTGTCCACCTCCAGTGAGTCATGGTTTAACAGCCTACGAGACACTATTTGCAAATTACATCATTTTTAACATCTCCTTTTTTTGCTGAATATGAAATTATATCTGATTTGAATATGGAGCAGCAGGATTTTGCAAAGACTCAGACTAAGGAGAACTGTTGCTCTAAAACATATTCAAAACACAAATTATGCATATTATTTTACAGAGACCTTAACTCCCCATTCCATCTCTGGAAATGGTAAAATAAACTCAATCCCTGCAAATAACAGAAAAAAAGTATCAGCCATATAAGGTACACCACATTTAGGCAGCCACTGTTAACGTTTTGGTGTATTTATGCAGCCATGTGGAAAACAGTAGAAGAGTCCTCAAAAAGTTAAAAATAGAACTACCCTATGATCCAGGAATCACACTACTGGGTATTTACCCAAAGAATACAAAAACAAAAACTTAAAGGATACATGCCCCCCTATGTTTACGGCAGCATTATTTATAATAGCTGAGTTATAGAAGCAGCCCACATGTCCATGGATTGATGAGTGGATAAAGAATATTCGATATATTCCATTTTATACATAATGGAATATTACTCGTCCATAAAAAAGAAAGAAACCTTGCCATTTGCAATGACATGGATGGAACTAGAGAGTATAAGTCTAAGCAAAATATATCAGTCAGGGAAAGACAAATATCATGTGATTTCACCTATATGTGGAATTTAAATCACAAAACAAACAAGCAAAGGAAAAAAGAGAAAGGGGCAAAGCAAGAAACAGATTCATAATTATAGAGAACAAACTAGTTACCAGAGGGGACGGGGTGGGGGAAGGGTTAAAGAGGTGATGGGATGGGGAAGGGGGGCTCCTGGGTGGTTCAGTTCCTTAAGCATTGGACTCTTGGTTTCAGCTCAGGTCATGATCTCAGGGGTGGTCATGATCTCCACACTAGGCATGGAGCTTG